>NW_006159539.1:5745706-5748662 GCF_000334495.1 Tupaia belangeri chinensis
GTCTTTAGTGAACACACATGTCCTCTGGCAAATAATTTTTTTTAAAAAAGTTGTTAAATTTTTATTTTAAAAAGAAGAAAGTGAACACACATGTCCTCTGGCAAATAATTTTTTTTAAAAAAGTTGTTAAATTTTTATTTTAAAAAGAAGAAATCCGGGGGACCAGCAGTTAGCGTAATGTCTATGTCGCTGGACTCCCACGTAGTTGACCGCAGTTCGAGTCCCGGACCTGCTGGCTTAAACTCATGCCAGGCATGTGTGCGTGTGTGCCCAAGATCCTGAGAGGAGAATGGAGGAGAAGGGATTGTGGCGTGGCTATCCCCCCTGGAGGGTGATTTCTCAATTTCTCACTCTCTGTCTCCCTGTCTCTCTCTCTCTCTGGTGAGCGCACATGCCTTATACCAAAAAAAAAAAAAAAAAAAAAAAAAAAAAGCCTCTCACAATAAAAGAAGAAAAAAATCAGGAACCAGCAGATGATGTAATGGTTATGTCACTGGACTCCCACGTAGTCAACCATGGTTCTAGCGAACTGAAACTCATACCAGGTGTGTGTGTGTGTGTGTGTGTGTGTGTGTGCCTGCCTAATAACCCAAGAGGAGAATATAAGAAAAGGGATTCCAGCATGGCCATTGCCCCAGGGGGTGATTTCTCTTTTTCTCTCTCTGTCTCTCTAGTAAGCACATGTGCCCTATAGCAAAAATATCTAAAGAGAAAATAAAAGCACAAATCAGTGGTTAGGGCACCAGACTCCCACTTGGCCTATAGTAGTTCCAGTCCCTGAACCAGAAGCTTGAAACTCATGCCAGGTGTATGTGTGCATGCCCAAAATCCCTAGAGGAAAATGAAGGAGAAAGGATTGTGGGACTACATGTTGGCCCATCCCCCTGGGGGTGATTTCTCACTTTCTCAATTTCTGTCCCTCTGTATCTCTGTCTCTCCAGCAACCACATGCACCCAATAGCAAAAATCTCTTCTAGAAAAGCAGAAATTATGCACACTATCGGGTTGTCAGAAAAGTCATGATGTATTTTTCTGTTTTTGTATGCAAAAATGTGTCAGGACTTTTCTAACCACCCAATACATTCTCTGACATTAATGAAAAGACATTAAACTTCAGTAAAAACAGCTTTTTAATTGCAGAAATAAAATAACCATAAGGACGTTTTTATACTGCCCTCCCAAAAGTTTACTAAAGAAATTCGTAAGTTAAAAAAAGAAAGTCAAGGGACCAGCAGTTAGTGTAATGGCTATGTCGCTGAACTCCCATGTAATCAACCGCAGTTCAAGTCCCAGACCCAGTGGCTTAAACTCACACCAGGCGCATGTGCATGTGTGCTCAAGATCCCGAGAGGAGAATGGAGGAGAAGGGATTGCAGCGTGGCCATCCCCTCTGGGGGGTGATTCCTTGCTTTCTATCTCTCTGTCTCTCTCTTTCTGGCGAGCGTACGTGCCCTATAGCAAAAACCTCTCCCCCCAAAAAAAAAAATCAATATTAAATTATCAACTCAAGCTTTGCTATAAGAATTAGACATCTGGGTATCCCAAGGGAGATAGCACAGCACCAGAATAGAAATGTCCCCACTGGAACGTCAACCATGTCTCTAAATCACCTAGGATGAGGGAAGCCCTGGCACCAGAATTAACAAAATATGGATAGCACTGGATTAAAATTATACTGTCATTAACCATAAACAAATTATTTTTATCACTTCCATAAACTTCTGGGTAAAAGCTTCTCTCAGTATTGCTTCTTATTGATCTCTGGACTGAGCAGCTCATGCCTCACAGTTACTGTCAAGATTCAAGGCAGCAGTGGTGGTGTGGTAGTTAAGGCTCTGGTCACCCACATGGCTGACTATAGTTCGAGTCCCAGATCCCGTGGCTGGAAATTCACACCAGGAGCGTGTGTGTGTGTGTGTGTGTGTGTGTGTGTGTGTGTCCCCAAAATCCCAAGAAGAGAATGGAGAATAAGGGACTGCAGCATGGCCATTCCTCTGGGGGGTGTTTTCTCACATTCTCTCTCACTGTCTCTATCTCTTTCTCTCATCCTATTGTGAACAACAAAAAAAAAATCCTTAAAAGATACAAGGGTGCAAAACTAGGAAAGAAACCTTTCCTTCTGCAGGATGTTAGTAAGTGCTGGGTGTGGACAGGGAGGTGGAGGAGACAGGAAATTCATAGCAAAGCACTTGGAGAACAGTGAGTTAAATTCAATGAACATATTTTCATGGCTTCAGGAGTTCTCAGATTCTTTAATATGCCAATTCGCATTATGAACCCTTCAAAGAAAAACTAGCACACTTTCCTTCATGAATTTTTATGACCATTAAACTCTCTTTCTCTAAAGATCTCAGGAATCTGGGTATATAGAATATGCTTTGAAAAACTTTGCCTTGCTAAATTGTTTTTATAAGCTGTCTCCTTCTCTTTCTTCCATAAAAGCTATTTGTTTTCCTGTTTTATTCATGGCTACAAGAGTCCTTACCACAGGAGCTGGTAGTGGTGGTGGAACACCTTCTCAAGGATTAAGCCTTAAGAAAAGCAGTGACCGCCATTCTGTGATGTTACAAACAGGTCATAGCTCGGGCCAGCCCCATGCTGTGGTCGTTAAGAAAGCTGGATTTCTAGGAACAGCAGATAGTATAATGGTTACTTTGCTGGACTCCCGCAAGTCTGACCATGGTTAGAGTCCTAGACCAGTGGCTTAAAACTCACGCCAGACATATGTGCATGCATGCCCAAAATCTCAAGGAGAAAATGGAGGAGAAGGTACTGCAGCATGGCCATCCTCCACAGAGGTGTGATTTCTCACTTTCTGTCTGCCTGTCTGTCTGGCAAGTGCACTCACCCTACTGCAAAAATCTTAAGAAAGAAAGAAAGAAAGAAAGAAAGGAAGGAAGGAAGGAAGGAAGGAAGGAAGGAAGGAAGGAAGGAAGGAAGGAAGGAAGGAAGAAAG
>NW_006159539.1:5749273-5762868 GCF_000334495.1 Tupaia belangeri chinensis
AGAAAAGAAAAGAAAAGAAAAGAAAAGAAAAGAAGAGAAGAGAAGAGAAGAGAAGAGAAAAGAAAAGAAAAGAAAAGAAAAGAAAAGAGAAGAGAAGAAAAGAGAAGGCAAGGCAAGGCAAGGCAAGGCAAAGCAAGGCAAGGCAAGGCAAGGCAAGGCAAAGCAAAGCTGGATCCCACATGGCCAACCTGGTTTGAATCCTGGACCTGGCAGTTTGAAAAACATGCCAGGTGCAAGTCCATGTGTGCCCCAAATCCCAAATGGATGGAGAAATGGAGATGAGATTGTAGCATGACTGCATCCCATTTTAGGGGATGTTTTCTCTCTCTTCCTCTGGCTTTCCCTCTGACAAGCACATGTGTCTTCTGGCAGCATTTTTTCTAATTAAAATTTAAAAAGCAAACAAACGAAAAGCAGACCTGTCTGATACCAAACTTAAAAAATAAATTAAAAAAATAAAACCTAGATTTTATAAATCAGACATGGGAAGCAGGTTGGTGGCAAATTTCTTACAGAAGCCATCAAGCACAATTAGCTCTGAGAGAGGAAAGACAAAAAGGCACCATTGTGCCCATGAATATTGTCATCAAAATGATATTGCTTTGGGGACCAAGAAGTTACATGGTGGTTGAGGCACTAGACTCTCACATGGTAAACCACTGTTCAAGTCCTGGACCTGACAGCTTGCTTTCTCACTTTCTCTGTCTCTTTCTCTGTTGAGCACACATGCCCTATAGCAAAAAATTAAAAATTATTATAAATACAATCTTTTTTTTTTTTTTGAGAGATTTTCACTATAGGGCACATGCTCTCGCCAGACAGACAGAGAGAGAGACATAGAGACAGAAAGCGAGAAATCACCCCCCAGGGGTGATGGTCACGCCGCAATCCCTTCTCCTCCATTCTCCTCTTGGGATCTTGGGCACGCACGCACACGCCCCTGGAGTGAGTTTTAAGCCACCGGGTCCGGGACGTGAACTGCAGTCGACTACATGGGAGTCCAGTGACATAGCCACTACGCTAACTGCTGGTTCCCATAAATACAATCTTTAGAACAAGACATTTTTAAAAAATGATATTGCTTTAATGTATTTCTAGTAGCATATGTGGGAGGAAACAAAGTTTTGAAAGTTTCTCCTTGGAGTCCTGTTAATTTTATTAATATTTATTATTATGCTTAGTGATTAATATTATTATAACTCAACAAATGCCTAATGTCTTTGAGCTAAAGCTCATCTTCTATAAATTATACATTTTCAATTACCCATCTCCCTGCACCCATTAACCAAATGTCCCTCCAATTGGATTTCCCACCAAATGTATCAGGTGGTTGGAAAAGTCATGACACATTTTTGCATAGAAACAGGAAAACATGTCATGACTTTTCTGACGACCCCATACAGCAAACAAAAAGACCTTCATAAAGACCGTGGAAAATGGAATTAAAGTACAAGTTTCTTTTGAAGCAAAACAATTGGACCCCACGTAAAGGTTTTGTTTGGATGTGTTTCCATTATCCTTATGTTCATGGACATTTTGAAAACTCTACTGCATATGACACATTCACTCTTAGGGGATTTTTTTTTTTTTACTCCATTTACACAAAAGACCACTAGAATAAGCCAGTTATCACTTTCTACTTGATTTCCCTTTAGAGAAGTGGCTTGGTCTTCTTCTCCTAAAAATGACCTCTAGGGAAATGCTCAAATCTCAGGTCCAGAAAAGCCATGTCTGATTGGATATCGTTAGGATCACTGAAGGGAAGCCATGTGCCAAGTCACTGTCCTCATATCTCTGTGTCAGCCAAGGGTGGGCTTCTTCATAACAATGGGACTGAGCTCAAGGCAATTGTGACAACCCCAAGAGAGACTGACTTCTTCAGAAGAAAAATCCTGCCTGTGAAAGACATCAAACTGATAACCTTAGGCTGCCTTCTCCTCTTGTGTCTCTCCCCAGGAGTCCTCTGTCTCCCTTCTCTTTATCAACTACTCCCTTAAAACTTCCATAAAAGACTTCCCTTGACCTCAGCAGGCTGCCCCGCTGATGGCTACTGATAAAGTGAGAAGCACTTGCTCTCAAAAATCATTCATCTCTTATTGTTATCCCCTAAAAATCCTGTACTCTCTGTTCCTTTCATTTAAGAGAGAGCCCACCCCTAAAGAGATGGCCTACTTTATTTGTGTACAGCTAGATTTCAGTTGTCACTTAAATACATTCATCTAAGAAGTGAAGACATCTCATCACCAGAGAGCAAATAACCTTTAAGCTAAATAAAAGCTAGAGAATGTGCCGGAAGCATGGTTAATGAGTGTTCTCAAACCATGCCAGTCTGGCTATACTACTCTCCTTAAGTTAAAGGGACTTGCTTTAAGAATGAGAGAAATGAATAGTCTCTAGGATCTACTCATAGACTAGCCAATTAAAAGAAAAGATTATTTTAATATCCTTTTTTCCATGACAAATACAGTCATATTACTCATGATTTGGGAAAGTAAAAAAAAAAGATAATCATATTTAATCAGTCTAAGAAAGCCATCAGTAGCTTTAAATATTCCCCCCCCCTTTTTTTTTTTTCTTTGAGAGAGAGACTTTTGCTCTAGGGTGTGTGCACTTGCCAGAGAGATAGAAAGCAAGAAATCACTCCCCCGGGGGAATGACCACACAGCAGTCCCTTCTCCTCCATCCTCCTCTAGAGATTTTGGGTATACACGCACGCCACCAGGTATAGGACTTGAACCACAGTCAACCACGTGAGGATCCAGCACCTTAATGATTATACCACCTGCTGGCCCCATTTTTTTGATCTTCCGTTTCAAATTTTTATTTTTACTTTTAATTGTAGTATAAAATATAGAATAAGTATCTTTCAGTCTTTAATTCTTATTTATTTCATGAGTAACAGACACATAAAGAGAGACAGTACTCCCAACAGGGTTTTTTGTTTTTTGTTTTTTTTTTTTTTGTAATCCAACCCTACCTCAGACAGCCCTAGACCATGGGTGCATGCAAACCTGGAACCATTCCACATGGGTCTGGCTCAATTAGCATTACATCATTCCACTGTGCTACCATCTGGTCCCCACAATGGGTATCTTTTCAATCCGACCAACAAAGAAAAAGAATCACCCATGGTCACTAAAAAACAAATAAATTCCCTGATGGTTACCGTCTAGTACTGTTTACTAGATGTTGTTACTTTGCTAATACTCTCCATGCATCAGTCAATCATCACAATTATGTGTGTAGTGATTGCTTTTGTGTTTCTGGCTTTTTTTTTTTTCTTTAAGAGAGATTTTTGCTATAGGGCATAAGCACTCGCTGAATAAACAGAGAGACAGAAAGCAAGAAATCACCCCCCAAGGGGGATGGCCACACCACAATCCCTTCTCTTCTATTCTCCTTTTGGGGTTTTGGCCATGTGCACATACATGCCTGGTATGATTTTGAAGCCACCAGGTCCAGCACTTGAACCACATTTGGAGATATGGGAGTTCAATGACATTAACCATTAGGCCATCTGCTGGTCCCTATGTTTCTAGTTTTATAGAGGAAACAAGCTGAATGAGGTTAAATAGCTTGCTGATGGCTATACAACAAGGAAACCCAGAGACTACCCATAAACCCAGGCCTGTCCAACTGCAAGGCTTACTCTTCCATTGTGCTCAAGACCCTGGGGTTGAAGTGTCCTTGTGGTCCAACACCACCAATCATGTACATCTCGGCTCCTACAGAACGTCCTTTCATGTTCACCTCTTTAACATGAAGATCCTTTATTGGTGCCTATCTTTTGTTTGGCCCATGCAAGGCTAAGTCTCAGCCTGTTGGTTACTGGAAAGCACTGATTTACAACATACTCATTCCATCTCTGATCTACCACATTTTAAGTCAACATTTCCCATTTGACACTTTTTATTTTATATTTTTAAAGAATTATTTAATTTTATTTTTATTATTATTTAATTTTATATAGGGCACGTGCATTCACCAGAGAGAGAAAGAAAGTGAGAAAACAAGATGCCGGGTCCAGAACTTGAACCATGGTCAGCTAGTGGCGCCTTAACCACCACTCCATCAAACCCTGTTTGATACATTTTAAACTCTATTTATTCTGAACCATTTATAGGATAGTGTGCATATGGCATCTTAATAACAATATTCTCAGGGCCAGCAGATGGCATAGAGTTTATGATATCATTCAACTACCACATGGTCAACCACGGTTCGAGTCCCAGACATGGTGTTTGAAACCCACACCAGGCATGTGCACACCCAAGATTACAGGAAGAGAATGAGGAAGAAGGTAATGCAGCATAGCCATCCTCCCAGGGGGTGATTTCTCACTTTCCTTCTCACTGTCGGTCTCACTCTCTCTCTCTCCATTGAGTGCATGCTCCCTAAGGCAAAAACCTCTTTAAAGAATAAAAATAACAGTATTCTCTCTCACCCTTACTTTCCTATACTACCCACCATATGTCATCATTGAAGACAAAGGTGGCAGCATCATCCACAGTGAGTACAAGTGTCTGCTAGAAACTCTGCCCCATCATTAACAGTCTAATGCATTCCCAATATACAGACCCTACTATGATCACTTTTCCTGTATCTTGCAAACTCGCTCAGTTTTAAGTTCTCAGTAAGATCCCATTTCCTTACACCCTAAAATATTCATAAGAAACTCTCCTGGGGACCAATTTTCAGCCTCCACTACTGATTACCTAGGGACAATTGATTACAAATTCCCAATACTTCAACAAATATTGTCAACAACACTTGAACAATCACTGCAATTGCTGGTATCTTGATATAACTGATTCAGTTAAAACTCCTTTTCTTTTCTTCAGAATAACAATAGTGGATTTCTTTCTATTAGCTTTATTTTAATACTTTATTTGGACAATTATCCAATGGAGTTGCTGGCAAGCATCTTGAAGATGTCAATTTGAAAGGCCCAAATACCAATGCTCTTAGAAGAGAATAATAAAATTTAAAAAGTTTCAAAATTGCATTCATATTGAAAAAACATCTAACATACAAGTCCTCTACTATAAAAATGTCTGAAATTATTAAATATACTCCATATTATAAGAGATTTGCAAATTGTGAATTCCACATGGAAATATATTTTCTACCCTTCAGTATAACCCCTAAGTAACATACTGTTAATTCCACTCTTGGGGTATTACTGATTCGTAGGAAGAGAAACTGTGTCTCCTTAGGACATGTGCAAAAATAAAAATGACTAGTATATATTACAGAATGTACTCATTCTGTCCACAATGGGAGCAAGAATTTTAAAAGAAAAGCCACAGAGTCAATTATTGTCTTAAACCTAGAGAAGACAAAGACCATGAGTTATTGGAAATGTAAAACCTAAAATTAAGAATATGCATTTGTCACTTTTGAGTGACAAATGATCATTCTAACTCTGTTCTGCTTATTTCAGAGAAATAAGTAGATATTCCTTTTCCTATCTCCTTCTTGTTAACGCACTTCCAACTTCCCTAGGGGGAAGAGATTCACAGTCAAAAAGCTAAAGAACAAGCCAATGACCGGGAGTTGACAAGCTCCGCCCACCCCATTGAGACTAAGTGTCTTGTGGGGGGGAGGGGGAGGGGGAGGGAGGGAGGCTTCTTATATTTTCTTCTCTCTTTATGACAAAATTATCTCACTTACCTCAATGGTTCTGAATTACAATTATTTGTAATCATAAACTTTAGACTCTGTGCTCTGCTGTGATAGTCTCCAGAGAGGCTAAGTGGGCCCAGAAGCAGAAGATAAGCATCCAGGTGTGGTAAAGGCCTAGTTGAAAGGGCTAGAGACTTGGGGTCAGCAGGTGGCATAGTCGTAAGGCACTGGACTCCCACACGGTAGACCATGGTTTGAGACCCAGACCCAACAACTTGAAACTCATGTCAGGCATGTGTGTGAGTACCCAGAATGCTGAGAGGACAATGGAGAAGGGATTGTGGCATAGCCACCACCACCCCTCAGAGGGTGATTTATTCCTTTCTGTCTCTCTGTTTCTCTCTGTGTGTCTCTCCAGCAAGTGTATGTGCTCTATAGCAAAAATATTTTCTTTAAAAAAGGGCTTGTAGAAACATAGCAAGAATTTATCAGAACGTCTTTGGATAAAAATTGAGCTACATTTGGTAAGAAATATCATCCTGGGGGGCCAGTAGGTGGTGTAGTAGTTAAGGCACTGGACTCCCATGTGGTCGACTGTGTTTTGAGTCCTGGACCCACTGGCTTGAAATTTATACTGGGCATGTGTGTGCATGAATGCCCCCAAATCCCAAAATGAACATAGCAAAGGGATTACGGCATGGCCATCCCTGGGAGATTTCTCACTTTTTGTCTCTCTGTCTCTCCAGTGAGCACATGAGCCCTATAGCAAAAATCTCTCTCTTTCTCTCTCTCTTTCTCTCTCTCTCTCTCTCTCTCTCTCTCTCACACACACACACACACACACACACACACACACACACAAAAGAAAGAAAAAGAAAAGAGAAAAGAAATTTCATCCACATCCACAGTACTTAGTGTTTCAGATACCAACCACGGCCTGCCCACTTGAGCTCAGTGACCATCGATATCTATGCCATCAAAATGCAGTAACAAGCCATCCCTCTAAAACTGAGCTGTACCTTTCAGTAGCTAGTACATGTCATAGCAAGCAAGGACACTGACCTGACTCCAGAACAAAAATTCTTCCGAATTTCCTCTCCTATTTCTTCTACAAGTAAAGTAAAAGGCCACAGCAATAAACGCCCAAGGCTGGCATTTTGTTTCCCGTGTGACTGTTAGCTTGATGTGGGACTTCTAAGCTTGTTTTTCCCTTGACAAAAGGTAAGAGTGCATTCGACAACTTCCCAAACCCTTTTGAGCTCTAATGTTTTATACTAACTGCCACAGAGAATCTCAGCAGAGTCCAGGTTATTCTTTTTGGGTTAAGAGAATTTTGCCATAGGGCACGTGCACTTGCCAGAGAGAGAAAGAGACAGAAACAGTGAGAAGGAAAGTGAGAAATCATCCCCTCCCACCCCCAGGGAGGATGGCCACACTGCAATCTCTTCTCCTCCATTATCTTGGGTATGCATGCAGACATGCCCAGCATTATTTTTCAAGCCATAGGTTCCGGTACTGAAATGGCAGTCGAACGTATGGCAGTCCGATGACATAATCACTACACCATTTGCTGACCCCAAGTTCAGACTATTCTAGCAAGACTTGGACAGGCCCCATGGTTTAATGGTTAAGGGAACTAGATCCCACACAGCACATCATGCAGTTTGAGTTACGGATTGAGTGGCTTGAAAATCACACTGAGCTGGAATAGCAAATGGCATAATGGCTACATTGCTGAATTCTCACAAGACTGACCACAGTTCAAGTCCCAGACCCAGAAGCTTGAAACTTATGCCAGGGGTGTGTGTGTGTGTGTGTGTGCATGCCCAAGATCCCAAAGAGAATGGGGGGGAGGGGATTGTGGCATGGTCATCCTCCTGGGCAGGGGCGGTGGGGGGGATGATTTCTCGCTTTCTATCTCTCTGGCACGTGCACACACCCTATAGCAAAAATCTCCTCTCACTCCCAAAAAAAAAAGAAGAAGAAAAAGAAAATCATTCTGGGCACATGAGTGCACATGCCACAAATCCCAAAAGGAAGGAGAACTAGAAGAGAAGAAATTGTGGTGTAATTATGCCCAAGTGGTAGGGTGCTTTTTCTTTCTCTTTCTCTTCCTCTTTAGTGAGTACATAAGCCTTCCAGAAATATTTCAAAAGAAAAAAAGAAAGAAAGAGAGAGAGAAAAGAACAAGAAAAGAAGAGTATCCTAGACCCACAGTCTCTTCCTTCAATGGAAAAAACAAACACATTTTAAAAAGAATAGCCTTTCCCAGTAGATTCCTTATAGGCAGACGAGACCATAACACCAGCTGCTGAAGAGGATCATGAATCTCGCCTGTTCGATGTCCCTACAGGCAACAAACATGTTTTATCAGAAACACGGCTTGTTACAAGCATAGCTTGTGATGCACATTTCTTAGATTAACTTCTTGAGCTCTCTAAGTGTGAAACACAAATAATACTAGTTGTGCATCATTTGCAATCTGGGAAACAGTAAAAAGTCTCTCTTTAGGCAAGACAACATACGGAGAGAAGGACAGATGCACTTTCATGAAGCGGTTAGCCAAGTGGCTTAAGATATGCTTCCTCAAGGAGAGAAATTTCCATTTATACCTGAAAATTTCTTTTGAAGGGAAAGATGTTCTTGGTTATTATCTTTTTCCAACTTCTTATCACAGTCTTAAAATGAAAATGCTGATCCTTCAGGCTAAATGATATGTACACCCATATACACACATATTATTACAAATATGCTAATAACATTTTACATTAACACAGAGGATGAAAGTGCTTTATAGAAGCTACAGTAGCTCATTAATCCTCAGGATATCCATGAAATGGCTAGGGAAAGGGAAAGTTTGCCTACTTTCTCATATTACAGAAAACTGCATGGTTTAAATGGTTTTCTCAAAAATGTCTCATGAACATTTCACAGGGCCTTACAGAGTATAGGAATGCTAACTAGGAATCTAGACTGACTTCTGCAAGACTTCCCTCAGAGTAAGATGGTAATCCTTCTTTGTGGTGATTCCATGTTTTACTCTTTTACTCCTCTTACCCATGCCAGATCCTAATAGCAGCCTCTAACCCAGGGCTGTGGGACCCACTGGAGAAACTTAAGTGGCTGCTTGCTCACAGACTCGGAGAGTGTTCCAAGCTTCATCTTCCTGTCCCCATTCCTCCATTTCTCTCAATGAGTCCAAGTCCTTTAGATTTCCATCTCAGTTTCATGTGCATGGTTTTATCCCATTCAATTCCAATCTGACCACCTCATGCTTAATGTGAACACTGTCTAAAGATAGAGACCCGGGCCAGTAGGAGGTGAGGTGGTAAAAGTGTTGAACTCTCACATGGCCAACCACAGTTCAAGTCTCGGACCCAGCAGCTTAAAACTCATGCCGGGCACGTGTGCGTGTGTGCCCAAGATCCCGAGAGGAGAATGGAGGAGAAGGGATTGTGGCATGGCCATCCCCCCTGGGGGGTGATTTCTTGTTTTCTGTCTCTCTAGTGAGCATGTGTAACATATAGCAAAAATCTTTCCCCCAAAAATGATAGAGACCTTAAGAAATGGGACCAGCAGTTAGCGTAATGGCTGTGTCACTGGGCTCCCATGTAGTCGACCGCGGTTCACGTCCCGGACCCGGTGGCTTAAAACTCATGCCGGGCACGTGTGCGTGTGTGCCCAAGATCCCGAGAGGAGAATGGAGGAGAAGGGACTGTGGCGTGGCCAGCCCCCCTCGGGGGTGATTTCTCGCTTTCTATCTCTCTGTCTCTGTCTGTCTGGCGAGTGCACACACCCTATAGCAAAAAAAAAAAAGAAAAGAAAAAGAAAAAAAAAAGAAATGCCCCCATCTCCACATTCAACCTAAAGACTGCATGGGTCTTCTGAATGTCACTGTCATGATTCAGTCTCATACCCTGAGCAGAAGACAGATAGGACACACACAGGATGATGACATCAGTGACAATAAATCTCAGCTCTCTTAGAAGGCAGTAGTTGCCCACCCACCCACCCAGAATACCAGGTTTCCTGAATGTTTTCAGGCAAACATCAGAGAGTTCCTTCAGCCCTGCTGGGGTAATGCCATGAAGAAGAAGTTACCATGAGAGCTGTGTAGGTGTAGGGGTAGTGGTAGGCCAGGTAGCAGACATCCTCGTTGTGTGGGAAGGTAACAGCAAAGGTGAGGGTATAATAGCACTTCCCAGGTATTCCTCCTCTGGCAGCTGGACTCTGGCAATAATGATTTCTAAAGAGAAAGAAGAAGAGTCGAGGTTAAGGGAGGACTAAGGAAAGAAAGATGCTTAGAGTCATGGATCCTATAAACCTCATGTGCTATGTACTGACAAAACAGCCTATACTTGAAATACTGGGTTGTCAGAAAAGCCATGACAAATTTTTTTCTGTTTTTCTATACAAAAATGCATCATGACTTTCCCAACAACCCAATACATCTGTGGATAAATATTAGAAAACAGAGAAACATACAAGTGCACTTACTGCCAGGTCACAATTAAATTCAACAATGTGTAGTCTGGTCTCTCCAACTCCTAACTGTGGCATTGATGCAATGAACCTTTCTCCCTTTCTCTCTCTTCTTTTTTTTTTTTTTTTTTGAAGAATTTTTTAATCTTTTTTATTTATTTTTTTATTTATTTATTTTAATTAGACCAGAGAGTGATAGAATGAGAGAGATAGAAAGTAAGCCAGGGCTCAAACCACAGTTCGGTTGGCCATGTGGGAGCCCAGCACCTTTAACCACCATATCACCTGCCAGCCCCCTTTTCTTTTTTTTTAAAATATGTATGTATTTATTTATCTATTTATTTGCTGTGATTTTCAAGCTGCTGGGTATAGGATTCAAACCTCAATTGACCACGTGGAAATACAACACTCCAATCGCCATGCCACTTGCTGGCCCTCCATGAACCTTTTTCTACTGTATCTAAAAATTAAGGCTATGTAGTCACTGAGCTAGAAAACAGAGGAAAATGTAAATAACTCTGTGTTTCCTGGGATTCTACTGCAGACATAGACATCATTATGCAAACGTGAGTGTCTAAATCCTGGCGTCTCCACAGACCACACAGGGTCCAGTTTCTTCTTTTTCCTTTCACCTGCAAGTGGATTTATTAGTGATCATTACTATATACTGAGTTCCAACTAGACACTCACCGTATGGCATTCTTTTTTATTTTTTTTTTAAGGTTTTTGCCATAGGTCACATGCGCTTGATACAGACAGAGTCAGAAAGAGAAAAGGAGGGAAAGTGAGAAATCACTCTCAGGGTGGGGGTGGGGGTGGCCACACTGCCATCCCTTCTCTTCCATTTTACTCCTGGGATTTTCAACATGCTCGTACATATGTACAGCATGATTTTCAAGCATTGTGTCTGCTGGGACTCGAACCATAGTCAGCCATATGGGAATTCAGTGCCTTACCACTATGCCATTTGCTAACCCCCATATGGCATTCTTTTTTTTTTTTTTTGCCATAGGGAGTGTGTGTCCATTCTGGGGGGAGAGAGAGAGAGAGAGAGAGAGAGAGAGAGAAGGAAAGTGAAAATTCAACTCCTGCCCCAGGATATGGCCACATTACAATCTCTTCTCTTCCCCTCTCCTCTCAGGATTTTGGCCACATACCCAGCATGATTTTTCAAGCTACCAGGTCCAAGACTTGAACCACAGTCAGCCAGGTGAGAGTCCAGTGCCTTAACCACCGTACCACCTGCCAACCTCTCTATGACATTCTTATTTATTATTGCGACAACCTATTGAGTGGATAAAGAAGTACAGGCTTAGACAATTTAATTTGTCAAAGGTCTCTAGGCTAGTTAAGGGTCAATACAGGATTCAAACCCACATCTCTGTAACTAGAAAGCCTTTGTTCTTTACGCTATGCAATTCTATCTTCCCACAGGAATTTATCTGTCACCTCAAACGTGGTTCAGCTTCTTAAAGCTTGAGAGTGCACATTTTCCTTTGTCAGAGATGAAGAACCAATTTTGATCCTTCAGAGAACAGTATCAAAGTAAATTGTACCCAGAAGTACATTCCGAGCAATATTTTCCCCACATGCTGCCAGTTCCTCTCGCTCCTTGCCTGTTGATGCTGAGACAGCTACACAGGCTCCCCTGAGAAACGTTATCATCAAGGCTGCAATATAATGCAAAATACACCCGGACACCAAAAGATGCAACTCCACCTTTGAACATTTACAATGTTAGTTTACCAGTCCACTGTGCTTTTTTATTGTATTGGAAGGATGGACAAGGGAGGAAAACAATGGTAGCTAATTATTCATGTGTGTTCTTGGGCGGGGGGGGGAGGGGGAGAGGCAGGGGCGAGAAAGTGGTATAGTGGCTAAAGCACTAGATTCCCACATGGTTGACAGTGGTTTGAGTCCAGGACCCAATGGCTTGAAACTTACATTGTGCTCCTATGCGGGCATGCCCATAATCCCAAGAGGAAAAATGGAGGAGAAAGGATCCCGGGGCGGGGTGGGGTGGTGATTTCTCACTTTCTGTCTTTCTGTTTCTCTCGTTCTTGCCAGTGAGTGCATGTGCTCTATAGCAAAAATCTCTCAAAAAATAAACAAATAGAAAGAAGTTTATTTTAAAAAAAGGCTATTTTTCCTACGTTTTTTGCAAACTTCATGCCACCTCCTACCAAAGCATAAAAGCAAGCATAGAAGGAAGAAAGGGAGAGAAGGAGAAAGTAAGAAAAGAAAGTAACCTAAAAAAGAATCTGTTCTCTTACTTTGGCTAGTTTTTTGTTTTGTTTTGTTTTGATTATGAATAGTATTTACAGAACACGGGTGATGACAATGAGAGACGCTTGGTGGTCCCACAGATTACAGTCTAATACATTCTGTGACCTCAGTTTCTGTCAACACAGCAACCTGAAGCCTTGGTCATTCTAGAGAAAGGAGGACACTCCACAACAGTGTCCCCAGTGACTGCCACACTCAGCTCATCAGCCTCACATAGGTAGGACCTATTTCCTTTGTGCCTACAGAAACCAAAACTTCAAAAGGGTGTTCTCTCGTGGTGTCGTCTACTTCTTGATACCTAACTGGAACTACTTTTCTCATACTTCCTCAAAGTTCTAATGTTTCTCCAAAACCAGACTCTGATTACTAGACAGTATTAAAGAAGCAGATGGTGGCTCAGAGAGCATGCAAGTCACATACGTCTTCCCTTTTGCATGTTTTCTGAGTTCATTTGTCAAACGTCCATTCCAAACATGCATGCAGTTTACACCTAGCTGAATGGCAATGCTAATCGGTTATGCCCTTTTACAATGGAAGAGCTAACTGAAACAGGACAACCAATCAACATGTGGAAAGGAGCCTTGCCCATAAGCACACGTGTGAGCACACATATGCATGCACATTTTTGTGAATGCAACGGCAAGTGGAAACATGCATCTAATGCCTCCCCATCCCCAGGTTCTATACCTACAAGCACTGGAATAAGAGCCTCTAGGCTGAGAATAGACACCGCTATGGGCCCGTGCTGGTGGTCATACCTGGAATGGCCCCTGCTTCCCTTCAGGCTCCCTGCTGCACAACCAAGAATGTTGAGCTCACATGCCAACCAAATGGACACCATGCACATGTAACCCTATACCACTCAATTACAGAAGAGGCAAGAAAGAGAAAGGGAGAAAAACGGAAGTCCTAGACTTACGCTTTGGCTCTTTATTCTACTCAAGCCTAACATGAACCCCACGGAAAGAAAGGCTACAGAGAAACGGGAAGAGATGATATGAGCTGATTCTTAGTGTTTGACCTTCCATGGGCTCCGGAACTAGTTATTTAGGGAGGTATGAGGACTTTGAATGGCAGTTTAAACCATAACGAATCTGCCTTTTTATATCCCAACACACACACATGCACACACACGTTCCTGATGAGCTACCCTCTGTAGGTTCCTGATGGTAGATGTTCCTGAGCAAGACTAAAAGCTTCCT
>NW_006159539.1:5763088-5816668 GCF_000334495.1 Tupaia belangeri chinensis
TCCTGCTGACAAGGCAGCCTTCTCCAGAACTCTGCTGGAATTGAAGAAACCTGAACAGCACCGCATTAGAATGAATTTCTGCTAAAAGTGATACAGTGATAACCTTAGCCTCAGGTCTAAACTCTGGCTGTAACCAAAGCAAAGCCAGGCTTCCCTACTGGAGTCTTTTGGCAGCCATATTGTACAGGAGCTGCTCAGATGACTCTACTTTGAGTGAAATGTTCCTCCTCAAAGGTTTTAAAACATTTCCAAAATCATCTTCATCAAAGGGACATGTCTAATAAATCTCTAAAATGGAACACCTCACTTAACTACAAATCAATTTGTCTGTGACACATTGTTAAGGAGCAGTGGAAGTTTGATCCAAAAAACTTTCTTCTCCATCTACTCTTGAAGGAGAAGAAACTCAAGAAAAATAAGGTATCCTCTTGGATTGACTGGAGCCTAGCTAGATGATCTTGAGTCCAAGATGACCTGGGCTGGATAAGTCCCATGAATCCACAGTAAAAAAGGCTTCCCCCTGGGACCAGCAGGTGGCACAGTGGTTAAGGTGCTGGACTCTCACATGGCCAATTGCAGTTTGAGTCCTGGACCTGGCAGATTGCTTTCGCTGGAATTGAAGAAACCTGAACAGCACCGCATTAGAATGAATTTCTGCTAAAAGTGATACAGTGATAACCTTAGCCTCAGGTCTAAACTCTGGCTGTAACCAAAGCAAAGCCAGGCTTCCCTACTGGAGTCTTTTGGCAGCCATATTGTACAGGAGCTGCTCAGATGACTCTACTTTGAGTGAAATGTTCCTCCTCAAAGGTTTTAAAACATTTCCAAAATCATCTTCATCAAAGGGACATGTCTAATAAATCTCTAAAATGGAACACCTCACTTAACTACAAATCAATTTGTCTGTGACACATTGTTAAGGAGCAGTGGAAGTTTGATCCAAAAAACTTTCTTCTCCATCTACTCTTGAAGGAGAAGAAACTCAAGAAAAATAAGGTATCCTCTTGGATTGACTGGAGCCTAGCTAGATGATCTTGAGTCCAAGATGACCTGGGCTGGATAAGTCCCATGAATCCACAGTAAAAAAGGCTTCCCCCTGGGACCAGCAGGTGGCACAGTGGTTAAGGTGCTGGACTCTCACATGGCCAATTGCAGTTTGAGTCCTGGACCTGGCAGATTGCTTTCTCACTTTCCTTCTCTTTCTCTGTCTCTCTATAGTCAAGTTTCAAAAGTAATAATAATAAATTAACTTAGTAACTCTAAAAAATAATTTTCACAAAGGCTCCCCCCTTTGCCTTCTAATCCTTGAGCCATATATCTTCCAAAGAAACCACACTTTTATAATCATACAACTTTCAATGAAGTACAAAGTACACAAATGCATAGTTATGAACTTAATCTATTTCCATATGTACTTTAAAAATAAGCTGGGAGGGCCAATAGGTGGCGTAGTGGTTATGGTGTTGGACTCCCATGTGGCCAACTATGGTTCAAGTTTTGGACCTGGTGGATTGAAACTCAATCAGGTTACAGATGCATGTGTACCCAAAATCCTGAGAGGAGAACAGAGAAGGGATTGCTGCATGGTCATCCTCCTGGGGGTGATTTTTCACTTTCTGTCTCTCTGACTCACTTTGTTTCTCTAGTAAGCACACATGCCGTGTAGCAAAAATCTCTCTAAAAAATGCTAGGAATTTTTTTTCTGGATGTGCATGAAATAAGCAAACGCTGAGATAGAGCTGATGTAGATAATGCTATAATGACGGTGGCTCTGTTGAACAAGGGTGCATCATGTCACTTAACGGGATCCAGGAAGGCAGAGCAGCCAAGTCACCAGGCTTCCGCATGTCGGCGGCGTTTCTAATCTTCTGTATAACAGCAAATCTCTCTTCTGAGATCCCTCGGAAGAATGCATGATGGCAAAGCCTAGGTGTGACATTCATCTTCATGAGTGAGCTGTTCCGTCTCCTCTCCCGAGCGGAGATAAATGTCAGAAGAGATCAGCCGCCGTGTATGACACGGCCACTCTGCGCGTGTGACTTCCTCCCTTGCCCTTCAGCACCAAAATTACTTTAGAACGCGGCTGGGAGAGAATCCAAAAGGGTGTGAGGCTGTGTACGTACGCGGGAGAAGCTGACCATGGGGAAGTAAATAAAACAGAAACTGAGGCTGTCCTTCTGTTTTTATGAAAGGCATGGGAAAATGAATTTACCCATGTGTGTTCTTCTTTTTCAGGGTCATTTTTAAAATTTTCTAGTCCAGTTGTCTTCAAGGTAGGAGGGAAATGGAGAAGGGAGAGAAGGGGTAGGAGGGGCAGAGTGGCCAACTGAGCACAGGGAAAAATATTAGAATTTCTCCTCAAATCAGTCTATCTCTCTCTCTATCTAGAAGAGGTGCTTTTTCTTTCTTTCTTTCTTTTATTTTTTTATTTTTTTTTATTTTTTTGCTATTGGGCATGTGCATTCACCAGAGAGAAACAGAAAAAAGGAGAGAGAGTGAGAACTCAACCCCTAGGGTAGATGGCTCGGCTGCAGTCCCTTCTCTTCCATTTGCCTCTTGAGATTTGGGGCAATCACACACATGTGCCCCGTGTGTTTCAAGCTGCTGGGTTCAGGACTCAAACCAGGGTTAACCATGTGCGAGTCCAGCTCCTTAAGCACTATGCCATTTGCAGGTCCTTTTCCTTCAATGTATTATCATCAGGGTAATAGAAAGGAATTAAGCTGTCTAGAGTTTAATATGGGGACCGGCAGAGTTGCCCTTGTGCAGTCTAAGTCATACTAATGTGGTGAATAATTATACCACTAGATTATGTGTGGCAGTCTTATTGGGTCATTCCTATTGTATTCCAGGGTTAGGCTTTGAAAAATGCATTACATTCTCCATTGCAGTTTTCATACATCAGAGAGTTAAGTATGAACTTCTACCCAGGAGGTTTACCGAGAGAGAAGTGGGAATAGCTATCGCCCACCTCATTCTTTTGCTTTCAGTTTTTCCAGCAAAATATTTAAGTGTTTAGAGGCTTACTTTGGATGACTTACAAATTTGATTACCTAAATTAAACTAAAACTTGCAATATAAACGATTCATTTTTATTTTGTTAAGAATTATTTATTTAGGGACCAGCAGATGGTGTAATGGTTACATTGCTGGACTCTCACATAACCTACTGCAGTTCAAGTCCCAGACCCAGCAGCTTAAAAATTCACGCTGGGGATATGTACATGTGTGCCCAAAATCTTGAGAGGAGAATGGAGGAGAAGGGATTGCAACATGGCCATCCCTCCGGGGGGGATATTTCTCGCTTTCTGTCTCTGTCTCTGTCTCTGTGTCTCTCTCTTGCACTCTATAGCAAAATTCTTAAAAAAAAAAAAAAAAGGAAAAAGAGGTTTGGACTGCTTTCTAAGTGATGGCCACCCCACAAAGTAGTCGGGCCACCTCCTTAACTGCTCATCACTGCTGTCGAATCTGAGGGAAGTGCAAACCCCATTTCCTCTGAGCCTTGCTCCTTTCACTCCTCCATATATGTCCGCTAGTGCCATGGCTCACGGCTCTTCCCACAGTGAGCACCCTGCAACTTCTTAAAACCTGGCACGAATTTGGGAATTTAACAGCATAACAACAACAGAACTTCTCAGTCTTGAATGACGTACGGGACACAGGGAGATAATGAGGTCAAGTCCCCCCAAATTAAATAACATAACAGGGAGTAGAAAGGCAAGGATGAAGCAAAGAAATCTTCTAAGGTAGTTCAACGCCAGTATTGTAACGGGCAAACAGAGAGCACGGGATTGTATACAGTGTAAAGCCTTTTACAATGGCGAGAGGTGTTGTGCTTTTCAGGTGAATAGAGATTACACAAATCTATCCCGTAGTTAGATCACATTATTGGAAATATGTGAACATAATGCAGTGAATAATTGTAAAACAAACTACATGACAATGCCGCAATCTTATCCATTCATCTCTGCTGTATTCATGGCTAGAATATGAAAAATGAATTACATTATACATTCACGGTTTTCATCTTATCCCTCTGTTGCTCTTTAATCACATAACAATGGTCTTGTTAATGAACATAAAAGCTATTAACATTGGCTTTCCTTAGGCCAATACTCTGTTTTCAGTTGTGTTTCTTCCTTCTCTTTTTGGCAGAGATTTGGTCCTCTTAGGCCTGTTTCTTATTACCCAATTCCAAGAGAGTCACCCTCCAGGGAGAGCTAATCCCACCGGGAGAGGATGCAAAACATTATGTTTTCAAATCTCTTACTACCGGCTCCAATCCAGGTTTAAGAAGGATCTTTCATGTTTACTGAGGGTAACTACTTTCAGAGAAAATTCAAACTTATTCTTGATACATCAAGGTCCAAATTTAGATGTTTGTAATATTTTTCCCTTTTTCGAGAGATTTTTGCTCTAGAGTACATGCACTTGACAAAGAGAAAGAAAGCGAGAAATAACCCTCCAAGAAGATTGCCACACCATAATTCCTTCCCCTCCATTCTCTTCTCAGGATTTTGGGCACCTATGCACATGCACCTGGTGTGAGGTTCAAGCCACTACATCTGGGCCTCGAATTGCAGTCGACCATGTGCAAGCACAGTGCCTTAACCACTCTGCCCCTTGCTGGCCCTGATGTTTGTATATTTTTCCTTACACTTGTGTAAGGAAATTCTAAAATTCTTGCACCATAAAATGGTCCTGAGAGTTTTGAGAGAGGTGGGCCAGAGAATAGTTACCATTTAGGTAACTAGACTATCAATTAAGCTGTAATAGTGTGCCATTCTTGTAAGTAATCTATGAAAATGCTCTTTACAACAGATTCGTATCCTAATCCAGCAAAGACTGCCAACTCTTTTTTTCCCCAAGCTTTTTTTTTTTTTTTTTTTTTTTTTTAAGAGAGAGAGATTTTTGCTATAGGGCATGTGCACTCGCAGGAGAGACAGAGAGACAGAAAGTGAGAAATCATCTCCCAGGGGGAATGGTTGTGCCACAATCCTTTCTCCTCTCAGGATTTTGGGTATGTACACACATGTGCCTGGCATGAGTTTTAAGCCACCAGGTCCAGGACTCGAATCATAGTCAACTACATGGGGATCTGGTGACATAACCATTACGCCATCTGCTGGTCCCTAAAGAATTATTTTTTAATTTAATTTTGCTTATCATTATAATTATTGTTTTTAAATTTGCTATAGGACATATGCACTCACCAGAGAGAGAGAGAAAGTGAGAAAACAAGCTGTCAGACCTGGGACTCAAACCATGGTTGACCATGTAGGAGTTCAGCTCTCTGACCACCACACCACACACTGGCCCCTGTCAACTCTCTTATTACAGGCTGTTAGCCCATCTCTGTGTTTTGTACGCTGTCATTATCTCTGGTGAATTCTGCCTTTGTTGGTGATAGAATGACAAGATCCATGACCTTCTTTATCTACCAATACTTTTAACCTCACAGTTTCAAGAGGCACAAGGCTATATACCCTTTTCCTTTTTGATAGTAGTAACATCCCTAAACTCTAGAATACCTGATAATCAATTTTCAAGAGGTCTCTTGTAAACTCAGAGATAAGACTTACTTTATTCAAGAAAACTAACGCTAGCCAATGAGATTTTATAAGAAACTAGCAATGAGTTAACAACTACATACGTTCTACCTCTTCTTACAATTCTTATTTTTTTATGAACTTGATTTTATTTTTCATCTAAAGAAAATACACACATAAGCAATTCATGGGTTTAAATTCTACTTCTTTCATCAAAAGATATGGATAATTTAAATTTTATTACAACTTTGCAGGGTAAGCCAATGCAATTGGCTACTGATCAACAACTGAAGGTGTGTTCCCCCTTCACCTCAACAACGAAGTCATATATTTGCTCTCCTACGCTTTGGAAAATCAAGCACAGAGTGAATAAGAATGTGGCAAAACAGAGATCAGCAGTTGGAGTAGTAAGGTACTGGACTCCCATGTGGCTGATCCCAGTTTGAGTCCCCAATCCAGTGACTTTAAACACATGTTGGGTCCGTGCACATGCATGCTCAGAATATTGACAGGAAAAGAGAGAAGAAGGGGCTGTGATTTCTCTTTCTGTCTCTCTGTCTATCTCTAGCAAGTGTACATGCCCTACAGAAAAAAATCTCTCAAAAAAATTGAAAGAAAGAAAAGAAAGAAATCAACACAATATCTTAGACTTACTGTTCACAGGGTCCAGGGGAAACAAGAAAAATTAAACTCGATGAACTAATCACAGGGTGACTCTGCATGCCCAACTTCTAACATCCAACAATATCTCGACGTTTCAATGTGTACAAAGACAAATTATCCTAATTATTCTTTGCAAACTCCTAAGATATTTCTTGGGACCTACTGTGGGTATCATTTTACATGGTTACACCTTTGAAGGGAAGAAATGTGCCACTGGACAGAGACCGCAAGTACAAGAGACAAGCACAGACTGCCGATGTTTGTAAGATCAACATGGAGAAGCAAGAAACTGAGAGGGAACGATGGTACAGAAGAAAGGAAGCTAACTACACAAACTTACTTGTAATAGCAGATGTCATAGCCTGTCCGGACCCAGGTGGGCCTGCCGAGAAGAGCCTCCTTCACAGAGTACAGAGTTGGCTGCATCCCTGCATGAGATAAAAGCACAACTTAATCCAGAGGGAAAGGAAAAGGAAGAGTTGTGGTAGGTCGGGACCAGTAGATAGTGTAATGGCTATGTCGCTGAACTCCCATGTGGTCAACTCCAGTTTGAGTCCCAGACCCAGTGGCTTAAACTCACGCTGGGTGTGTGTGTATGTGCTCAAGATCCCGAAAGGAGAATGAAGGAGAAGGGATTGTGGCATGGCCATCTCCCTTGGGGGGTGATTTGTTGCTTTCTGTCTCTCTGTCTCTGCCTGTCTTTCTGAAGAGTGCACACGTCCTATATCAAATATCTCTCCAAAAATAAATAAATAAATAAAGTTGTGGTAAGCTAAAAAACAGCCCCAAAGATGCCCAGGTCTTCATTCCTAAAAAACAAATATTAACCAAAAAGGCCAAAGAGGCTTAGTAGATATGATGAAGTTAAGGGCCCAAATGTAATCACAAATGCCCACAGAAGATGGATAAAGAGGGAGGTTGTTATTTATTTATTTATTTATTTATTCATTTTGTAGAGGTTTTTGCTATAGGGCGCGTGCGCTCACCAGAAAGACAGAGACAGAGAGATAGAAAGCGAGAAATCACCCCCCAGGGAGGATGACCACGCTGCAATCTCTTCTCCTCCATTCTCCTCTCGGGATCTTGGGCACGCATGCACACGCGCCCAGCATGAGTTTAAGCCACCAGGTCCAGGACTCGAACCGCCATCGACTACGTGGGAGTCCAGCGACATAGCCATTATGCTAACTGCTGGTCCCGAGGGAGGTTGTTTTTTAAACAAAAACAAAACAAAACAAAACAAAAAAAAGAAAAGCAATGTGACTAACATAGAGAGAGATTTAAAGATGTCTTGTGACTGACTTTAAAGAGGGAGGGAGGAAGGAGCCAGGAGCCAAGGATTACAAGAAAGGTAGCTCTAGAAGCTGGGAGAATAAGAGGAAATGAATCTTTTTCTGGAACCTCCAGAGGGGAGACATCCCTCCCAACACCTTGACTTTAACCTAGAGAAATTGATTTTTTTTTTTTTTTAGTTTTGCTATAAGGCATGTGCACTCGCCAGAGAGGATAGCGAGGAAAAGAGAGAAATCATTACCCACGGGGGATAATCATGCCACAATCCCTTCTCCGTTCTCCCCTCACAATTTTGAGCATGAACACACATATGCTTGGTGTAATTTTCAAGTCCCAGGTCCAGGACTTGAATCACCCAGTTGGCCACGTGGGATCCAGCTGCCTTAACTTCTATGCCAGCATGGCCCTGTTTGCTTGCATTTAAATTTTGCCAAAAGGCATGTGTGCTCACCAGAGACAAAGAAAGAAAGAAAGAAAGCAAGAAAGAAAGCACACTCCATGGAGAAAGGTCTCATTGCAATCCTCTCCTCCATTTCTTCTTTCAGGGTATTGGGCATGCACACACATGTGCCCAGTGTGTATTTCAAGCCGCTAGGCCAGAGATTCAAATCACACAGTCAGTCATGTTGATCCAGCCACTTCAACCCCCACACCGTGGACAGACACAAGAAACTGATTTTAAACTTCAGGAGACCAGAAACTTAGGAGAATAAATTTGTCTTGTTTCAAACCACAAAGTTCATGACAATTTGTAACAGCAGCCACACAAAGTGAGACAAGAGTCAAGGTTCATACTATGTTTTCATACAATAGAGTCTTATATTCCTGTGCTCAGACCTAGGTACCTCCAGTCTTGGTCCACTTTTTCCAATGCTAACAAAGACACCTGAGGATGGGCAAATTCCAAAGAAATTGAGGTTTATAAACTCTTTTTTTTTTCTTTTTTTGGAGAGGTTTTTGCTATAGGGCACGTGCGCTCGCCAGAAAGACAGAGAGAGACAGAAAGAGAGAAATCATCCCCCCCCACCCCCCCGCAGAGGGGATGGTCACGCTGCAATCCCTTCTCCTTTGTTCTCCTCTCAGGATCTTGGGCTCACACACACATGCACCTGGCATGAGTTTAAGCCACCAGGTCCAGGACTCAAAACGTGGTCAACTACATGGGAGTCCAGCGACACAGCCATTATGCCAACTGCTGATCCCAGAATTTCCCTTTTTAAGAAATATTCCAGAAAAATATGTGCCTCTTGAATGTCTCTTCTAAAATGGCCACAAGTATTCAGGAAAATTAAATTCTTTCCAGAGTTTTCTGAAAGTGTATATTAATGTTGTCTAATTGGACGTGGCTGCTTTCCTGTCTTGTGACAAGTTAATCAGTTTGCTCCTATGGGATTTAGGAAATGGAAAGAAAGCATAATTGAGAGCACTCACTAACCTCAAAAAGTTGAAGGTGGGAGATAAGTGGTAGTTCAGTGGTAACACAATGGGACCCACCTGGGAAAGGTCCTGGGTTCATCTCTCAGGACCTCCCTGAGCATATGAGGTATATGCACACATGCCTACAATTTTAGCATGAAAACTCTATTGAGGGCAACTATCTCTCTCTGTCTCTGTCTCTCTTGCTCTTGGAAGAAATAAATAAACTTAAAAATAAAGTTCAAAATAGTGAAAGAATCAGGACACAGTGGAATGTTTTTTTGTTTTGTTTTGTTTTGTTTTTGTTTGTTTGTTTGTTTGGGTTTTTTTTAAGAGGTTTTTCACTATAGGGCGCGTGCACTCACCAAACAGTAAGAGAGAGACATAGAGACAGAAAGCGAGAAATCTCCCCCCAGGGGGAATGGCCATGCCACAATCCCTTCTCCATTCTCCTCTTGGGATCTTGGGCACGCATGCACACACGCCCGGCGTGAGTTTTAAACCACTGGGTCCAGGACGTGAACTGCGGTCGACTACGTGGGAGTCCAGCGACATAGCCATTACGCTAACTGCTGGTTCCCCAATAGTGGAATGTTTATAGATTCCCAACTTGGTCACTGCTGTGACATACCTAGCAACAAAGTACGTCAGTACAGCTTTCGATCCTCAGGAAAACCAAGCAGGCCTTTCAGTAAATCAAAGTGATATAATCCCTCATAGTATCCAGAAGCTGCTATCTCCCCAGAGTTCATACCGTAATTAAACTGGCTGTTGGGCTTCTCACAGTTGATTATGTTGAAGCGGTAAGAGACAGCAGGCTTCATACCGCTCACCTGGAAGTAGAACCACTGCTGGTGCTGACTGCCGTTTACGTCAGCATTGATCAATAGGTCATACTCAAACCTGCAACATCAGAAGGGAGATTGGAGGGTGATTAGAAAGTCTTTACAATAACTTTTTTTTGGAGAGACTTTTGCTATAGGGTGTGTGTATGAAATATTTTTGAAATGCAGGACTAGCAGGTGATGTAGTGGTTAAGACACTGGATCCCACATGGCCGACTCCATGGTTCAAGTCCAAGATCTGGCAGCCTGAAAAACCTACCAGGCACATGTGTGTGAATGCCTAAAATCTCAAGAGGAGAATGGAGAAGGGACTGTAATGTGGACATCTCCCCCATGGGGTAATTTCTCATTTTCCCTCTCTGTCTGTCTCTGGCAAGTGCAGACACGCTATGGTGAAAGAAAAACAAAGAAAAGAAAGGAAAGGAAAATTTTTTGGAAGGCCTCCATAGTGCATGCCCATTTCCATGACCTTTGTGAAGAACATGTATTGTAAATTCTGAGCTCTAGTAATGGTGAATAAGCAACCCTAAATGAAAGCTTGCACTGAGTGCCTACCATGTGTCATGTACTATGGAAAGAGCTTCATGTGTATCATGTAACACTCAAAAAATCCCTACGAAGCAGGTACTATTGTTATCCTTATTTCGTGGGTGAGAAAATAAAGGCATGGTGTTGACTGGGTAACCTGCCTAGTCTCCAAGTGGGAAAGAAGTGAGGTTTTCCCAGCCATTTGATTGCAAAATGTGGCCAACACACCACTAACAGTGCTGACCTGTGGTTTTCAGAAGTTCACGCCTCGAAAAACGGATTATATAGCTTGTCTTCTGGAATATGGAGAATATAGTTCACATTGCAATAGTAAAAAGAATTATGGCTAAGTGAGAACGGAATTCTGTTCTTCCATTTAAAAAAGAGTTAGAACTGGGGCCAGGAGGTGGCATAATGGTTAAGGCGCTAGACTCCCACCATGTGTGACCACGGTTCGAGCTCTGGACCTGCTGGCTTGAAAATTACTCTGAGTGTGTCCATGCCCAAAATCCCAGGAAGAGAATGGAGGAGAAGGACTGTGGCATGGCCATCCCCCTAGGGAGGTGATTTCTCACTTTCTCTCTCACTTCTCTATGTCTTTCAGGCAAGAGCATACACCCTATGGCAAAAACCATAAAAAAATAAAAATAAATAAAACATAACTCATTTTTATTTTTATTTCCTCTTTTAAAAACAATTTTTGTGTGTGGTTTATGCAACCCTAGTCTTTCTTTACTTGAAAAAGTTTTTCTACTAATAAAAGCTCATTAATAAGATCGCCAATGAGGTATGGCATTTGCATTCCCTGGAAGGAAGAATGGTCCTCAATGGGAAGCCCAAGATTTTTGCGACTAAGTATGTAGAGGTGAGAATGATAGACAAGGAGAAGTAAAAGGAACCCCAGTGCCCTTCTATGTGAACAGAATCAGTCTTGCCATCAGTAAAAGCATAAACATGCCAGTCATCAAAGTGCTCTCATACTCTTGTTTTTTACCAATTCCTTGGTACTTAATGCTACTGCATAACAGTTCACCTCTAGTGAAGAATTCACCTAGTTATGACATCAGCCAGTGCATTCCCTCGTAGAGTGCTCATAGAAGTTTAACACCTGCAGGACCCGCAGATGGCATAATGGTTACGTAGCTGGACTCCCATAGTCAACTACTGTTCAAGTATCAGACCTGGAGGCTTAAAACTCATGCTGGGTGTGTGTGTATGCATGCCCTAGAGGAGAATAGAGGAGAAAGAATCATGGTGTGTCTATCTATCCTGGGAGTGATTTCTCACTTTCTGTCTCTCTGTCTCTATTTCTCCAGCAAGAGCAAAAATCTATAGCAAAAATCTCTCTCAAAAAAAGAAAATTAACACCTGCTTCTCTGAGATGGAAAACTTGGATTTGGAGAGTCTGCCCATTTTTATGGTGTAAATACTCCTACCATGGCTGATTTCAAGCAACTGATGTGAGGTTACTGATCACAGACCGCGGGGAAAAAAGGTCATCACCTGCTTTTCTGAGCTGCCAGGAACTAACCCTTGTGGCTTTTCTCACTTACTCACGCACTTGGATGGCTTTTCGAAGATTTCCCGACTCAAACTTGGAGAAGAACCTTAAGCAACTGGCAGTGTCCTGCAAGGGCCTATAATGAAATAAAGAACATGTGAACATATGAACTCCTGCTATTCTTGGACAGCCTGACATTTCTTTTTTAAAATTATTTATAGTATGATTATTATTATTATTATTTTAAAATTTGTCATAGGGTACATACACTCACCAGAGGGTGAAAGAGAGAGAGAGATAAAGTGAAAAAGGAAGCCACCAGCTGCAGGACTCCAACTGCAGTTGGCCATGTAGGAGTCCAATGCCTTCACCATGCCATCCTCTAGCCCCAGCCCGACATTTCTTTTTCTATTTTTTTTTTGAGAGTTTTTTTTGCTATAGAGCACATACGCTCACCAGAAATACAGAGAGAGACAGAAAGTGAGAAGTCACCTCCCAGGAGGGATGGCCATGCCACAGTCCCTTCTCCTCCATTCTCCTCTTAGGGTCTTGGGCATGCATGCACATGCGCCGGTATGAGTTTAAGCCACCGGGTCAGAGACTTGAACCATGGTCAACCACATGGGAGTCTAGCAATGTGGCCATTCAACCACCTGCTGGTCTCAAACCTGACATTTCTTTAAGTTTTCTGCTATTGATCTTTAACCCAAACTTCCAGCATTCTGTTTTTAGAAGTAAGAACATATTACTAACATGAACCACTCTTATTCTTGGGTCATTAGCAGAATTCTCCATATGCCATTCCAACTCATTCTATGAATATCAATCTAGTCTCATTTCCTGGAAAACCACCTACCAGGACTCGTCTAAACTAAAAACGACTTTATTTATAATGTCTCTCGGCTGGATAAGTCTCCGGACATCTTCAAGTATCTTGATCCTGGAAAGGAAAAATCAGAAATATTTTAGGGTTGGCTTTCGTTGCCTAACCTACTCAACCTATGGTATCCTGGGACAGATCTTGAGAGTCCTCAGAAAAACACAAAAGAAAGAAGTTGGGTAATTCCATCCTTAAGCTGAAATAGTGCAAACAGTTTCTTTGTCTTCGTTATCCAGAAATAAAAACTGCACTCTGTAGTGGGACTCAGTGATATTAGATATTAGTTAGGGGATTCTTGGCTTGAAGGAGAGCTTTGTCAAGACATCTGGAGTAGGAGACTGACTTTTATGGATGTATGCTTCAAAGGGTCCTTTGCACTAGACAGTTTTAAGAAAGACTTAAGAACTAGTGACTGTTAGCGTGTTAAGGTTTGAGAAGTTCCAATAATCCTTTTTATTCTTGTGCCATTTTTATTCCAGGGGCTCTGTCTTCTCTAGAAAGCTAAGGTCAATCTTCTGTCTGTGGTATATCAATCTCTGGGAGATTTAAGTAAGAAAGAGAAAAGCAACTCAGGAGGTATTTTAGATTTCGTCCTTGGAAGTCTTTTTATTTGTATCTTTTAATTTTCTGGAGGGCATATGTGCTCACCAGTGAAAAGAGGGGAAGAAACCCACCCTTCCTGAGTAGGGCATAGTCATGTCACATTACTTCTGTATTTCTCTACTCTGCCAGGATTTGGGGCACACATGTACATACATCTGGCATGGTTTTCAAACCACCAGGTCCTGGATTTGAACCGCATGGTAGGTCACGTGGAATCTGGTCCTCTTAACCACCAGGCTATGGATCCACCTCTACTTCCTTAGATTTCTAATTCAGTTCATTGGGGTAGGCTGGGAAAAGGGTTAGGAGGAGGTGGATATGAGGCCTGGATTCAAAGGGAAGATGTCCTCTGTGAGGGGAGGGTGAAGCCCTGTGATGTGTCTCTCAGAAATTTGAACAGCAGGTGGCAAAGGGGTTATAGTGCTAGAATCCCACGTGACCAACCACTGTTTAAGTTCCAGACCCGGTGACTTGAAAATCCACACTGCATACATCTGCAAGCATGCCAAAAGTCTTAGGAAGAGAATGGAAGAGAAGCGATTGTAGTATGGCCATCCTCCATAGGGGAGGGGGGGAGGGGTGATTTCTCACTTTGTCTCACTGTCTCTCTCTGGTAAGTGCACACACCCTATGACAAAAACTTTAAAAAAAAAAAAAAGAAAGAAAAAAGAAACTCAAACATGACCTATAACTTATAGGGGGTAGGATCAGAGATTTTAGCCAGGAGCTTAAGTAGGAAAAGTTCTTGGGATCCAACATCAAGAGAACTGTTTGCTGATGACATGGATTATAAATTAATGCAACTCTCTGGTCTACTCACTGCTCCAGTGGCTTAGGACATGCATACTATTTTTTTTTTATTTTCAGGAAAAATAATTTTTTCCTTGGCTTTAGCAGTTTTCATTTTAATCTCATGCTGAGCCCAAGATAAAGCTCCTTTTCTGGCATTCTGGGAGTAATATATCACCCAGTGTTTCTGCCCTGGAGAATGTGACTTTTTCCATCCCCTCCAACACAAGCCAGGACCTATGAGGTTGGGCTGTGGAAATGGGGTACACTGCCTCCCCACTTTTGGCAAGAGATTAGATAACAATTTGCAGTAAACACAAGATACCAAATAATCACTTCTTGGTTTATCTCAGAACCTTCCTTTGAGAAAAGATGCCAGTGTTTTGAAAATCTAGGTGATATTTTCTTGCTGTAAGTATTTATAATTTGCAACAGATACGAGGTAAGGGATTCCATGAGAACCATCCAATGGGTTTTTTGTTAGGACTGCATAGCTACCACAACTCCGCACTTGATTCTGAAATGCTCTAGTAGAAAGACAAGGCTGTGCAATTCGCAAAAGTTTCCCCAAAGGGGAACATGCTCTTGACTGATGTTCCTTCTGACACCACTTATATAACCCATCTACCTACAAAAAATACTAAAGGAGGTGGGGGAGGTCTCAGGTCAGTAGTATCCTCACCTTTGGACTCCACACTTGCGTTCCAACATGGACTGGGAAGAGGAAGGCAGGTGTCCCCAGACATCAGGAAATGCCATCACCTTGAAGTCTGACACAGATCTGGTTCTTTTGGCTTTGGCCATATAAAGCTCGGGATCATGGAAAGGGATATTTTTTGGATGGGCCTGCAGAAGCTGACCTACTACATTGAGGATTTCTCTAGGACTAGTGGAATTGGGAAAAGGAACACTCAATGCACCAAAAATTGCATCAGCATCCCAAGCAGCCTCCTTCAGGGAAGTCTGAAAGTTGGGGATTTTGCATTCAGCAGAAACTATCCCAAGACCGTTGCAGTGTATGCTTTGGAGTGGGCTCATTAGAGGACTTTTTCTGGAGGCTAGATGCACGGTAGACTTCCCCATCTTCACCAGGCTCAGAAGGGAAGTCTGGACTGTGTCTTCTTTTCCTTGTACCCAGGAGCTTTGGTCCTTAAGCAAGCCATGCTGCCTTGAGGAAGTGGTAGATGGAATGTGGTGGTGATTGGCATACTGAGTCTCTTCAGAGTCCAAACCCTCTCCAAATTTAGACGCCAGTTCCTTTAAGGTTTAAAGTGGGAAAGAATATGTCAGTATTTCCCTCCAAATAGAGAAAATAATTTTATTCCTTTTCACATTCTCTGGGGACAAAAGTCAAGCATAAACCCTATGAACTAAGATATTCCTTCCAAAGTCAACCAAAACCAACCTCCAAGAATCACATAAATGATAGACTCAGGAAACTCACATGTGGGAGGGAATTTTGGTGGGGGTCTGGAACAATTTTAAACAATACATGAATGGGGATAAGCAGGTGACATGGTGGTTAAATGCTGAACTCCAACATGGCCAACCATGGTTCAAGTCCTGGACCTGATGGCTTGCTTTCTCACATTCCTTCTCTCTTCCTCTCTGTCTCTCTCTGGTGAGTGCATGTACCCTTTAACAAATTTTAAAGTAATAATACTAATAAATAAATAATTGTTTAAAATAAATAATATAACATAATCTTAGAGAAAAAATCACATGAATATGTTCTTTTTTTTTTTTTTTTTTGGAGAGGTTTTTGCTATAGGGCACCTGTGCTCACCAGAAAGACAGAGAGAAACAGAGAGACAGAAAGCGAGAAATCACCCCCCAGGGGTGATGGTCACACCGCAGTCCCTTCTCCTCCATTATCCTCTTGGGATCTTGGGCATGTTCTCACACGTGCCTGGCATGAGTTTAAGCCACTGGATCCAGGACTCGAACCATGGTTGACTATATGGGAGTCCAGGAACATAGCCTTTATGCCAACTGCTGGTCCCAATAGTGCCTTTCATTTGAGAATAATTTTTTTTTAATTTCTTCTCTATATACCACTGAAATTTTAGACCCTGAAACTTGTACCACTGACCACCTTCTGCCTTCTGGAAAAGAACAGATTCTATTCACCCCATTCTGTATGCAATTTAGCTTATACTGTTAGATAACAGCCCAACTCATGATTTATTCAGAGCCATCAGAAAATAATGGAGAGGACCAACAGATAGTGTAATAACTGGACTCCCATGTAGTTGATGGCAGTTCGAGTCCTGGACCCAGTAGCTTAAACTCACACCAGGCATGTGTGCGTGTATGTGCAAGATTCCAAGAGGACAATGGAGGAGAAGGGACTGCACCATGGCCATCCCCCTGGGGGGTGATTTCTCGCTTTCTGTCTCTCTAGTGAGCGCACAAAACAAAACAATAGAATGGAGATCTGGGGCATAGTGGTTAAGGGCACTGGACTGCCACATGGCTGACCGCAGTTAGAGTCCCGGACATGGCAGTTTGCTTTCTCACTTTCTCTCTCATTCTGTCTTTCTCTGATCAAATTAAATTAATAAATAAAGAAAAATGAAATAATTCTTTTTAAAAAAAGAAGAAAAGAATGGAGACCAAAAGGCAAGTCTAAAACTGACGGCAACAGCAGCGACAAGACACTGGAATGGCATCACTGGGCTAAGTTCTTGATTTGTTTCTACTAATAAAGCCTGGGGGCCAGCAGGCGGCATAGTGGTTAAGGTATTGGATTCTCCCATTGCAGGCTGTAGTTCAAGTCCCAGGCCTGACAGCCTGCTTTTGCTTTCTGTCTCTTTCTGGTCAAACTGAATAATAATAGTAGTAGTAGTAGTAGTAGTAATAGTAGTAAATGAAATTAAGTAAATATTTTTTATATATAGATATATTTGCTATAGTGTACATGTGCTCACTGGAGAGACAGAAAGACAAAAAGCAAGAAATCACCCCCAATGGGGGATGGTCATGCTGCAATTCCTTCTCCATTCTCCTCTCAGGATTTTGGGCAGCCATGCACATGCATCCAGCGTGAAGTTTTAAGCTGCTCAGTCCAGGACTCAAACTGAGGTCAACTACATGGGAGTCCAGTGATGTAATCAATACACCATCTCTTGGTCCCAGCAAAAGACTATTTAAAAGTAAAAAGAGGGGCCAGCAGACAGTGTAAAGGTTTATGTTGCTGGACTCCCACATGGCCAACCACAGTTCAAATCCTGGACCCAGCAGCTTAAAATTTCACGCTAGACCCATGTGCATGCATGCCCAAAATCCTGAGAGGAGAATGAAGAAGGGATTGTAGCATGGGCATCCCCCCCAGGGTAGAGGGGAACGATTTCTTGCTTTCTGTCTATCTCTTTTGGCGAGTGCATGTGCCCTATAGGGGGAAAAAAAATCTCAAAAATTAAAAAAAAGAAAGAATGAAAGCCTGGAATCAGGATACCCAAGCCTAGATGGCTATCAAAAAACCTGCTTTGACAAGAGAACACTTATATTATCGTGAATTCTCATTTGCTTTCTTAGTGTGTGTGGGCAGGGTACCTTGTACATCGGATAATAGGTCATGCTGTATACCTTCATTCTATTTTCATCCTCAGTGCAGGGTATCAGATCAAAGAATTCGTGCATGACTATCGTTTTTCACATTTTTGCTTACGCTTCTGCTGTTCTCTCAGAAATACCCCAGAAGCAGACTATAAATGATCAACAGTGCTTTCCATATGAACACCATTGTGTGGCCCTCCAGGCTCTACAACGACTCCATTATCCATGGCAAAGAAGCAGAACCATGATATATGTGATGTCCTACCTCAAACCTGCAGGAGAGCTCAAGACACATTGCCTTATATTGCATCAGCTCCTCCTCAGGTCGGTCAAGTCCAGGTTTGGAACTCAGCTTGTCCAGGTCTGTTTCCAAATCATCATCCTGCAATGAAATATTCAATAACGCTGATTATAATCAGAAAATCCTCCCTGAGTAACATCAAGACAACATACACATGTGTTTCATCAGCATCCTTTTTTTCAAGAATTATTTATTTTTAATTTAATTTATTATTTTTAAAATTTGCTATAGGGAATATGCACTCACCAGACAGAGAGACAGAGAGAGAGAAAGTGATAAAGCAAGCTGCCAGGTCCAGGACTCGAACCATGGTCAGCCATCTGGGAGTTCAGTTTCTCAACCACCACACCACCTGCAAGCTCAGTTTTGTCAATATCTTAGGACATGGTTTCCTTACCTCCTAATTATAACACTGGTTTATCCAATAGATAATATGATGAGTCACCCTCTAAGGGGTGATTTCTCACTTTCCCTCTATCCCTTTAAAAAAAGGAGAACACAACTTTCTTCACATTTATGTCAGTATTTATCAGCTTCCATCAGAAAAATGTAACAATTTTTAAAAAAGAAATGAACTACACAAACAATAAAACACAATATTAAAAAATTGACACCACTGTAATCGATATCATTATCATATTTGTACCCATTCATCTATCTACCTTTGCCACCTTGGTCCTTTGCTCTTTTCCCAAGTATTTAATGATGAACACATACTATCTTGGGTACTAAAGACTCAGGGATAATAAAACAGACAAAAGTCTATGGAATTTACCTTCTGGTAAGAAGATAGACACTAAATAAGAAAGTAAACAAAAGGATAAGGTAAGACCAGCAGATGACATAGCAGCTATGTTGCTGGACTCCCACATGGCTGACTGTGGTTCAAGTCCCGGACCCGGTGGCTTAAAACTCACGCCGGGTGCGTGTGCGTGCGTGCCCAAGATCCCGAGAGGAGAATGGAGGAGAAGGGATTGCGGCATGACCATCCCCCCTGGGGGGTGATTTCTCACTTTCCCTCCCACTGAATCTGTCTCTCTCTCTCTAGTGAGTATACGAGGTGTAAGGGAAAACCTCTAAAAAAAAAAAATGTAATTTCCAACAATGACATATCCTCTAAAAATGATGAAAAGGTGTGATATGATTGAGACTGAGACTGGTGTCTGGGAAGCTATTCAGATTCGATGATATGAGAAAGCCTTGATGGGAAGATAACTTTTTAAAAAGAATGATTTATTTTGGGGCGCTAGCAGATGGCCTAGCAGTTACGTCACTGGACTCCCACATGACCAACCGCAGTTCAATTCCCAGATCCAGTGGCTTGAAAATCATGCTGGATGTGTGTGTATATGTGCCCCAGATCCTGGGAGAGAAAGGAAGCGAAGGGTTTGTGGTGTGGCCATCCCCCAGTAGGCGATTTTTCACTTTCCCTCTCACTGTCTCAGTTTCTCTATCTCTCTCTCTCTGGTGAGTGCACATGCCCTAAGGCAAAAGCCTCTAAATAAGTTTATTTTATTTTACTTATTATTATTATCATTATTGTTATTAAATTTGCAAAAGAGCACACACACTCACCAGAGAGAGACAGAAAGGGAAAGTAGGTAAGCAATCCGCCAGATCTGGGACATGAACCTCAGTCAGCCATGTGGGAGTCCAACATCTTAACTATTATGCCACTCGCTGGCCCAGACCTTGGAAGTTTTGATTCAAAGCATAGAATCTGACTTTATACATTCAATACCCTTTACGGATATTTTTTTCTTTGCTTTTCTTTATTATTATTTATACATTCAATCACTATACATCATTTAGATTGTAAAGAGACTTTACCCAGCATGATATACACCTCAGTCCAGCCTAGTTGAGAAAACTGTACACATCCTCATTAACAGATAATAAATGATATCTGTGTCCCACAAATGTCTTACATATTTTCCCAAAAATTTCCTTTCCTATGTTCTTCCCCTCCCGCACTCTCCTTCCACTTTGTCTCTAGTGTCCATAGTAATCTTTAATGCCTTTATGTCCTCCAGTGTTTCAGTCTCTACAACACAGTGCAGACAGTTGGTATATGTTAAGTGGAGACATACAATGTCTCTCTTTCATAGTCTGACTTGTTTCACTCAGCAACAAATCTTCCATATTCGTCCACTTTTTATCAAATTCCAGGGCCTTGTGTTTTATGGCTGAATAGTATTCCATGGAGTATATGTGCCACACTTTTTCATTCCATTCATCCATTTGTGAACATTTGGGTTGGTTCCATGTCTTAGCAATTGTGAATAATGTTGCAATGAATACAGTTGTGCAAGCGTTTTTCCAACTGAGTGCTCTCCTATTCTTTGTGTAGATACCCAGGAGTGGAATTGTTGGATCATATGGTAGTTCTATTTGAAAGTCTCTGAGGAAGCTCCATATTGTTCTCTATTGTGACGGGCCAATTTACATTCCCACCATCAGTGTAGGAGTGTTCCACTTTCATCACATTCCCACCAGCACTTATCGTTTTTTGTTGTTGTTGTTGTTGTTTAATCTTTGCCATTCTGACTGCAGTTAGGTGGTATCTTGTTGTGGTTTTGATCTTCATTTCCCTTATGATGAGAAATGCTGAGAATTTTTTCATATGCTTTTTGGCTGTTCATATGTCTTCCTTAGAGATGTGTTTATGCAGCTCTCTTTCCCACTTTATAGAGATGTGTTTATGCAGCTCTCTTTCCCACCTTATAATTAATTGGGTTAATCATTTTCTTTCAGGTAAGCTGCTTGAGTTCTCTGTGTTTTCTGGTTATCAGTCCCTTATCTAAAGTACAGCTAACAAAAATTCTCTCCCATTCCGAGGGTTGTTGATTCACACTAATTATGGTGTCCTTTGCAGTGCAGAACTTTTTAATCTGATGTAATCTCACCTGTCTATTTGGGGGATTATTGCCTGTGCTTTGGGTGTCTTGCTTAAGAAGTCTTTGCCTACTCCAATGTCTCCCAGAGTTTCTACCGTGTTTTCTACCAGCAGTTTTATAGTTTGCGGTCTTAGTTTTAGATCTTTGATCCACTTTGAGTTGATTTTTGTTAATGGTGAGAGGAGTTCAGATTCATCTTTGTGCAGGTGGATACCCAGTTTTTCCAGCACTATTTGCTAAAGAGATTTTCCTTTTCCCACTGGATTGACTGATACACTTTGTCAAGGATCAGTTGGCTGTATGTTTTAGTGTTTATTTCTGGGGTCTCTACTCTGTTCCATTGATCTTCATGTCTATTTTTGTGCCAATACCATGCTTTGTAATATATTTTGGGGTCAGGGAGTGAGATGTCACCCACTCCACTCTTCTTGCACAGGATCTTTTATGATTCCAGACAAATTCTATGATTGTCTTTTCTATATCTGTGAAGAATGTCTCTTGTAATTTTAAAGGGATTGCATTAAATATGTAGATTAATTTTGGTAGAATTGCCATTTTAATTATATTAATTCTGTCAATCCAGGAACATGGGATGTCCTTCTACTTCTTTTTGTCCTTTTGGATTTCCTTTTTAAGGTTTTTATAGTTTTCCTTATAGAGGTCTTTGACTTCCTTGGTTAGTTTTATTCCTAGATATCTTATACTTCTTGCAGCTATGGTAAATGGGGTTACTTTTTTTTTTTTGAGAGAGAGATTTTCACTATAGGGCGCATGCATTCGCCAGACAGAGAGAGACAGAGAGACAGAAAGTGGGAAATCACCCTCCAGGGGGGATGGCCACGCCATAATCCCTTCTCCTCCATTCTCCTCTCGGGATCTTGGGCACGCATGCACACGTGCCCGGCATGAGTTTTAAGCCACCGGGTCCAGGATGCGAACCGGGGGCGACTATGTGGGAGTCCAGTGACATAGCCATTACGCTAACTGCTGGTCCCAATAGGGTTACTTTCTTCAGATCTGTCTTTATCTGTTTGTTGTTTGTATATAGAAATGCTATAGATTTTTCTAAGTTTATTTTGTATCCTGCCACTTTACTATATGTATTTATTACTTTGAGGAGTTTTGTGGTTTTTTTTTTTTTTCCCCTAAGAGTTTGGTCCCAAATAGTAGCTAAGATTTTCAGGTCAGAAAACCACAGGTTAAACACTTGGGCCAATTCTATGACGAGAAATTAAACACGCCTAGCTTCCCTGCCTGTGGGAGCAAAGGCTGCCAGGCTTACCGAAGAAAAACCAGTTCCCTGGAGCTTGACTTTCCTTGCTGCTACCATCACCCTAGAATCAATCCTCTAATCCCCTACGCCTCTATTTCTCTGTAACTCATAATCACACACTGACTTATCTTCTCCTTGGCGTGAAGGCTTTTGATGAATAGTTTCCAGGCTTTCTCCAATTTCTCTAATGTCTCTTTCCCAGCTGGTTTGTGTATTTGTTGGGGTCCCCTCCACTCCAACTCACCACTCTCTGCAGAGTGGGCATAAGGAGAATGTCCAAAAGCCCTCCCTCATTTGCCATGTGTAGTTGAGCCACATACCTTGCTCTTCCACATCAGATTCAAGGGGTGACAGACACTCAGCATCAGACATTCAGTGATCAAAGAGCCAGTGAGAGGGGAGGGGGAAATGGCATTGATGAATGACTGCCAAAGCCCAGTATTATTCAAATAAATCAGCACATACTCTGGAGGCCAGGACTGCCAAGGCACAGCAAAGAACCAATTTGCTACTGATGACTTCAGAAATGATTCTGTTTATCAACAAAACCCCGAGAACACCAGACTGTCAACAGGAGTCTACGACTAGAGAAGAAGTTAAGAGGTAGTCCTGGACCTTCGCTATTACGGTCAGTAAGGTGAGTGATTACCATGATAGAGAAGTCAAAAGTCTCTTTCTTTCTAGGTAGAAGAGAAAGGGGGAGGTAGAAACAGAGGAAGGATGGTAGTTTATCAAAACGTTTAGGTTTTCTTTTCTTTTTCTTCTTTTTCTTTTTTTTTTTTTTTTTTGGAGGGAGAGATTTCTCTAGGGCATGTATGCTCACTAGTAAGAAAGAGAGAGGGGAGGAGAGAGAGAGAGAGAGAAAACACTCCCTAGGAATGGCCACACCATAATCCCTTTCCCCATTCTCTTTGTACGTGTTTTTCAAACTGCTGGGTCCAGGACTTGAACCATATAGGTGGCCATGAGGGATCCAGCTGCCTTAACCACCATGCAATCTGGGTAGCCCAAGATCTTGTTTTCTTTGTTTTGTTTTGATTTGGTTCCTGTCAGAAGGTATGTGTGCTTGCCACAGAGACAGGGAGAAAGTGATAGCACTCCCACTGGGGTGTGGTCACTTGTTAGTCTCTTTTCCTCCATTTCTCCATCCTGTTGGATTTAGGGCACGCAAGCACATGCTCTAGGGTGCTTTTCTAGCCACTGGGGTCATGAGATTCCAACTGCAGTTGGCCATGTAGGAGCCGTTTAGCCACTGGGGTCTTGAGATTCCAACTGTAGTTGGCCATGTAGGAGCCAGCTCCCTTAATCATTAGGCTATAGGGCTGGCTTAAGAATTTTTTTTTTAATTCATGTTTTATCCCAGAAATATCCTAAAAGGTAGTGTTTACTTCCAACTCTCCTATTACAGATGACACAGTTAAGAAACTATAACTTGAAGGAACTTGTCGACGTTCATATGCATCAACACAAATGAAGCTGGCGTTATCACTCAGACAAATCATTATTCAAGATCAGTGTTTCTCAACCTGAGTTTGGCAATTTCTGGGGATATTTGTGGTTCATGATCGGGGGAAAATGAGAGGTAAATGCTACTGTCATTTAATGAGTAAAGGGCAGGGATTTTGTTACTCAGTCCTCGATGCTCATGACTGCCACCCACAGCCAAGAAGTACCCAGTCAAAACGCCAATGTTCTAAGGTTCAGAAACCCAGTTGTAGAAAAGCAGTCAGTGCACCATGACCCAGTGCTTGTTTTTGTAAATGAAGTTTTACTGGAACCTAGCCATGTCCATCCATTATGCAATGTCTACGGGTGTTACTGTGCTACAGCAGTAAAGTCAGGTAGTCAGGTAGTTGAGCCTAAAATATCTACTCTCTGACCTTTTACAGAAAGTTTGGTGACTTTTGCTCTATAGCAGAGGCCATTATGGGACAGGGACCAAGGGGCACCACTCACAATAGGTCAGGGTGAGCACTATCACATATAAAATAGAGTACTTCATATGGATGCTCATAGAAATGGAACTGCACAAAGCAGCAGCCCTCTGCTCTGTAATAGGAATAGTGACTTATGGGGCTAACAGGTGGTGTGGTGGCTAAAGCGCTGGACACCCACATGGCCAACTATGGCTCAAGTCCCAGACCCAGTGGCCTGAATATCACACTGCGGCGTGTGCATGTATGCCCAAAATCCTAAGAAGAGGAAGAAGGGATTGTGGCATGGTCATCCCTCATGGGGGGGAGGGGTGATTTCTCACTTTTCCTCTCACTATCTGTCACTCTCTCTCTGTCTCTCTCCTGCAAGTGCACGTGCCCTGTGGCAAAAACCTTAAGAAAAAAAGACAAGTCAGATTTACTAGAAAAAGCTCCCTAAAATATCTTCCCAAGATTGCATATGTACTTATTAAGCATACCAGCCCTAAACATCAAGTGTCTACCTAACACCGATCATGTTGGAGTATTGATGTCTGTTTTTTCTTTTTTCATACAGAGGTTTTTGCTATAGGGCATATGCACTTGCAAGAGAGACAGAAAACAAGACACCTGACAGAGGGGATGACCACGCCACAATCCCTTCTCCTCCATTCTCCTCTTGGGATTTTGAGCATGCACCCACACATGCCCAGCATGAGTTTTAAGCCATTGGGTCCAGAACTCAAACCACAGTCGACTACATGGGAGGCCAGTGATGAAACCATTTCGCCATCTGCTGGTCCCAAGTATTAGTGTCTTAGTAGTGGACAGCTGGGGTCAGCAGGTGGTATAGTGGTTAAGACACTGGACTTAACCACCAACCGTGGTTCAAGTCTCGGATCCATGGGCTTGAAACTCATGCCAGATGCATATGCATGAGTGTCCAAAATCCCAGGAGGAGAATGGAGGAGAAGGAATCAGGGCATGACCAACCCCACAGGGGGTGATTTCTCACTTTCCCTCTCACTGTCTCTCTCTGTCTCTCTGGTGAGCACACATGCCCTATGGCGAAAACCTTCAAAAAAAAAAAATGTGGATAGCCTCTAACTTCACAACAAACCACTGCGCTAGCCCACCAGGGTGAAAACAGCACCCCTGAAATCAGTACTGGTAGTTATCATTTACTGAGCATCACTATTGCTGGAGTGACAGGAGCAAAGTAACTTCTAAAATGTTCTCTGGGCGTAGGCCAGCATAGGGTGTGCTCTTTTCCTAGGAAGGATGTGAAATGGAGATTGTGGGAAAGGCTAGGGCACCTACTTCCTCTTTCACGTCTTCAGAATCTGAGTCTTTGTCCACCTCTTCGTCACCATCATCTTCAAAATCCTCTGGGTAGAGAAGGAGAGATGAAATGAATGAGGCTTCCAATTTGCCTTGGATTTCTACCCTCACCAAGCAGTGGTTAGTACTATTTCTTACAAAGAAAAAATCCTAGGGGTCAGCAGGTGGCATAGTGGTTAAGGTACTGGACTCTCACATGGCCGACTATGGTTTGAGTCCCGGGCCTGGTGGCTTGCTCTTTCACTTTCCCTCTCTCTCTTTGCCTTTCTGGTGAACATGCATGCCCTATTGCAAATTTAAAATAATAATAATAAATTAAATAAAACATCATTTTAAGGTTGTTTAAAAAAAATAAGGGGACCATTATTAAGTACACATATCCCCCCACATTCCCATGCCTACAGGCACGCATCAAAGGTGTGCATAACAGGCACTAGGGGCACACCCTCACGAAATCTAAACAGTTGCCCTACCCTGAATGCAAAATGAATGCAGAATGAAAAAATGCACAGTCACCCCTCCAGATTTTCCTATTCAAATAAAAAGTACTTAAACAACTAACATTGCCAAAGTTTAGATACCATAAGCATTTATTATAACTTAGATTATCACCTTGGCTAAGTTCCTGATTGTTAAGTGAAGGATCTTCTTTAAAGCAAAAGCCCATACAAAGAATCCAGTACCAGGCTGGCCTGTAATACAGTGGGTTAAGCACTGTGCATGGGAAACAGGATCTCACATGGCTGATGGCAGTTCAAATACCAGTGCTGGAAGTATGAAAACATGCAGGACCCATGCCCTTCCATGTTCCAAGTCCTTACACCATGGAGAAATGAGGAGAAAATGATAGTGGTGACAATCACCATTGCAGGGTATGTTTTCTCTCTCTGGTAAGTGTACATACCTTCTGACGATTAAAAAAAAAAGAAGAAGTTGGGCCAGCAGGTGGCATAGCAGTTAAGGCACTGGACTTCCACCTGGCTGGCCACAGTTGGAGTACCAGACCCGGTGGCTTAAAACTCACTCCAGGCACATATACACGCATGCCCAAGATTCCAAGAGGAGAATGGAGGAGAAGGGATTGTGGCATGGCCATCCTTCTGAGGGGGTGGTCTCTTACTTTCTGTCTCTCTGCCTCTTTCTGTCTCTCCAGTGAGCCTCCATACCTTATAGCGAAAATCCCTTAAAATAAAATTTAAAAAATAAAATCCAGAGCAAAGTGGTATCTATGGAAAATCTGTTTCATGGTAAGAAGATCAAGTTGAAAAGCAATAGGATCTTTTGACAACAAGATCTTCTTGGAGATTAAATACTCATACCTTCAAATATTCCAATTTGAATAGCCTGGGGTTGTAAGCAGCAAGTGTTTTATTTCCGTCGTATCCTTAGGGCGAAATAATTCCACAACTAGTCAGCAGGGTGGAGAGACTCCGTCATGGAATTGTGAATAAAGTTTTACTTTTTAAATAGGTGAGATGACTGTACAGGCACTTAAAAGCCACCAGGCAAAGTTAAAAATTAAGGATAAGGGGACATCAGGTCATGTGGTGGTTAAGGTGCTGGACTCCCACATGGCCAGCTGCAGTTCGAGTACTGGACCTGGTGATTTAAAACTCACACCAGGCACATATGTATGTGTGCCCAAAATCCCAAGAGGAAAATGGAGGAGAAGGGATTGTGGCATGGCCATCCAGTGTGAGGAGTGGTTTCTCACTTTTTCTATCTCTGTCTCTTTGTCTGTGTCTCCAGTGAGTGCACATGACCTATAGCAGAAACATCTCTAAAAAATATTTAAAATTAAGGACCAGGGGCCTGCAGATGGAATGGTGGTTAAGGCACTGGATTCCCACATGGCCAACTGCAGTTCGAGTCCCAAACCTGGCAGCTTGCTTTCTCATTTCCCCCTTTCTTTATCTATCTGGGCAAATTTTTTTAAACAAATAATAATGATGAAGAAAACTAATTCTTTTTTGTTTGTTTGTTTGAGAGGTTTTTGCTATAGGCCATGTGCACTTGCCAGAAAGACAGAGAGACAGGGAGACACACCATAGTCCCTTCTCCATTCTCCCCTCAGGATCTTGGGCACACACGCACTTGTGTCTGGCATGAGTTTAAGCCACCAGGTCTGGGACTTGAACCATCATCGACTACATGGGAGTCCAGCGACACAGCCATTATACCAACTGCTGGTCCCAAAAACTAATTCTTTAAGAAGAAATTAAGGACAAAATAAAGGTGCTTGGTATTTGGTCACCTTGTTATGAAGAAAGTGCTTTTCTAATACATCTCTAATTAGCTAATTAGACAATCATAGGTGACCTGCAAAACAACGGATTCTACTTTCATCCACATTCCTCTGAAATACTGCCAAAGTGCAAAAACTCAGTTACTCACTTATTTTACCTTCAGTGAGAACACAGGGAGCTTCAGAGGTGATGCTCTCAGGGACCGGGCAGGAATAGGCGCTGCTGGCTGTGGCCAAGGGAAGTGGACTCTTAGGGTGGCACTGTCTCAGGATCTGCAGCATGACTGAGATGACAGGCTCTGCGTTCTTGTCATCCAAGCAGTTCTGGGGAAAAGGAAGAGCATGTCAGGCACTGACATCTGGGTACAGTCCCCTTGCTGTGGCCATCTTTCAGAGAAGGAAGGATCTATACTCTCAATGGATAGTCAACAGCCTTGATGGAAAATGTAAAAGAAAGAAAGAAAGAAAGAAAGAAAGAAAGAAAGAAAGAAAGAAAGAAAGAAAGAAAGAAAGAAAGAAAGAAAGAAAGAAAGAAAGAAAGAGAGAAAGTTAGTTAAAGGAATTATTTATGTAGGGGCCAACAGATGGCATAGTGATTATATCACTGGACTCCCACATGGCTGAACATGCTTAGAGTCCCAGATCCAGTGGCTGGGAACTCACACCAGACAAGTGTGTGTGTGTGCCCAATGTCCTAGAGGAGGATGGAGGAGAAGGGACTGTGGTGTGACCATACTCCTAGGGGATGAGATTTCATTTTCACTCTCTCTGTCTCTCTCTCTCTCTGGCAAGTGCACACATCCTAAGGCAAAAAGCTTTTAAAGATAATAATCTATTAAATTTAATTAATTAATTAATTTACTATAGTGCATACACACTTACCAGAGAGAGAGTGAAGGTGAGAAAGTAGGCCACCAGATCTGGGACTCAAACCACCGCCAACAATGTAGGAGTCCAGCGCTTTAATCACCATATCACCTGCTGGCTCCAAGAACGCAAAATCTTAATGTTCCCATGTAGAATTTTGTCTATGTAAAAATCTATGTTTATTTCCTTTCTCTTTCACATCTTAAATGTTATCTGAATGAAGCTAGTCTCAAATCAATTTAAAATTCCTCCAAGGGGTGCCACAGTGGGGCATTGTTCAAGATGGTGGGAAGAAGAGAAGGTGGCATCTTCCTCTATCCATCCATGTGTCATAATGAATCACTGCCTAAGTTAGAGAACGAGCAGCTGAATTGATGAAAGTCTTACTCTCCTCTTTGAGATGTTATCTGAAGAGTGAAATATCAAGGCAAAAGATAAAATTTGAGATCAGAAAAAAAAAAGACTAAGTGAATCCCAAGTATTAAATCAAATAACATATACCTCTTCTCAAAGCCCACAGTGTTGATCCCCCTGCTACCTGCCCAAAGCAAAGAAAAATTGGATTTGCAGATGTAACATTTTGATACTGATAGAACATGACAAGACCCTTCTTTTCAGACACGGTGAAAAATGTAAGAACAAGTTTACTAAATTGAGAGAGAGAGGGACTTGGGTAGAGTTCAGTATCTCTGGAAAAAAAAAACCCACATCGTTTTCGTTTTCTACAGTATCTTATGAAATGTTTTATCTACTAACTTGGAACAGAAATTGGACTAGGGCAAACTTTCAGTTTAATGTTTCTGAAGGGCTCAGGAATATCAACGTCCTGAGGTCAGTAAGTCATAGGCATGGGGGCAGTGAACACTGGGCACCCACCACAGAGCAGGGCCAAGTCTATCTACTGCCAGAATGAGGCATCTCCAGGTTCACCGTACCAGTAGCTCTGCATGCAAGAACATGCAGGGGGAAAAAATTAAAAACACTTTTAAAAGTTTGTTCATTTATTTCTTCTATAACAGAAGAGAGAGAAAGCAGGAACTAGGCACCTCCAACAGTGTCTTCACATTATGATGATTCACTCCCAGTCCCAGACAGCTTGTATCATGGCACACATGCCCAGTGTGTTCTGGAAGGTCCAGGAATGAGAACACAGGACCTTTTCCCACATGGGTCTAAGTTGCATCACTATTGTACACATACATGGCCTCTAAAACACTTGAATAAAAATGTAGCTATGGGGACCAGCAGTTAGCATAATGGCTATGTCACTGGACTCCCATGTAGTCAACTGCAGTTCGAGTCCTGGATTCGGTGGCTTAAACTCACACCAGGCGCATGTTTATGCGTGCCCAAGATACAGAGAGAATGGAGAAGAAGGGATTGTGGCATGGCCATCCCCACGGGGGAGAGGGGTGGTATTTCTTACTTTCTGTCTCTCTGTCTCTCTCTCTCTTTCTGGTGAGCACATGCGCCTGATAGCAAAAACCTCTTAAAAAAATAGCTATGAGGGTAGGTGGGTGAGGAAGTGGTCAAGGGGCTGGACTCCCAGGTGGTCAACTACAGTTCGAGTCCCAGGCCGGCAGCTGGAAAGTCAGGCCAGGCACATATGCATATGTGATCAAAATCCCAGGAGGAGAATGGAGGAGAAGGGATGGTGGTGTCACCATCTCCCTGCCGAAGGGTGATCTCTCACTTTCTCTCTCTGACTCTCCAGTGAGTGCATGCACCCTACAACAAAAAAAAAATCTCAAAAAAATTACCTAAGAATATAAGCTACACAAATGAGTCTAAAACAGAAATGGGCCAACTTTCAAAACAGAAAAGTCTTCGTGCCATCCATGATGCTATCTGCTTTGGTGTCCTCAAATGGGACCAATCAGATGTCCTGAACCAACAATCTGAGAGCACTTAGCAGTTAACGCTCAGTGGAAAATTAATTGAGGCTGCTTCCTCTTTTGGTCTGGTCAAATGACCTCAAGTATATACAATATTGGGGAAAAGAGAAAACTAAGCGTGCAAGAAGAAACATGAAGGTGAGGGGGCTAGACCCTCAGAGACACTATTCTGAGCTACAGTTTGAGAGAAATGGAGACTCGTCCATGGCAGGCAATTCAGTTAGTTAGTTAGTCCCAGCATCTTGGGACTCAGGTACAGCTATGGTTGTCTTTGATGATGATAAAAACTAATCATGTGCTTTTCTTTGATGGGAAGGTAAAAAGCAGAAGGATAGAGGCAAGTCCAAGTATTCTGGGAGGCTGGGCCACATGATGAATTTGGGGGTATCAAGGGGATATTAAATCTCTAGAAATCAAGGCACTGGCAATAATGCTGTATTTGGCATCTGCTACACTCTGGGGAAAATACATATGAATTTAAAGATGATCCTTTTCTCTGAGGTAATAAAAGTCCCTAAACCCATTTGTCAACATCTCTCTGGCGCTACTGGATAGGTGCAGTACAGGGCTGGGACTAAAATGAGGTAACTGAAGTACCTAGGACGCAAAAGCATTTTGTTTTTAAGAGATTTTTGCTACAGTGCTTATTTGCTTACCAGAGAGAGACAGAGAGACAGAAAGCAAGAAATTACCCCCCAGGAGGGTTGGCCATGCCTCAATCCCCTCTCCTCCAGTCTCCTCTTGGAATTTGGAGCGCGAATGCACACACGACTGGGACCTGAACCATGGTCAACTATGTGGAAGTTCAGCAACGTAACCATTATGCCGTCTGCTGGTCCCCCCAGGATGCAAAATTGAAAGAGGCCCACTTGAGGCCAACAGGTGGTGTGGTGGTTAAGGCGCTAGACTCCCACATGGTCAATGGTGGTTTGAGTCCTAAACCTGGCAGCTTAAAAATCACATGAGGTACATGCGCATGCGTGCCCAAGATCCCAGGAGGAGAATGGAAGAGAAGGGACTGTGGTGTAGCCATCCCCCCTGGGGGTGATTTCCCACTTACCCTCTCAATGCCTCTCTTTGTCTCTCCCCAGTGAGTGCACGCGCCCTTTGGCAAAAATCTTAAAAATGTTTTTAAAAGTATCAAAATAGAAAAGTAGTAAATCATGGAACTGCCATGGGCCATGGTAAGTATCCACACAGAGGAACTCTCTTCTGCGTCATTGTCACCGCCATCGTAGTCATCAGCACCAACAGCAGCAGCAGCACTTGCAAATAGCGATGGAAGTTTTGCAGTCCAAGGTTCCTGCGGCCACCCAGTGACTCCCAAGCCTCCTCTAGCAGAAGAATGAAGAGAGGCGGTGGGCAGCTCAGACCCCAGCCCAGCTGCAAGGGCCTCTGTGCTCACAGCCCTCAGCCCAGGTCTGGGAAGCTCCTCAACACCTGCTACGGTCCTGCCAGGCCAGGGTAATGGATCTCTGAGTCAGGACAGTGTTTCTTTCAACCCGAAAGGATCAATTCCAAACACAGGAGCATAACAAATGTCAAACTTCACATGTAAACTTGATAACATCCCTGCTGGGAGAACACACTCTTTAAAAGACTAAAAGCCAAAATAGAGAGGGGTAAAGGTGGAGAAGTGAACTCCTTGAAGCTGCATCCATACATTCGTCACATTCTTCTAGGTGACGGTCTTAGCATGCCAGGCACTGTTTCCTTAGTGCTGTTCCCCAGACCCTTCCAGGGCTGGTTTCATGTCATACCAACAGAGAATCTAACAGGGCTAGAGAAATTCTGTCTCCAGAAACAGCCAGCTTCCAGTCCCAACAGTAATTGGAGGCTAAGAGCTTGTTGCAAATTTGCTTAATTGAGCAGTTGAAATCTTCATTGCCCCACTGAGGAACTGCTTTTAAGATCCAGCAAACAAGCCTCCAGTCCCTCCCATGCCTGGGTCTCACCTATTATTTTTCTCTGCCATCTATCTGCCTATCGAACCTACCTCTGGGATTATTGTCTTCCTCATTTATTTCTGTTTTAATTTTTTTTTAACACAGAGAAGAACAGCCCGTACTACAGAGGACAGAAGAACTGGGAGAAGCACACAGGCTGGATTGGGGGAAGTGGGGGACCTGCACAGTTTGTCATCAACAATGCACAAGGTCACTTCACAAGGACTGGGAGACATCAGAGACTTGGGGGGAACCACAGGCTTGCAAAACATGGGAAGCTTGGAAAAATTCAAAGCACTGCTCCACCCAGAGAAATAGAATATAAAAAGCAGCTATTTCATGACTGAAAAGCTCTGAAAGTTGTAATGATGGAGAGAAACCCAGAGGTAATAGCAGATAGAAAATTAGATATTGGTTTGCAGCATCGTGTTATGTTATTGTTTTGGGGGGAGGCTACTTTTTTTTTTTTTTTTTAATGGGAAAAGTCTACATATACCCTTGTTGGGAAAAAAAAACAGAAACAGAAACAGAAATAAAAAATAAACCACTCTCGTTGGCCGCTTCATTACCTCTGATGTACTCGGTGGTGAGGAACTGGAGGATGCCCAGAGAGAGAATGATGGTGGGGGCGGGGGGGGAGACAGAGACCGACTGACAGGAAACTAATAAGGAACTCAGCATACATGAAACATGGCTGTCTTGGCTCCTGAAGGTGGGTGAGCCGAGCATGGATATTTGTGACGTTTGAGTCACTTACAGAGATCCGCGTAGCCTCGAATGGGAGTGGTGTTTAAATCAGCCCTTACTGACTGCAATGAAGGAATTCGCTGTTTGGGTTGAAGAACACGCATCCCACTGGGACGCAGATAAGCTGGAGCTGTCATGGGCGCCATTCCCTTTGCCTGCAATGCCCTCTTCCCCTTAAACTTGGCATGGCTCACTCCTCCAATAATTCTGGCCTCAGTTTAGGAGTGATCTGCTCAGAAGGGACTTGACCGTCCTAAAAGAACACCCTGTCCTTTCACCTATAGGGCTCACCGGGGACCTATGTCCTTACGTGACTGATCTCACAGAGCAATATGGAATTATCTTCCTCACTGAGTTCTTTGCGTACTTAGCGTCTGACTCTCCTGCTAGGATGTCTGCCTCACAAGAACAGAGGTCTTGTCAATCATTTCCATCACCAGATCCTCAAAGTGAATCATTCCATTAAGAACTTATGTGCAAGCCAGGCACGTGTGCATGCGTGCCCAAGATCCTGAGAGGAGAATGGAGGAGAAGGGATTGTGGCATGGCCATCCCCCCTGGGGGGTGATTTCTCACTTTCTGTCTCTCTGTCTCTCTCTGCCTTTTTGGCAAGCGCACGCACCCTATAGCAAAAACCTCTCAAAACAAAAAAAAATAAAAAAAGAACTTATGTTCAAAAGGCAGGTAAATTATGACAAGTATGCTCCTTTATTGTTTCTTTAATTTTAGGTTTTTGCCATAGGCCACATGTGCTCACCAGAGAGAGACAGAAAGGGAAAGTGAAAAATCATCCTCTCAGGGGGGATGGTCATGCCACAATCCCTTCTCCTCCTGGGGTTTTGGGCATGCATGCACACATACTCTGTGATTTTCAAGTTTCCAGGTCCGGGACTCGAACCATGTCAGCCATGTGGGAATCTAGCACCATACCACCATGTCACCTGTACATGCACTCTTCAAAGAACATGATATTTCTACATTAACTTACTTAGTCCACACTACCTTCAAGATTTTATTATTTCCACTTTTTGGAAGGCAATAGAAAGACGGCACCTGAGGTTCAGAGAGGTTGAATAAACTCTCCAAAGCTTCACAGCTGTTGGCATCGGGGCTAGGATTTGAACCCAGGCAGTCTAGCTTTAGAGTCAATGTTCTTCACCATCCCACATACTACACCTTGGATAATACGTACTCAATGAATAGATATTAAATAAGTGAACGAATTAATGATGAGGGAGTGAATTAGACGATGCAGATTGGAACCTTGAGCCTCTGCAGTCAGGCCAAGGTACTGCTTTTCCCAGCTGTGTTCAGCATGACTTCTAAATGACAGCCTTCAATGACCATCCAGATGGGAGCCAACTGCACAGGGAACCCTGCTGCTTACCTGAGAGGTGCTGTAGAGAATCTCCATTCCTTGGGCTGCCCGGAAGGCCTCCCTGCCCGACCGGAGGATGGCAATGTGCTTGAGGCAGAGCAGAAGTCCCCGGCGGATGAATACATAGCTGTTGGCTGTGTCGTGCCCATGCCAGTCCTGGTGTAGCCTGAGCAAAGTCGTGACGTAGCCTCTGTTCACCGCCCTGCGGCTGTTAGACTCTGACAACAAAGAGGAAGGGTTCAGGGTCAGGGCTGCCTCAGATTGTCCCCATACAATTCCCACAAGATACTCACTGACTAAAAGGTAAATCATAGTAACATTTCAGTATAGAAAACCAGCAGTCGGGCCAGCAGGTGGCATGGTGGTTAAGGTGGTGGACTCTCACATGGCTGACCACAGTTTGAGTCCTGGACCTGATGGCTTACTTTGTCACTTTCCCCCTCTCGCTTTCTGTTTCTCTCTGTGAGTGCATGTGCCCTAACAAAAATTTTAAAATAATAATTCTTTTTAAAAGAAAGAATGAAAACTAGCAGCAACAAATGCCACTTAACCAATGACCAAAGTCAACATCACCAGTAACAGGACAGTCAGTCTTGGAGCCCCTGAGATGATGCACTGAGACAGACGCAGCATCCCTTGGGATCCCAGGTAAAATGTTTCATCTGAATTTAATCAGAAGGAAAATCAGCAAAACAGAAATGAAGGACATGCTACAAAGTATCCCACCTGCGCTCTTCAAAAAGGCCAAGATCACTAAAGGAAAACAAAAAATAAAAACCAAAAGAAAACTGAGAAGTTGAGGCAAAGAGAGACTGAAAGACGTTAACACTTACTATTTCATTATAATTTAGATCTTGAGCCAGAAAACAATTTCTCCTTTTGCTTTAAAAAGCATTAGTGGGATGGGCCAGCAGGTGGCATGGTGGTTAAGGCACTAGACTCCCATATGGCCAAATGTGGTTCAAGTCCCAGATCTGGCAGCTTGAAAATCATTCTGCCCCAAATCCTAGGAGGTTAATGGAAAAGAAGGGATTGTGGTGGGTGGTCATCCCCCTTGGGAGCTGATTTCTCACTTTCCCTCTCACTATTTCCATCTCTTCTTGGCAAGCACACACACTCTAAGGAAGGCCAAAGTCTTTTAAAAAAAAACTTAATGGGCAATTAGTACCTATAAATTAGCTAGTAGTATTATAGCAATGGTTATTTTTAGATTTTGATAAACTGATTATGTAAGAGAATATCCTGGGCTGACCTTATACTGCACTGGTTAAGTGCTATGCCTTGGGAACTGGATACCACATGGCTGATTATAGTTCAAATCCTGCCCCTAGCAGCTTGGAAAACACACCGGGTGCATGTGTGTGTGTGCACCCCAAATATTGATGGAATAAAGAGAAGAAGGAAAAAGGACTGCAGTGTGAGTATACCCCGAAGGGGTGAGAAAGCTTTCCTTTTCTCTCTCTTTTTCTCTGGAGAGCACACATGCGCTCTGATTACAAGAGAGTCTTTTTAATATAATGATTTAAGTCATTTAAAAAGAGAATATGCTTGCTTTGGGGAAATTCACAACTGGAGTATATGAATGTCTATAACTTATTCCCAGAAAAAAAAAAAATTAGGGATCAAGAGAGCATAAGAAAGAGGTTTCTGTATGATTTTCATTCTTCTATCCTGAATTTGAGGGGATCTGGGATGTTGTCATTTTAGTTGAGTAAACTATAAAGTTAGCTGAGGATGGAAAAGACATAACATCTGAAAGACCGTCATGTGTAAGAGGTATCTTTCTTGGGGCCAGCAGGTGGCATGGTGGTTAAGGTGCTAGACTCCTACACAGCCGACAGCTGGTGGTTAAGGTGCTAGACTCCTACATAGCCGACAGTTGTTCCATTCCTGGACCTGGTGGCTTACTTTCTCACTTTCCCTTTCTCTCTCTTGCTGTCTTTCTCTGGTCAAGTTAAAAATAATATGATAAATAAAATAACTGTCTTTCTCTGGTCAAGTTAAAAATAATAACGATAAATAAAATAAATCTTTTTTTAAAAAGAGAGAGATGTCTTTCCTAAAGGGAATGGAAGCACACTTATGGATAATCAAGGAGTCATGAATTTGTTTAATAGAGGTGCTGCTTTGGCATCTACTTTTAGGCTTAACTTGCCTGAACCCCAGTCTCCTTTGACCTAGGTTAAGTCCTTTTCTCCCTCTGTGGTTGTTTATAACATGGCTTGCTTGTTCCTCATCCCACTGACCCAAACCCCAGCACATCTCACAAGCACCGACCATGCTAAAACCTAGTGGTCTACATCAGAGTCATTTAAGTAAGATCCCCTCTTCAGACATGGTTCCTTGAGAGCAGCCATCTTGGCTTATGTCTACTCTCAAGAGAAAGAGCAAGCTCAAAACTGAATCAGAAAAGAACTTGCCACACAAGAGTTTGGCTCTTCAGCTCAGGAAAGGAACCCTCATGGCTAGTCAGTAAGAGGATGGACTCTTTTATTTATTTATTTATTTATTGGAGAGGTTTTTTGCTACAGGGCGCTTGCGCTCGACAGAAAGACAGAAAGAGACAGAGAGATAGAAAGCGAGAAATCACCCTCCCCCGGGGGATGGCCACGCCGCAATCCCTTCTCCATTCTCCTCTTGGGATCTTGGGCACGCACGCGAACGTGCCCAGTGTGAGTTTAAGCCACCGGGTCTGGGACTCGAACCGCAGTCAACTACATGGGAGTCCAGTGACATAGCCATTATGCTAACTGCTGGTCCCAGAGGATGGACTCTTCATGGTAGGGAGCAACTGGTTACTGAGAAAGTTCAGGTCAGGTCGAGCAGGGATGCTGTTGGGCCTTTCTTACCCCTGACGGGCGGTTGTAATAGAGGGCCTTTATGGTTCCCTTTACCTCTTCAACACCACAAATCTCTCTGTTGGTTCAGTATTCCTGGTCAAGATCTTCTTCAAAGCCTCCCTTATGGATCTAATTTTCTCAAACCATTGTTTAAATTTTCTTTGAAGAAACACAGGACAGAAACCAGTAGGCAGCTTAGTGGTTAAGGTGCTGGACTCCTACATGGCTAAATGTAGTTCATGTCCCAGACCTGACAGTTTGAAAATCATTCTGGGCACATGTGCATGTGTGCCCAAAATCCAGAGAGAGGAGATGGGATGAGAAGGAATTGCAGCATGGCCAATCCTCCCGAGGGTGATTTCTCACTAACCCCCTCTCTCTCTCTGTGTCTCTCTGTCTCTCTCTCTCTGATGAGTATATGTATCCTATGGCAAAAAAATTTTAAAACACACACATACAGGGTGAAGAACATTCCGAAATACTTCTCTCAAGAGCCAATGTATACTACCTTTCAGATCAAGCTCCCTGGGCTAAATGGTAGGGGTATGAACACAAGCTACCACCCAGCAATTGCCTGTCCATCTCGGCTCCTATGAAGCAGCATCACGGCAGGGCTCCACCCAGGTGATTCAGCCCCAGAGCCCACAACTGGCAGCTCTTCTTCCCCAATACCCTATTCCTCCACTCCCTAAACCAGTCACACTGGTTTACGAGACAATATGTGCTCTGGCCAAGTGTGCGCAAGAGAGATTCCCTGAGCTGTAATCAGACAACCAAGACTGAACTCGAAGTCACATTTTTCCCTCAGTCCGTGTAAGTCCCCACTAGTGCAAAAAATAACATGGAAATTCAATGCTTTATTCCAGAGGGCTTTCCTTATAATACGAATGGAACTTTTTCTTTTTTGTCCCCCCTGTTTGTCAGATTCTAAATTGTCAAGGTTGACTAAGCCCCACTGAGAATTTTGACCCGTTTGCACAGTTGGCTTTATTTATTTTTTTCTTTTTACAACATTTCACTCAACCGTGACCCTGAACTGAGTGATGAGGTGTATTCACTCTGCGATGTTTGTAGAAGGTTTAAATCGCCTTCATTACTTCCTTTAATGAATTGTTCTTTTGTATCAAAAATATTTCTCTCCTTGGCTGGTCCAGACCACAAAGCAGTAGAGTTCTTTATGCCTAAATGAAGTTCCATCCTATCCAATGTCTGATGTTTAAAAGAAAATTGAGGATTTAGCAGAAGGTATTAAAGCAAAGTATGACCAACTAAAAAGATAGCAGAATAGCAAATACAGTATCCAGGGACTCTGTGGGCAAAGAAAGTAAAGATTTTGTCTTTTATCTATTTTAAGGGTGTAAGATTGATAATGTGCTGTCCTGATGACCTTCATCCATTACTCTTTCTTAAGGGGAAAAGGGATAATGGAAAAAATCTTCAATTGTCTGAGAGAAAAATCCCTTACCAAATCCCAATGATTTTATTCATGATTTGCTGTTAATCCTCCACAAGCTGTCATGTTTACTAACATCTGAAACAGCTAAACCACCTCCTCCCCAATCCCCTCGTCGACCCTACGTCAGTCAATCAATCTCTGAAAATGGCTTGAGAAGTTTTGCAAAAGTCAATACATAGCTCAACCCCGACAAGAGGAGATTCATCAAACTGAGGAAGAGAAAATGTGAAGAAGAGCCAAAGAATGAAATGAGGGTCATAGGGAGCAGCAACTTCGAGGAGCTTTGGAAGATATGACAAGAAAATACTGCTTCTCAGAGTGAGGACAAATATCAAAAAATGTGGGGTTTCCAAGACTGTTCTAAGGGAGCTCAGAGTCTGAGGGTAGGGGCAGGAGGGGAATGCCAGGAACCAATTCTCTTCAGAACAGCCCAGATCCATTTTTGTATGTTTACATAAATAACCTCTTAAGATTTTCTTGGAAAAAAAAACATGTCCTGGTGTCTAACTTTTAAAAATGTTTAAGTAGATTGGTATCCGCTTTTTTTTTTTTTTTTTTTTTAAGAGATTGTTGCTATAGGGCACATGAACTTGGCTGGAGACACAGAAAGAGACCTAAAGTGAGATATTATCCCCAGGGCGGATGGCCACACCACAATCCCTCCTTCTCCTCCATTCTCCTCTGGAGATTTTGGGCACACATGCACACATGTCTGACATGAGTTTCAAGCCGCTGGGTCCAGGACTTGAACTGTGGTCAGTTATGTAGAACTCCAGTGCCTTAAATGCTATATCACCTGCTGGGCCCAGTAAATTGGTATTTCTTAAAACTGGTTGGAGTGGGGGGCCATCCCTTTTCCAACCCTTCCAGCCTGCCAGGATCATGGATTTACCTGCAGTCACATTTGGCATGTGCAGGCTGACACAGGATCCAAACTCTAGGATCCCCTCTGAGATTCCACTATCATGCAGCAATGACCACCATAGTTGACCTTTGTTTTCTTGTATGTTTTAGCTCAGTATAAAAATTTGTCTCAGTGGGGTTAGGAATGGCATGACAAAGCCCTCTTACAGGTCTTTTTCTCTCTCTAAGTAGGTAGGTAGGTAGGTAGATGGAAAGGAAAAAGGGGGGAGGAATAGAGGGAAAGGAAAGGAACAGAATTCTATGGAATGACACTGAAAGGATTGGAACAGAAAAAGAAAAAGGGAAGGGAAGGGAAGGGTAGAGAAGGGAAGGGAAGGGAAGGGAAGGGAAAAATAAAGAAAAAGGAAGGAAGGAAGGAAGGAAGGAGAGAGAAAGGGAGAAAGAAAGGAAAGGAGGGACGGAAGGAAAGAAAGGAGGGAAAGAAGAAAAGATGGAAGGGAGGGACCAGCAGTTAGTGTAATGGCTGTGTCGCTGGACTCCCATTTAGTCGACCGCGGTTCAAGTCCTTGACCCCGTGGCTTAAACTCATGCAAGGCGAAAAAAAAAAAAAAAAAAAAGAAAAGGGAGAGAGGGAGAAAAAAGAGAAAGAAGGGAGAAGGAAAAGGAAGGAAAGGAAAAGACAAGACGGGAAAGGAATATGCCAAGGTAGTAGCAGTATTTAGCAGAGATAGGGGACACTTGATGCTTCTGCTGACTTATTTTTATGTTTCAGTATTTTTTTAACTCCCACATAGTCAACAATAAACTTTAACGGACCGTTCTGTAGTACAGTGGTTAAGCACTATGCATTGGGTACAGGATCCCACTTTGCTAATGGTGGTTTGAATCCCAACCCTGGTGGCTTGAAAAACACACTGCACATATGTGCATGTGTGTCCAAAATCCAAATGGGAAGGAGAATAAAGGAAAAGGATGTGGCATGACCATGCCTCATGGAGAGGTGCTTTATTCCTTTCTCTCTCTCCCTCTCTCTTCCTCTCTCTCTCTCCTTCTCAGTGCACACACCCTCTGGTAATACAAAAATAAAAATAAATAATAAATACATTTTGATAATCAGAGGAAAAAATATATACCCCTTTGGCTAGAGATATCAACTAGTGGCCAAAGATTTTGGCCATGTGGCCATGCCCCATTGTCAATGCTTAGGTTCAGGGCAAGTAGTCCATAGGTTACCATAGTAACCAATTCATCTTTTTGTCTTACCCCATTCCCTTCAAAAGCGAATTACTTGCATAGGCCCTGAAGGCATCGGAGATCACAATCATTTTTATAAAGATGTTTCTATTCTAAACAGGAGAGCCGAGAAACTTTCAAGACTACAAGGATAAAATTTCTCCCTGGGAATTTAAGACTGCAGGCTGGCTACTGGGGTGAAAGTATGGTACCCCAGATTTTACACTTGCAAGTAGCCCATTCCTCTGCTCCATTAGCTCGTAAAACCAAAAGAAGTGGTCATTGTAGCTCTTTAATTCCCCTATGTGGTAATTCCATCGCTCCTTCTGGGGTGATGTGATGACCTAAAGGAGAGGAAACGTGAAAACCTGCAGCAGAGGAATGGACTGGACACTTGAACAGCCGCAGCTCCAGAAGTGAGCTGCACGAATGACTGCAGATCTCAAAATGCATCTTTCCCAGGCTCATGTACTTCACTGCCCTGCTGGTTTCAACCTATGGAAACACCTCAGATTCCTATCAGCATCTTTCTGGAGTCTGTGCACATGGCTGTGGGCTCCATCACTTTCTAGCCCTGCAACCTTGAGCGAATATACTTCACGGCTCTACCATGCAGTCTTTATCTGGAAAAAAACACTAATGTAAGTTAGCATTCCTAATCTAGAAATCCAAAATCCATAATGCTCCAAAATCCAAAAATTTTTGAGCATAAATATGATATCACCAATGGAAAATTCCATACCTGACTTTATGTGATGAGTCCTGGTCAAATGAAAGCAAAAATACACATTATTGTATTTCTCCTAGGGAATTTACCTTCAGGCTAAAAGTTATATACGATACATACATGAACATCATGTTTGAACGTATATCCCATTCCCCAAGATATCTCATTATGTATATGCAAATATTCCAAAATCAAAAAATTATGCAAAATCTGTATGAAACAGTTCCGGTCCCAATTACTATTATTGTTATTTATTTATTTATTTATATTTATTTATTTAGGAGAGGTTTTTGCTATAGGGTGCATGTGCTCGCCAGAAAGACAGAGAGAGACAGAGAGACAGAAAGTGAGAAATCACCCCCCGGGGTGATGGCCATGTGGCAATCCCTTCTCCTCTATTCTCCTCTCAGGATTTTGAGCAAACACGCACCAGGCATGCGTTTAAGCCACCGGGTGCAGGACTCAAACCATGGTCAACTACATGGGAGTCCAGTGACATAGCCATTATGCCAACTGCTGGTCCCGTGGTCCCAATTATTTTAATAAGAGATATTGAACCTGAAATAATCTCTTCCTTATGGAGTTGTTGAGAAAATTAAATGAGATAATGTACTTAAACTAGGTAGCTCAATGTCTGATGTCTACTAAGTACCTATTTCCTGTTATAACTATCATCATCATGCTCAACATAATTTATTTTCTATTACAAGGTCTTATGATAATAAGCTCTAATAAACAACAAAGTGTCAAATGACCAGAATACAAATATATTCCTTTTTACAGTCTCATGCAAGAACAAGAGCTTCAGGAGTCCATAACCGTTGATGTGAATTTTGATTCTTCTGCTTACTAGCCGTGTAACCTTGGTTAAGTTACTTAGCACAGCAGTTTGAATGTGTCCCTTCCAAAATCCAGGTGTTGCTAATGTGATGGTATTAAGAGGTGGAGTCAGTAAGAGGGGATTAAGGTCCCTATAAAAGAGATTTCATGTAGTCTTCTGCCCTTGCATTTCCTGCTGTGTAAGGACACAGGAAGCAGGCCCTGGACCTCTCTACCTCCAGAATCCTGAGAAAATAAATGTCTATTTTTTGTAAATTACCTAGTCTGAGGTATTCAGTTAGAAAGGCACACATGTACTTACACTTAGCCATTCTGAACTGTGTTCCATAGTGTGTAAATACTAAAGCAATATGAAAAAGATAAAAATAATTAAAGCACCTGTCATCCAAGTTCCTCTTAAGGATTAAATGCATAGCACAGTGGCTAGCATAAACTATGTCTCAATAAGTTATAATTCCCTTCACTGGAAGGATGACATCCAAACTTCACACACATTTCATCAGCAAGAAATATACCCCAAGGAAGACTATAAAAATAAGTAAAATTTATAATCAGTGTTCTTCGATTCCCATAAAATGTAATTGACTTGGAGCCAGCAGACAGTTGAGGCACTGGACTCTCACGTGGTCAACCATGGTTCAAGTCCCAGACCTGGCAGCTTGCTTTCTCGCTTTCCCTCTCTCCTTTTGTCTCTCTCTGGTGAGTACATGTGCCCTATAGCAAATTTTAAAATATCAATAATAATTAACAAAATTAAATAAAGAAGTTTTTGTTGAAAGTAAATAAAATCAGTGTTCTTCAAGTTCCATAAAATGTTATTGACTTTTCATCCTAAAGTAACTGCCTCTCCATTCTGAGACACTGCCTGTCCATCCTGAGATGCTCCCATGCACACACACTGAGGACCACAACCCACCTTTATCCAGGGGTCCCTACAAGCCATGTCCATATGTGAACCTTCACGACTCTCCTCTATGACAACATTTACATATTTGGAGTCCCACTACCTCAAAGACTTTTTAGAAGTCCTCACTTGATTGACAATAGCCAATTGTTCAGCAGTCTGCCCTTGCTTTTGATAAGACAAATGTAAGAATAAACATAAGGCTTTGAGACCTTCCATCATTTCCGGGATCATTTTCAGAAATCACCTTCAGCTACACAACATACTGTGACATAAACTATTGCAAGATATTCTGGCCTACGAAGATTGAAGACCTGTACTGCATAATTCAGAAACTTCCTGAAAAATCCATTCATCTGAACTATTGTGAAGTTACCTAGTACTTTTTCAGATGAGAAGCCTCCTTCTCAGAACAAAAGACCACTCAACTGATAAACTCTCACTTTCAAGGTTTGATTGCCATCCCCCTTCTCACTGTGCCCATCAATCCTGAGAAGTTCTATCACAAAACTTGCCTGATCTCAAGCAGGACCCACACAGAAAGACCCACTTTGCAACATGGCACTCAAGCCCTTTATTATTCCACCCTAAAACTCCCTCTTCTGAGTCATTTACTAAGACTCAGGATGATAAAAGAGAAGCATTGTATGTCCCCACTTAATATATTGCAAATGTCTGCACTTGATAGCACAAACTGAAAGATTCGAAAGCATCAAAGCATGGAGGGCAACTGAGGATACTAGAAACAGTGTAGAAGAGTAGACATTGAGGGGAAGGAAGGAGGGAATCAAAGGAAAAAAAAATTAAAGCAAAACATATAAGTTTTGGTGTTTGTTTTAGAGATTTTTTGCTATAGGGTATATGCACTTGCTGGAGCAACAAGAGAGACAGAAAGCTATAAAGCAACCCCCAGCAGGGAGGGCCACACCACAATCCCTTCTCCTCCATTCTCCTCTCGAGATTTTGGGCACACATGTGCCTGGCATGAGTTTCAAGCCATGAGGTCCAGGACTTAAACCATGCTCAACCATGTAGGAGTCTAGTGTCTTAACCACTATGCCACCTGCTGGCCGAAAAGCAAAACATTTAATGGATATGAAAATGGAAAATAATGTGTGGAGGATAATGTGAAGGGTAATATCTTTGACTGGACTAATATGCAGTATATTCGTGCCCAGAAAAGTCATTTTGTATGCTAAAAAGACGTATAGTAATTCAATGTTTAAAAAAAAAAAAAGATGAAGAAGAAAAAACAAAATGGAAACTTTGAAGCAAGTGATAAAACTGAGAGACAAATAAGGCTGCAAGGCACTTTTTTATGAAAGAAAAATTAGATTAAATTTTAGAAAGACTCGAGACAATGGTGTCCCTAACCATGGCACACAACACACTTCTCTTTGCAATAGATTATTTCAGCAGTCAGGTCAGAAAGCCAATTTAGAAGACATTTCTGGAACTGGGTTGCCTTTTCCCAAGCCTTCTAAATCACATTACATGAAAACAAGCAGCCTCTTTTGCCAGGTACCACTTACTGAATGTTGCCTTTGTGCTCTGCACTAAGCTAATCTTTTTGCATGGGGCATCTCATTTGTCTCCAGGCTTTCAGATAAGCATCACTTTGCTTCCTTTACAATGAAGACACAGAGGCTGGGAGAAGTGAGATCACTTGTTTAAGCCCACAGCACTTATAAATGGCTTCCCTAGGGTTCAGATGGGACCTCCTGTCTGACTCCACAGCCAGCACCCTACTTTGTCATAAGCAAAATTCTATTTTCAATGGAAAAATAATAATTGTATTATGGGGTGCAGTATGATGTTTCAATATATATTGTGGAATGAGCAAATCAGGCTAGTTAATAGATTTATCCTCTCCTACAGCCTGTTACCAAAGTGTATTGTTCTTATACCAAAATGAAAACCTTTAAGGGTTGCATGGTGATGCAGCAATAAAGCCCAACCCGCTGTGACACTGATCTATGTGGAAAGGTTCTGGGTTCAAGCCCAGATAACTCCCTGAGTGTACAGACATGGGCTGGGGCTGGATCCTGGCATCTTGACTCTCTTAAGGTCTCCGTCTTGCTCTATCACTCTGTCTCACTCTTTCTCTTTCTCATGAAGAAAGAAATGAAGAGTTTTTTTATAAAGAAAGACCTTCAACTCTCACCACTAAAATCAACTGTTTGAGGAAGGTTTCTGAAAGGCTAATCGAGGTAAAGCCAGGGGAACACCTGAAGCCTGAGATCACTCTGTCTCACTCTTTCTCTTTCTCATGAAGTAAAGAAAGAAATGAAGAGTTTTTTTTATAAAGAAAGACCTTCAACTCTCACCACTAAAATCAACTGTTTGAGGAAGGTTTCTGAAAGGCTAATCGAGGTAAAGCCAGGGGAACACCTGAAGCCTGAGGTGCTCCAGGAAGTGACTCTTTTTTTTTTTTTTTTTAGAGAGAGGATTTTTTTTTTATTAAGAGAGAGATATTTTTCTATAGGGCACATATGCTCGCCAGAGAGACACAGGGACAGAAAAGTGAGATATCACCTCCCAGGGGGAATGGCCACCTCATAATCCCTTCTCCTCCACTCTCCTCTCAGAATCTTGGGCACACACATGCATGTTCATGCACACAGCATAAGTTTTAAGACACCAGGTCTGGGCTCAAACCATGGATGACCATGTGAGAGTCCAGCAACATAACCATTACACCATCTGCTAGTCCCCCATTTCTATAAAACTAAAGATGCTTTTTTCTAAGCTCCAGAAATATAGTCTCAGACAGGTAGGAGATGACCATTACACCCATTTTTCTTTAAAGTTTTTTTTTGCCATAGGGCATGTGTACTAGCCAGAGAGAGACAGAGAAAAAGACAGTGAGAACAAAAGTGAGAAATCACCCCCCCAAGAGGGGTTGACCAGTCCACAATCCCTTCTCCTCCATTTTCCTCCTAGGATTTAGGGCATACATGCACATACACCCAGTACGAATTTTAAGCTGCCCGGTCTGGGACTCGAACTGCAGTTGTTCACGTGGGAGTCCAGTGCCTTACCCACTATGCCACCCGCTGGCCCCATAGCATAGTCAAATCTAAGCTCACCTTTTTATTTTTTCATCATCAACTCCCTGTAATAAATTTCCTTTTTCTTCCTTTTTTTTTTAAGAATTATTTAACTTTATTTATTTATTTCTTATTTTAATTTGATCAGAGAGAGACAGAGTGAAAAAAAGAGAGAGAGGGAAAGTGAGAAAGCAAGCCGCCAGGTCCGGGACTTGAACCACGGTCAGCCATGTGAGAGTCAGCCCCTAACCATCACGCCACCTGTCGTTCCTTCCCTGTAATGATTTTTCACAGATACGTTCCCAAACCATAAGACTTTCTCCTCTCTCAGGAAAGCCACAGGATCCACATCTTCCCCCACACATGTGCTTTTCCTCCTGTCCTGCTGCCTAATGAAAGACGTCCAGGGGGCCGGCAGGTGGTAGAGTGGTTAAGGTGCTAAACTCCCACATTGCCAACCATGGTTTGAATCCCAGACCTGGAGGCTTGCTTTCTCACTCCTTCCTCCCCCCCCACCCAAATGTCTCTAGTCAAATTAAAAATAAATAAATCTATTTATCTGTCTTTTAAAAAAAGAACGGTGTTCAACTGCAACATTATACTTGCTAAGAGAAGCCACCCAACACAAAACTCCTCCAATCCAGCATTCTGCATTGCACTTGCTGACCCCATACCTCACAATTCAAAGGTACCTATTTTTTCAAACTGCAGCATTTCCACACTGAAGGTGCCTCTTACCAATCATGGCGTTTCCAACCATAATTGGAAGCACTCTCTCACTTGGTGACTCATAAAAAAAAAAAAAAAAAAAGATGTGCCTCACTGTCAATATCTTAGGTTTGAAGACATATGATCGATTTTTTTATATTGCTAGTTTGAAAATTCTCTAAAAATGAGTTGATTCCCAGCAAGAGCTGGCCATGTGGGAGACTGGCTTCACATTAGCAAATCAAGAGGCCTTTGTCCTAAAAGCCAGACCCTGCTGTGCTCAGGCAGACGGTAAATTATGAACTAAAACCATGTTTGTGCGCGCACACCCGAGGTACCACCATTAATTCACTTGGCAAACGTTTATTCAGCCACTGTGACAAGCCTGTCTGTCTCAGGTAGTGATGTAGGCACTGGAAATCCAGTAGAAAACCAAGTAGATAGGCTGGCCCTGTGGCACAGTGGTTAAGCTCTCTGCATAGGAAGTCGGATTACGCGACTGACCACGGTTCAAATCACAGCTCCACTGGCTTGAAAAAATACACTGGACACATTTGTATGCATGCCCCAAATCCTGATGGGATGGAGAAATGTAGGGGAAACAAGAATGTAGTATGACCATGCCTGCCCCAAATCCTGATGGGATGGAGAAATGTAGGGGAAACAAGAATGTACAACTGGGGGATTCATATTTCATATTCTCTCTTTCTCTCTCTCTCTCTCTCTCTCTTAAAAGTGCACACACCTTCTTGCAATTAAAATTTAAACAAACAAACAAACAAATAAACAAATAAACAAATAAATAAATAAATAAATAAAGCTGGCTCTGATGGAGCTTGCGTTTCCATGGGGTGCCAGGGCTGGCCAGATACCCAATGGCACACACATAAACAATGCATAGGGTAATGAGATACTGACAAGTGCTAAAGGAAAAACAAAACAGTGACACTGGAGTGACGAGGGGGGTGCCCCATTAGACTGGGTGATCAGGAAAATCTTTGAGAAGGGGATATTTGAACTGAGACCTGAGTGACAGGAAGGACTCCAGATGCACAGAGCTGCAGAGAATGCCATGCCAAAACTTTTTTTGAAATCTCAAGGGCATGGCAAGTGGCAAAGTCAAAACTTGATGAGGACGAACAATAGGAGCAAAAGCTAAAGCCAGATGAAGAAAGTGAGGGAAGGGCCAGCAAGTGGTATAGTGGTTAAGGCGCTGGACTCCCACATGGCTGCCTGTGGTTTGAGTCCTGAACCCAGTGACTTGAAACTCACGCTGGGCTCATGTGTGTGCATGCCCAGCATCCCAAGAGGAGAATGGAGGAGACGGGAATACAGTGTGGCCTGTATTCCCCTGGGGGGTGATTTCTCACTTTCTCTGTCTCCTGGTCTAGCGCATGCACTCTATAACAAAACAATATGTCTTAAAAAAAGAAAAAGAAAAGAAAAGAAAAAAGTGAGGGGAGAACAGAAGGAGGGTAGTTGGAAAGGCAGACGAGGTTAGAACACTGGTCCCCGACGCTTACAGAGGCATCCCAGTGGGCTGTGCAAACATGAGAGAGAATGTCAGGCTGAGACTTTCTCGTTCTCCCTTTTGTTGCTTCTTTTGGCATCTCTGCAAGAAAGCCCCTGGGAGAACAGACCTTGCCTGGAAGTGTGTATAGCACCTTGCCTACCCACCCAGCGTGTAACTCAGGGTCTAGACCTCTGACTGGTAAGGATATACTTACTAAGTCCCAAGACAAGCCACTTTCCCTCTGGGTCTCTGCAGAAAAGCTCTGGTTTCACATACTCTTTGCACTGTCAGAAGACGAAGCTTAAAAAAGAAAGGCAAGGGGCCAGCAGGTGGCATGGTGATTGAGGCGCTGTGCTCCCATATGGCCAACAGCAGTTCAAGTACCGAACCTGGCAGTTTGATTTCTCTCTCTCTCCCTCTCTCTAGTGAGCACATGTGTCCTATGGCATTTTAAAAACAATAATAATAATAATAATTAATAAATAAATCTAAAATAAATAATTCTGAAGAAGCAAAAGCAGCAGGAGAAGGCGGCGGTCAGGATTTATACCAGGAAGAAGAAAAATAGAGACCTTTCTCCCCAAGTTGGTGAGGGGGAAGGGAGGCACCTGTCTGACTTAGCACCACCTGCTTCTGGCCAGAGAACGGAGACCAGTGCTGTGTGCAAACAAACCCACCTAGTGTTGCAAGCATGGCGTGAACACCAGGCTGGGCTAGGGTATGCCTCCTGGTCCTGAGCATGCCAGCACAAGGCTCAGTGCAAAGGCTTCTGCATCCCTGTCTTTGGCCACCCAACAGCACATCATGTGAAATTGCAGGGCCTCTAGCCTCAAGCACTCATTGCCCTAGAACATGACTCCCATAGCTCTTGGCATCTCCATCCTCCCTCAGACCACCCGGGCTGCACCAGCAAGAGCCCCCATTAGTCCTGAGTCTTTCTTCTCCCCTCCACCATACCACGCAGCTTACTAAAACACAACTGCCCCCCATGACTAATCCTGTGGTTCGAGTCCCGGACCTGATGGCTTGAGAAACACGCAGGGCCTGTGTGCGTGCATGCCCAAAATGCCAATAGGAGAATGGGAGAAAAATCATCGCAGCAAGGCCGTCCCCTCTGGGGGATGATTTCTCACTTTCCTTCTCGCTCTCTTTTTCTGTCTGTTTCCTCTTGCAAGCCCATATGCCTGCTAGCAAAAGCAAAAACAAACAAACAAACAAAAAAGCACAGGCATGCTTCAGCCCCAGAGATACCAGAAGGGGTTCCCACAGGGGTCTGGTGTTCTGCGTGTCTCAATCTGTATAAGTGGTAGTTGTCATACTGTGTGCTTCTGGGATTAGAAAGGGCTTAGGAAGAGATGGGGGAGGGCAGGCTCCAGCCTGCATTATCAGCACAACAGTATCCATTTATACATAGTGGCCTGCAAAGGATTTAATTAAAAACTTTAAACATTTTATTTTTCCTCCAGAGGTTTTTGCTATAGGGTATGTACCTGCCAGAGAGACAGACAGAAAATGAGAAATCACCCCCCCACAGGAGATGGCCACTCTGCAATCCCTTCTCCTCCATTCTCCTCTTGGGATCTTGGGCATGCACACAAATACACCCAGCATGATTTTCAAGTCACTGGGTCCAGGACTCAAACCATGGTCAACTATGTGGACGTTCAGCACCTTAACCACTTTGCCACCTGCTGGCCCCCAAAACTTTAAAGTTTTATTTAATAAAAAAAAAGAAATCTGAAACCCTCTAGTAGTTTAACAAAGAAAGAGGTTTTAGTCCCAATATGCCAAATCCATATTACACAATTCTGAGCAAATCAGCCCATCTCTTTAAGCCTTGATGTTCTCTCTATAGTACAGTTTCTTGGGACCAGCAGATGGCATAATGGTTATATCGCTGGACTCCCATGTAGTCAACCACGGTTCCAGTCATGGACCCGGCAGCTTAAAACTCACACTGGGTGCATGTGTACACGTGCCCGAAATCCTGAGAGAAGAAGGGATTTTGGCCCCAAAATCCTGAGAGGAGAAGGGATTTTGGTATGGACATCCCTGCTAAAGGGTGATTTCTCCCTTTCTGTCTCTCTGTCTCTCTCTGTCTCTCCAGCAAGTACACACACCCTATAGCAAAAATCTAAAAAAGAAACAGTTTCCCAAACTTGTATTACAGATATTTATGGCTGGGTATTATCTGGTTGGGCCTGTCCTGGGGCACTAAAGTATTCAGCAGCAATGACTTTACTCAGCAAATGTCAGGAGGGTCCCCAGCCCCATCCATATGACAACCAAAAATGTCTCCATATATTCCTAAGTGTCCCTTTGGGCTAAAATCATTCATGTTGAGAAGCACTGCTGCAGAACAGTAAAATATTTACCTGCCTTACAGGGATACGAGGAAGATTAAATGAGATCCTATGTAAAAAGTGCTTTGTACCCTGCTAGTACTACAAGTCTGTAGGAAACACCTGATGTACAATTCGACATAAGTAAATAATTGTACAGTTAATCCTGAATGTGATGAGGAAGCCACTCTGCATCTTCGGAGGCATGAGCTGTTTATCTTTTTGTCTGTCTCTTTAAATCTTTGGGATACTTTATCTTGGTCAATCCATAACAGTCACTGAGTATGTCAGGATGCTACGAGTTCTACCTTCTCAGACATTTAAAACACAGCGACCCTGGATATTAACTCCTGGTTTCCTAGAATGAAAACAAGCACACACAGATCCACTGAGCAGGGCTCAACCGCACGCATCTGTTTCTTTCTTGGTTTATTCGGATAACTCACTCTGAGTGTCTCTGTATAAAACGCATTAGACAACATGGCTCAGGGAATAAACACCAATAGGGCAGAGTCCCCAGATGTGCTGCTCACACAGTCTAAAGTCAGGGGTGAGCAAACTGTTCACTGCCTATTTTTTTTAAAGAATTATTTGTTTAATTTTTTACTTAATATCATTATTTAATTTGACCAGCGAGAGTCCGAGAAAGAAAGAGAGGGAAAGTGAGAAAACAAATCACTAGCTCTAGAACTCGAACCATAGTTGGCCGTGTGGGAATCCAGTACCTCAACCACCACACCACCTCAAACACCCCATGGTGTATTTTTTCTTTGGGGGGAGAGGAGTTTGATTTGTTTAATTTTTTACTTAATATCATTATTTAATTTGACCAGCGAGAGTCCGAGAAAGAAAGAGAGGGAAAGTGAGAAAACAAATCACTAGCTCTAGAACTCGAACCATAGTTGGCCGTGTGGGAATCCAGTACCTCAACCACCACACCACCTCAAACACCCCATGGTGTATTTTTTCTTTGGGGGGAGAGGAGTTTGGTTTTGTTTCACCACACCACCTCAAACACCCCATGGTGTATATTTTTTGGGGGGGGAGGAGTTTTGTTTTGTTTTATGAGAGAGCACATGCACTCACTAGAGAGACAGAGAGATACAGAGACAGAGAGACAGCAAGAAATTATTCCCCAGTGGGATAGCCTTGCCCCAATCTCTTCTCCTCCATTCCCAAGATTTAGGGAACACCTGCACATACACCCAGTGTAAGTTTCAAGCCGCTGGATCTGGGACTCGAAATGCAGTCAACCACATGGGAGTCGAGCGCCTTAACCACCAGGCCATCTGCCATTCTCCCTCCCCCCAGCCTATTTCTTTTCTTTCTTTTCTTTTTTTTTTTTTTTAAAAGAGATTTTTTGCTTAGGGGGTTTGGTCTGCACTCACCAGACAGACATAGAGACAGAAAGCAAAAAATCATCCTCTAGGGGGATGACCACACCATCAACCCTTCTCCTTCAGTCTCCTCTTGGGATTTTGGGCACGCATGCACACATGCCTGGCATGAGTTTTAAGCCATCGGGTCCTAGACTCAAACTGAGGTCCACTACATCCGAGACTAGCAACATCACCATTACGCCATCTGCTGGTCCCAACCCCCAGCCTATTTTTATAAAGCTTTATTGAACCTCAGCCACACTCACACCTTTACATATTCTCTATAGCTGCTTTTAACCCAGTGGTCCCTCCATATCCACTGGGAAAGGATTTCAGTACTTCCCATGAATGCCCACGTCTGCAGATTGTTTGCACATATCTGTCCTTCCATACACTTTCTCTTTTTTGGAGAGGTTTTTTGCTATAGGGCGCGTGTGCTCGCCAGGTAGACAGAGAGAGACAGAGAGACAGAAAGCAAGAAATCACCCCCCAGGGGGGATGGCCACGCCACAATCCCTTCTCCTCCATTCTCCTCTCGGGATCTTGGGCATACACGCACACGCATCCAGAGTGAGTTTTAAACCACCAGGTCTGGGACGTGAACTGCGGTCGACTACATAGGAGTCCAGCGACATAGCCATTACGCTAACTGCTGGTCCCATTCCATACAATTTCAATCACCTCTAGGCTACTTATACTAATGCAAAGTAGATGCTATATAAATAGTTGTTGAACTGAATCTTCTTGTATCATTTTTTAGCGCTCTGTGTTTGGTTTTTGTTTTTCATGGTTTTGATCCTCAGCTGGTTGACTCTGTGGATGTGAAACCCACAAATACCGAGAGCCAACTGGATTTGTCCCAGGGACTGTGGTTCACAAAACTTAAAATATTTACTACTCCTAAAATATTTACTTTTTTTTTTTGAAACAGGAAAAGCTTCTAGAGAGAAGATAGTTATTGAAAACAACCAGGAACCATTAAATACTCCGGGGAGATCTTGAGAGACAAATTTACATTTCAACAGGGCTTAGATCCTGGTACCATCCTTTAGGAAATTTCCAAGATTTTCCAAGTGGTCGCAATCATGAAAACAAGAGTGGATTGTCATAGAGACTGACTAAGATCCAGCACCATGTTATTACTCCGTGTCTGTCACCTGGTCTAAATCTGACTAATCATTGGGTCGTCAGAAAAGTCATGGTCTATTTTTCTATGCAAAAATGCATCATGACTTTTCCAATGACCTGATTTTTTTTTTTTTTTTTCCGGGGCCCCACCACCAGACAGACAGAGCG
>NW_006159539.1:5816726-5829315 GCF_000334495.1 Tupaia belangeri chinensis
CGCAATCCCTTCTCTTCTATTCTCCTCTCGGGATCTTGGGCACGCATGCACACGCGCCCAGCATGAGTTTTAAGCCACCGGGTCCGGGACGCAAACCGCGGTTGACTACGTGGGAAGTCCAGCAACACAGCCATTACACTAACTGCTGTTTCCCAATGACCTGATATTTTGAAGGAGATCATTTTCTCTGATATGCAGAAGAGAAAGGCGCAACACTGCCATCGCAGCTACAGGTGAACCTGACATGGTTTCATGAGAGCCCACACCATGGCCACTGTGCAAACAAATACCCTCCACCATATCTTACCCCTTCAGCGAATAAGAGGTCTGAGCTTCTGGTAAACACACCCCATCTTCATTTATGACCTTGGGATTCCTTCAACACTATTTATTTATTTATTTATTTATTTATTTTTAGGTTTTTGTCACAGGGCATGCACAGAGAGAGACAGAGAGAGGAAAAGTGAGAAATCACCCCTCAGGGGGCGGGGATGGCCTCACTGCAATCTTTTCTCCTTCATTCTCCTCTCGGGATTTTGGGCACTCACGTACACATGCTGGGCATGACTTTCAAGCCACTGCTTCCAGGACTTGAGCTGTGGTTGACCATGTGGGATTTCAGTGCCTTAACTTCCATACCACCTGGTGGCTCCTCCTTCAACACTTTTACAAGGCTAGCAAAAACACATGGCCCAAAACCTATGGGCAGATGATCAGACCAGAGGAAAATCATTCAAGATGAACTAGGTCTTACTTAACAAGGTCCCCTGAATGAAAAACACACTCCTGCCTGCGTATAAAAACCTGGATTGGGGGCCAGCTCCACAGCCTAGTGGTTAAAGTAACATGATCTCACTTGACCCACTACAGTTCAAATCCTGGCCCTGGATGAAAAACATGTCAGGTGAGTATGTGTGCCCAAATTCCTGATGGAGAAATTGAAGAGAAAGGATTGTGGTGTAACCATGGTTCACTGGGGCAATAATTTCCTTCTCTCTGTTTTTGTCTGTCTCTGGCACATGTGCCCTCTGGAAAATAAATAAACGAGTGAATGAATGAATTGTGATTGGCCATAATCACATTACAACAATATTGGATGTAGCCAACAGCTTTGTGTCAAACAGGATAAACTCAATACCACCATCCACGGCTCTGTGAACACACTGACCATCATGGGAAGGCGGTTTCCCACACTATGCATCTTGCAACCAGTAGCATTCAGGCTGGAAGCTGACTGTCTGCATTTAATTAAATCTGGTTAAATTGTGTAATTAGGTCTATTAGACTCAAGAGATCCAAATGACTCAGCTAGAGTAAATCTAGGGTGAACACAACGTTTTCAGTCTCTCTCTAGGTCACACTTTAGCAGTACTTTCTTATCACTGCATAGTCAAATCCAATGCACTTCCGACTGAAAGGAAGTGTCAGCCCATTTTTAAGTTGTAATCTCAAACAACACACCGAGCTCTACCAAGTGTCCTCGGAGGATATTCATTTCAGCGGTTTTCAAACTTGATTTCTTTGAGCCCATCAGGAACTTTCCCAGAAGTTTCTCAGTGTCTATAAAGAGCCAGGGAAAGGGAAGGTGGAAAGGCAAGAGCCATACTGTCATTAATCAGGGTCACCTCCTCTGCCCCATTGTATCAGTTTTATATTAGGTCGTTGGAAAAGTCATGCTGTATTTTTCTATTTCTTTCTTTTTTTTCTGAGAGAGTTTTGTTGTTGTTGTTTTAGCTATAATGTGCTTGCATTCACCAGAGAGACAGAGTTACAGAAAGTAAGAAATCATCCCCCCAGGGAGGATGGACACCTTGCAATCTCTTCTCCTCCATTCTCCCCTTGGGATTTTGGGCATGCACATGCATCTGGTGTGAGTTTCAAGCTGCTCAGTCCAGGACTTGAACTGTAGTCAACCACGTGGGAGTCCAGTCCAGCGTCATAACCATTCTACCATCTGCTGGTCCCTTTTCTACATTTTTCTATGCAAAAATGCATCGTGACTTTCCCAACAACCCAACTCATGCAATTTCCTCACATGACTTCACACTTTTTTTGGTTTGTTTAGGTTTTTGCCATAGGGTGTATGCACTCACCACACAGAGACAGAGAGAGGGAAAATGAGAAATCACTTTAATCCCTTCTCCTCCATTTTCTTCTTGGGATCTCGAGCACTCATGTACGCACACCTGGCATGATTTCCAAGCTGCCGTATCTGGTACTCTAACAGCGTCTGGCCATGTAAGAATCCAATGTTCTAAGCACCACACCGCCTGCTGGCCCTTGACTTCACGTTTTAAGAAAGTGTTCTGCTACTAAAGAATTCTCACCTCCTCACATAGTGCAACTCTCCTAACTCTCCCTATTTGTTATTTAAGGTTTTTGCCATAGGGTGTAGGCACTCACCGGAGAGACAGAGAGAGACAGTGAGAAGAGAAGTGAGAAGTCACCGCTCATAGGGATAGCTATACTGCATTCCCTTCTTCTCTATTCTCCTCCTGAAATTTAGGCACACATGTGCCCAGTGTTATTTTCAAGCTGCCATGACTGGGACTCACACCATGGTCGGGCATGTGGGAGCCCAGCACCTTAACCACTATGCCGCCTTCTGGTCCCAACTCTCCCACTGTTGGAAAACGGAGCTGAAGTTGAGTACAATGGCAAAGAACTCGTTGATCAGTGGCTGAACTGAATGGAAGGTCCAGGTTTCCTGACTCCAATTGGGGGAGGAGGTAGGAATAATCTTTGAAATATAAAGACTTCCTGCTTTGGTACTCATAGCTGAGTTCAGATTATGCCTGTTTACTATCTGCAAGATCTCAGGCAAGTCATTAACCTTCGCAATAACATCTTCCTCGTATATAAAATGGGGATATTAGTGTCATAGGCTCCTTGGAAGAACAACAACAACAACAAAAAATACTAAGTGTCAAGTAACCGGCCAGTGCTGGCACTCCGTAATTAATAGTTATGATCATTATGTGGCCAGCAGGTGATGTCGTAGTTAAGGGTGCTGGACTCCCACATGGCCAATCACAGTTCAAGTCCTGAACCTGGTGGCCTGCTTTCTCATTTTCCCTCTCTCTGTCCCTCTCATCCTGTCCCTCTCTGGTCAAATTAAAATAAATAAATATAAATAAAAATTTTAAAAATAGTTATGATCACTATGAATTGCAGGGGACTGTTCAACCCCAATTCTCTTCCTGCTCCTCAACTTCCTTCCCACCTCACTGAGAGCTGAGAGTAAACCATTCCTGAAATATATGCTGTTCAAAGGGGATGAGGGAGGCACATGGAGGGTGGAGAGGGAAGGGCATTTTCTGCAGGTGATGTCTACCTGACCAGGTGAGGGAGACACCGGGTTATCAGAAAGTGAGAGCGAAACGAGGAAACGCAGCTACGAGATTCACTGCTGTCGACCAGAGGCAGCCCTCCAAAAGCTGCTCCGGGTGCTCCCCGCCCTCCATCAGTCCCGCTCAATCATGCTAACATCACTGAGAAGGCAACAAATTCCGTTCGCTGTTCTAACCCCAGGCTCCGCTCGCCCTGCCTCCTCCCAACTCCCTTAAATAATGGCTGAGCAAATGCCTCTGAGACCATCTTCAGCTAATTTCCTTCAAGACATGCAAGCTGCTAACGCTGGGAAGCACAGATAGTGTGGAATAGCAAATATGGCCAAAATTAGATTAAAATAACCTCCCGATAAACAAATTACTCACTGAAAATAAATATTGGGACTAGTGAGGCTGGGAAAACTAAAAGAACAGCACCACCACATGGCGGGAAGAGGAACTGCATGTGCGGCAAGCTGCCCACTCAGTCTGCAAGGTCTGGCGGTCAATGGACAGTAGGTGGTATTCTTTTAGCTTAAACTTTTCCAGCTCTTTTCTGTACTTATGCAAAGGACATAAACGTTAGGCAGAGAGAACTGCACTTTGAGTTGAGAGGGGGAAATAAAAGCAATGTTCCCAGCTGAACAAGGCATGACATAACAGGAGTCGATAACCTGACCCGTTCTTTCTCCTTCTTCACTCTCACCCCATCATTCATCAGCCTCCCCTGATGCTCCGTGTCACAGCAAAGATGCTCGCCCCTCACAAAACCATGCTGGGCTGCTAGACACCTGCTTGTCATAAAAGTTGGGAGTGCAGCTGGGTAGAAATGCAGACCATATACACGAGTCTGATAAAGGCTGCATGAATTCCTCGGTACATGCCTGTGTAGAATCATGGTGCCAACCATCCCACAACATGCGTGGCCATTCTGCAGACACTCTGCATCTCCCAGAATTCCTACAAAAGCCTTAATTTGGTACATTTCAACATTGCTCCCCCCCTTTTCTTTCAGAGAGAGAGGTTTTTGCTATAGGGCATGTGCACTCACCAGAGAGCCAGAGACAGAGAGACAGAAAGGAAGAAATCACCCTCCAGGGGGGATGGCCACACTGCAATCCCTTCTCCTCTTGGGATCTTGGGTATGCACACACATGCACCTGGCATGAGTATTAAGCCTCTAGGTCCAGGACTTGAACCGCAGTAGACTATGTGGGAGTCCAATGACATAGCCATTATGGCATCTGTTGGTCTCAATTGGCTCCTTCTTTGACATTTGATAGGATGGCTACCATCTGGTCACCTGGCCTCGAGTTCCTGCATTGCCGACTGATAGGCCACAGCAGATAACCACTGAGGACCGGAGAGTGTGCATGGTCAGGGCTTCCAACATTCAGAAGGCTCTCCCTTCTTTGCACTCTTCTAGCCACAGGCTGAAGCTATCCCTGTGCACCAGCCAACCAGAGCTTTCCCAGGAAGACCAGTGACAAGTCTCAACTTCTGGCCGAACTTCTCATTAGCACTCTTGCATCCCTTGTTGTCTGTATTTCTCCATTTCCTTTATTTCACTGGGAGACAGAAAGCAAGGTATCACCACCACCACCACCACCACCACCACCACCCCAGGCAGGATGGCCATACCACAATCCCTTCTCCTCCATTCTCTTCCTGGGATCTTGCACACACATGTACCAGCATGAGTTTCAAGATGCCAGGTTCAGGATTTGAACAACAGTCAGTCACATAGGAGTATAGTGCCTTAACCACTATGCCACCTGCTTCCACCTCCATCTCCTATTTATTTATATATTTATTTATAGAATTGTTTGTTTAATTTTATTTAGTAGTAGTAGCAGTATTTTTCATTTGCTATTGGGCACGCACACTCACCAGAGGGAGAAAGTGAGAAAGCAAGCTGCCAGGTCCGAGACTTGAACCACAGTCAGCCATGTGGAAGCACAGTGCCTTAACCACCACACTACCTGCTGGCCCATCTTCATCTCCTTTTTGTTTCTTTTTTGCTAACCTGCTTTCCCGCTCCCAACACCATTTCATGTCCCAACTGCTACAAACGTCTAGGTTCTTTTGAATGATAATTCATAAGTTTAACATGATCTGAAGTAGGCCCATCATTCCCTCAGTAAAATTTAGCGTCTGAACCAGAAGGTGTTTTGTTGCAAGAATATGACCTTTAAAAGACCAGCAGATGGCATGATGGTTACATCGTTAGACTCCCACAGTTGACCGCAGTTCGAGTCCTGGACCCAACAGCTTAAACTCATGCTGGGTACGTGTGCGTGCGTGCCCAAAATCCCAAGAGGAGAATGAAGAGAAGGGACCGTGGTGTGGCCATTCCCCTGAGGGGTGATTTCTCACTTTCTGTCTCTCTGTCTCTCTGTCTCTCCAGTGAGTGCATGAGCCCTATAGCAAAAATCTCTCTCAAGAAAAAAATAAATAAAAAGAACGTGACCTTTAAATCGGGCAGCAAGTTAACACCAAGACATTATTTGAAGATTTATCCCAGGAGCCAAGACAAATCAGGCATAATCCCATTGCTACACCCTCACTGAAGTGCTGCTTCCGGGGTTGCGGGTCTTTTTTAATGCGTTTATGCCTAATGTTTGTGGGAGGAAGGTTAGGGAGAAAAAAAGGAGATGTGAAGGGAGCAATAAGAAAAGAAAAAGGATGAGAAAGAAAAGGGAAAGGGACAGAGAGAGGTACAGGTAGAAAAGGGGGATCCATAGGAAGGAGGCAGGTGGCAAGAGAAACAGAGACAAAAGACAACTTACTGTTTTGATTAGAGGAGGAATGAAGTTGTCTGCAACAGAAGTACTGATTTTGAAAAGATATAATAAACTTTGCTAATAATATCCTTAAGTGTTTCTGGATAGGATAAAGCGTAAAAGAGCAAAGCTTTCAATATGGGGAAAATGAGGGAAAGATGTGTGTATATGTGAGTGGGAACAGAGGAACTGATATAAAAAAGGACATCAGATTTAAATTAAGATATTCCAGCCTGCACAGATGTTCAAGGGACCTTTCAGGGGGCAGCAGGTGGCAATTAAGGTGCTGGATTCCCACATGGCTGACCATGGTTCGAGTCCCAGACTCAGTGGCTTGAAAATCACACCAGGTGCATGTGTGCACATGCCCAAAATCCCAGGAGGAAAATGGAGGAGAAGGGACTGCGGTATGGCCATCCCTCCTGGAGGGTGATTTCCCATCTTCCCTCTCACTGTCTCTGTCTCTTGTGAGCATACATGCCCTATGGCAAACAAACAAACAAAAAAGAACAGGACCCTTGAATGAGCAATGCTTTTTCATTTGCAGGATCCCAAATATCTGAGACAGTAGGAGAAGAGGCTTTGGACTTCCAGCCTTCTTTGAGGGGGAACAGGTAAGAGACTTCTTTCAGTTCATTTCTCTGTTCCTACTATCTACATATCCCACAGTTGGCTTTTCACCCTTTAGCTAACTCAACAGAAGACAGAGCTTAGGCAAAATAATGAGAGCTTCCTAACAGGACCTGGGGCCCTGTCTCTGTCTTTGTTGTCACCCTGGACGGGTTCCCAGACTTCCAAACCCGGGTCCTCTTATTGCTGTCACTGACAGGGACTGCCGCCAACCAGCACTACTGGATAGAGCCTTGGTGACCTGAGATTTCCAACCCCAGCCTAATGTGTACTGTCACAGGAACACTGACTGCCCCAAGTGTAGGCATGCTTCTCAGGCTCTATGTGGACTGGATAATACCCTCCCTTCATGACGCAATTACAGAGATCTACAATGGCAGACTTTCTGTGCTGACAAGGAACTGCCAAGGACAGAATAATCTTGAACTAAGAGGAGCATGACTCAAGACCAGCATTTTGCTGCATTTGGTTGCATCGTTGGACTCCCAAGTAGTTGACCACAGTTTGAGTCCTGGACCCAGTGACTTAAAACTTGGCAGGTATGTCTCTGTGTACGTACCCAAAATCCCAAGAGGAGAATGGAGGAAAAGGGATTGCAGCATGGCCATCCCCCCCTGGAGAGGGATTTCTCGCTTTCTGTCTCTCTGTCTCTGTCTCTCAAGCAAGCACATGACTTTAAGAGCTAAAGGTTCTCATGAATCATCCTGGATATCCATGCCAGAAAATGAAGTTTTACATTTTAGACGGAAACTAACAACTTCATTTTTCTTTTTGAGAGTTTTTTTTTTTTTTTTTTTTTTTTTTTGCCCTGTTTGTTGGGGGTGGGTCGGCTCCCGTGGCACATGTGCAAGCATGCTCAAGATCCTGAGAGGAGAATAGAGAAGGGATTGCAATGTGACCCTCCCCCTGGGGGGTGATTTCTCGCTTTCTGATTCTGTCTCTTTCGTGAGTGCACATGCCCTATAGCAAAAATCTCTCTTAAAAAAAAAAAAAGTCAATTATGCAAGGACATTTCTATGACAAACCATGGAAGGTATTTGGGGAGGAGTCCTTCAAAACTGTGACTGAGCTTCAACCAAGCTGCATGCCCAAATATATACCACCTGTACAACAGAATGCAATTCTGACCCCCGAGAGGAGTAATTGGCAGTGTCTGAAGACAACTCGGTTTGTTACGAGAGGGAGTGACACTGGCATCCAGTCAGGAGAGGCCAGGGATCTGGCTACATCTCCTGTAACACCCAGAACAGTCTAATGACAAAGAATTACATGGTCCAATATATCAAAAGTGACAAGGCTGGAAGCCTTGCTCTCCATTAACGCTGAGTGTTTAGGGTAGGCAAAATGTTAGAGAATCTCTCACCCAACTCTCTCATATTATAAATAAATAACTTAAGACCCAGGCGAAGGCTTCCATGGCCATTTCTGCAGAATTTGAAAGTAACCCCATATCACCTCCTAAAGGGACACTAAACTTGTTTTGTGTATGGAGAACAGCAGGCTGTCAGTCCCCTCACAGTCTATTAGTGTGGATAAATAGAGGTAGGAACTGCAAATATTAAGATCATTGTGTCAGAATGCTCGTGTTGTCAGAGTCAGGTAGTAGAGGTGGTGTATGTGTGTGTGTGTGTGTGTGTATGCACGTGTGGATGTAGTGAGAGATTTTTTGCTATAGGGTGCATGCACTCGCCAAAGAGCCGAAAAGACAGAAAGCAAGAAATCATGCCCCGGGGCAATAACCATCCTGCAATCCTGTCTCCTCCAGTCTCCTCTTAGGATTTTAGGTACACGGGCACATGCACCCAATGTGATATTCAAGCCACTAGGTTTTTTGTTTTTTGGGTTTTTTTTTTTTTTTGAGAGAGATTTCTGCTATAGGGCATATGTGCTTGCCGGAGAGACAGATGAAAAGTGAAAAATCACACCACCACCACCCCAAGAAGAGTGACCATGCCACAATCCCTTCTCCTGCATTCTCCTCTTGGGGTTTTGGGCACATGCACACAAGCGTACCCGGTGTGAGTCTTAAGCCATCGAGTCAGGACCAGCAGTTGGCATAATGGCTATGTTGCTGGACTCCCATGTAGTTGACTGCAATTCAAGTCCTGGAGCTGGTAGCTTAAACTCACGCTGGGTGTGTGTGCGTGCATGCCCAAGATCCCAAGAGGAGAATGGTGGAAAAGGGATTGCAGTGTGGCCATTCCCCAAAGGAGGTGAGTTCTCACTTTCTATCTCTCTGTCTCTCCAGGGAGCACACATGCCTTATAGCAAAAATCTAAAAAAGAAAAAAAGAGTGTAAGGTCCTCCACTGAAAATTATGTATATGGTAATATCCTTGATTTGACTGTCACATACCATATGCATACTCTGAAAAACCATATTGTGTGCTATAGAGATATACAACAACTAAATGTGTGAATTAAAAATCATAAAATAAAATGAATTTGGGCTTCAATTTTTTCTTCAGTCAATAAAGGGAAGTGGCACATAACTTGGCTCTTTCTCTGTGTTTATACTTGACAGAGATAGAAGGTTGTAGGGAGAGGGTGTTTTTATTTTTTATTTATTTATTTACACGTTTTATTAAAGTTCACCTGTTACCCACAGGCCGCAGGCTCCTTATAGAGAAACAAACACCACAATTGAAGCAGCTGGTTTCCAAAGCACCAAATTAAAATAGATGAAGAGGTAAGGAGGAAAAAAAAAATAAATACAAACATCGAGCTAAGACTCCTTCCTTCCTAATGCATCATGGCCTCTACTACACTGCACTCGTGAAATTGACTCCCAATGTAATTAAGCCAGGACTACCAGGCAAAAAAAAAAAAAAAAAAAAAGAATCTCAAATTATTTTGACCCCCAGAGCTATTCTTTTGCAATCACTCAAGTAACTGAGAAAAGAGCCAACTTTTTAATATAAATTTGTTATCAGTACCTACATGGCCCAAGTAATTTCCAACACTACCTGCCCAAGAATATAGAGTCATGAGCTGAGCTGGAAATCAAATGCAGTAATCATCCTCCTTCCCATCCAGCTATGAGATCTATCTTTTATTAACCAGGAAGAGTCCAGAGCAGGGCCAGCAAGAGCACGATTGTGAAGAATGTCTGCCACAGGGACCAGCAGTTAGTATAATGGCTATGTCGCTGGACTCCCATGTAGTCGACCATGGTTCAAGTCCCGGACCCGGTGGCTTAAACTCACTCCGGGCACGTGTGTGTGCATGCCCAAGATCCTGAGAGGAGAATGGAGAAGGGATTATGGTGTGGCCATGCCCCCTGGGTGCTGATTTCTCACTTTCTGTCTCTCTGTCTCTTGCTGTCTTTCTGGCGAGCGCACACGCCCTATAGCAAAAACCTCTCAAAAAAATATAAATAAATGAATAAGAAGAAAGAATGTCTGCCACAGGCATGTGGGCAGAACTCGGAAGCCAAATCCAGCCACCTCACTGCCCACTTCGACTTCCTCCTCGTCTCTTCACAATCTTTTCTTGCACTAGATAATCCCAGTGGAAAGCAGAGTGTATTCCAACAGTCTTAGTGGCTGCTGGCCTTGTAAGAATGAGCTGCAGAGCTCACCAAGGCTGCTGTAGACCACATACTCCTCCAGAGCCCTTACGGAAAAATGGCGGCATTGTGTACAGACATACCCACGTGGATACTCTCTTTGCTGTCATATACTCAGAGCAGTCATGATGTCCTCCAACCCCCCAAAGATCCAGGACATGGCTTTCTTGCCTCACAGGTCTAAAGTGAGCCACAGAGATAGGATAGCACCTTTCACTAAGATCAGAGGGAAGAGAAATAACAACTCTTGGGGTCATCAGGGGGCATGGTGGCCAGGGTGCTGTACTCCCACATGGTTGGCCACAGTTCTAATCATGGACCTGGCAGCTTGCTCCCACTTTCTCTCTCTCTCCCTGTCCCTCTTTCTCTCTCTGGTGAGAGCATGTACCCTATAGCAAATTTTAAAATAATAACAAATAAAATTAAATATATAATTTTTTTTAAAAGAAAAGAAAAGAAATAACCAAAAAGTGATGCTTACTGGATTTCAGCAATGCTGCCAAAACTTCAGTGGCTGCCCTGGGGAAAGAGAAAGACAAGTAAAAAGTCAGCGTTCAGTGGTCTTTTACGTAGTCCTTGGATCTCAGAGCCAGGGAGCTCATTGCTGGTGCCTGACAAGCCCATTATTAACCAGGTAGCAGGCACTCTACTGATCGCACTGCTGTCCACGGAAGAGGTGTTAATGCATAAACCGACCAAGCTATGCGTCCATCTTGCAGATGGGCCTCTGAGGTCCCCTCTGCTGCTGAACATGTCCAACCTTCCCCTCTAAGCCCCACTCTCCTCCAGCCTTACTCATGTGGGCCAGAGCTCTTATCAGTTTCTTGATTTGTACCTAGAAACCCTGGGGACTTTGAGGTTGAGTGGAGAGACCGGGGCTTGGGAGGCTTGTAAACACATCAGTGCAAACTTCTTGAAATGCTCAGAGTCCTAGAGACACTGGATAATATCCACACATTGGACAGGGAAGCCATTTCCTTAGGGTGGAAAATGGTTGTGTCAGAATTTTCTTCCAAATTCACTGCTTTTTTTTCATGAAGGAATTTTACCATCTTGCCAGCAGTAAAAGGAGGATGATAAAAATCAAAATACTGGGGGTCAGAAAGAGGCATGTGACTGCAGTCCTATACTGTAGTTTATCCACGCATTATGAGTTCAGTATATAATGAAGCACAGAGATGTGAAATAACATTTTACAGAATAGTGGTAGCAGAGGTTGGTAAACACAATTGAATTCTTTAAAGTTACAAGTGTCTAGGGACCAACAGATGGCATAATGGCTATGTTGCTGAACTCCACGTAGTCAACTACAGTTCAAGTCCCAAACCTGGTGGCTTAAACTCAGCAGGGCATGTGTGCATGCATGCCCAAGATCCCGAGAGGAGAATGAATTGCAGTGTGGCCATCTTCCCTAGGAAGTGACTTCTCTCTGTCTTTCAGGCAAGCATACGTGCCTTACAGCAAAAACCTTTCCCAAAAGAGAAAAAGCTTTAAGAGTCTGTGCAACACAAGCTACTCTTGAAAGAGAAAAAGCTTTAAGAGTCTGTGCAACACAAGCTACTCTTGAAATATCTAGAAGCACAATAGGAAAGACGCTACCCCATTTCAATGCCCAGCACAGGCGTTCAACCTTTTCTGAATCAATGAAGGAAGGAAAATTTATCAGATGTTGCTCCAGCTAAAGAACAGAGCAAAGACAAGCCTGTTACCTGGCCTGTTTGACTGAGATGCAACAGGGCCCTGTATTGGTACCAGGGCCTAGCACCATCCATCACTAGTGCAACCAGCACTCCAAAAGGCCATTATTGGGACCTCACATTACGCAGTTAGCATAATGGCTATGTCACTTGACTCCCATGTAGTCGACTGCGGTTCGAGTCCTGGACCCAGTGACTTAAACTCATGCCGGGCGTGTGTGCATGCATGCTCAAGATCCCAAGAGGAGAATGGAAGAGAACGGATTGCAGCGTGATCATTCCCCCTAGGGGGTGATTTCTCACTTTCTGTCTCTCTGTCTCTCTCTGTCTCTCTGGGCGCTATAGTAAAAACATCTAAAAAAAAAAAAAAAAAGGCTGTTATTCACACAAACACAAATATGTGATTTGTTGTATTTATATGAACTACCAACAGTAGCAAATGTTGGGTCCAGCACGTGGTGTGGTGGTTAAGGTGCTGGACTCCCATACGGCCGATTGAGTTCCAGATCTGGCAGCTTACTTTCTCACTACCTCCCTCCCTCCCTCTCTCTCTCTCTCTCTCTCTCTCTCTCCCCAAAAAAAA
>NW_006159539.1:5829521-5873775 GCF_000334495.1 Tupaia belangeri chinensis
GACTGCATGTGCCTATGTGACCAAAATCCCAAGAGGAGAATGGAGAAGGGATGGCAGTGTGGCCATCCTCCATAGGGGATGATTTCTCACTTTCTATCTCTCTGTCTCTGTCTCTCCAGCAAGTGCACATGACCCATAGCAAAAAAATCTCTCTCTAAAAAATAATAATAATAAAATAGTAGGCAAATGTATAGAGATAGAACTTAAGAGCTTACCAGGGGCTGAGGGAAAGGGCAGTGGGAAGATACTGCTTACTGGTCACAGAGTTTTGCCTCAAGTAATAAGAAAGGTTTCCAAATACATGGTGGTGTGGATTCTCTAGCATGTGAATATAATCCATGCCGCTGATTTGGTTTTATTTTTGTTTGTTTATTTAACAACAAATCTTATTACTATGAAGAAACCGAGGCTTGCTAGAGTTTACTACCTTTTCTGTGAAGGTTTCTGATTCTAAGTGTCATATTACTTCTACAGCACAATGACTTTCCATGAAAACAGCTAAAAAAGGAAAAAAAGAAAAAGAAAAAATAAAGACAAGGAAGAGGTGAGGAAACAGGCTCAGATGACAGTACCCCTTCCTCCTGGACCTGACATAAGGTAGACTCTCTGTTGTGCTTTCTTTCTCTCTTTTTAAAAATGAATTCTTTTATTTAATTTTATTCATCATAGCATTATTTTTTAATTTGACCAGAGAGAGAGAGAGAGGGAAAGTGAGAAAGCAAGCCGCCAGGTCCAGGACTTGAACTGTGGTTAGCCAAGTGAGAATCCAGTGCCCCAACCACCACACCACCTGATGGCCCCTCTGTTGTGCTTTCTTAACTGGGTTAAACTGATGGACTCAAATTGGCCTTCTGTGTCTGCCAGCACGTCCCCCTGCACATGCCCAGATCTACCTATTCTTGTAAGGGTCGTCTATAAAGGCCCTTAGAAGAGAAGCGATTTCTAACCCCTTTGAACCCTTACAGCAGTGAAGCAGCTGACATGACACATTCGAAGTTACTGAAGCTGCACATTAATGATCTCCAGCGATGGAAAGGATGCCCTAGATTCCATGGTGGCCCGAAAGTTGGACACATTCTGCATTTTCAGACAGGAATCTTGACAGTCTTTAATACTATGCCTTTCCATTGCTTCTCCTGCGCCCCCCCGCCACCTAATCATGAGCTTTCTTTGGTGCTATCTAATACACACTGCAGTGGTAGAGGCAGACACTCCTGCCTTCACCTCTCTGTCAGACAAAGCATTCCCAACAAAGACAGCATGGATTGCTATTGAGAGACAAAGGATCTACCAACCCACTAAGTCCCAATGGGATATGACAGCATCATCTCTGTGGGCAGAAAAAAACTCTAAAAGGTACGTTCCATTTAAGTCAGGTCTCACTTTAAAGCCAAATTGTCTCCAAAAATGGCAACTGGACACTGTACATGTCCATTATATCCCAGTAGAAGACCAAAATGATGGCAAGTAAATGACATTTTTAAAAAGAGATTTTTGCTATAGAGTGCATTCACAAGAGACACAGAGAGGAAGTGAGAAATCACCCACCTGGGGAGGATGGGAATGACATACACACACCCACGACTCTGGGCCTTGAACTGCCATTAGCCACATGGGAGTCTAGCACCATCATCACTATGCCACCTGCTGGCCCCTCAAATGATATCTTTACCCAACACCCTACCTATGGTTGCCTTCTTAGACATGAGAGAGAGGAGAGCACAAGAAATTTCTTTCTCTACTTTAAGGTACAGAGATGGAGAAGAGGAAAGACTTTTTTTTAATATCATAATATCCTACACATTATCTTCCCTGGGTCTTGTCGATCTGTGATAGTTCTAAGACACTGGTAACCTGAACTATGCCTACATACTATTAAAAGCATGCTAATCAAAATAGCCCGATAGTAATAGTAGATATAAATGTTAGAAGTATCTGACATGCCATATCATTGAATATATACGTTAACAAACGTATGGTTATTAGTATTAGTTTAATTATACTTACTATACCATTATTATCTGCATTGAAATATTTTTTTACAATTTTTGCCATAGGGTGCATGTGTTCTCCAGAGAGAGACAGTGAGAGAGAAAGTGAGAAATCCCCCCTTCTACCCCCAGAGGGGATGGCAATGCCACAAAACCTTCTCCTTGTCTTTTCTTCCTAGGACTTAGGGCACACATGCACACACATCCAGCATATGATTTTCAAGCCTCTGGGTCCGAGACTAGAACTGCCATCAGCCATGTGGGAATCCAGCACTTTACCCACCACGCCATCTACTGGCTCCTGAATGGACATTTAATAAGACTTTTTTTTTTTCCAGTTTAAAGAATCCATGTATCTTTGAGGCAACACCATGATGGGAGTAAATGAAACAAATGGTGATTGTTATCTAGACAACTAACAAAATGGAACTAATCTATAAAATAAGCATCTTTAAACAATGAGGCATGAGGAATATCTCAGCCTCCACTGTCTGAAATCTGATAATTTGTATGTTGCCCTAGTACAGAAAGATAACACAAATGACATAAATGAGGTGCTAAAGACGAAGTGAACTTGGGAAAGAGATTTGTCTTGTACTTTTTGAAATCAGGAGACAAAGTTCATGTAAAAATGTGTAAGTCTCTGATCCATCAATTTAATGATGTTAGTTCTTTCTCTCTCCCTCTATGTATGTATGCTGTCATTTAAAACTATCCAAGCCAAAATGAGGCTTTAAAAATGAAGAAGTGAAAATTTAATTGTATAAAGATATAAAAATGACATGGTCAGGTCTTCCAAAAGACTACATCTGGACCTTCAAACAACTGAATCAACAAACTGAGATACGTGTAAATTAAGCATATGCATGGGAATTGGATTTACAGAATAATCTTTCTGTTAGAAATCAATCCAATCCCCAAATGAAGGCCATCCCTTGTCTATGATAAACACAACAACACTATCTTGGCTCTTGCAACCGGGACAGTTGTGTAAACTCCCAAGCATGTTACAATCACCCATGTTTATTTTAACAATCCCATTAATAGGATTAAATGAGTTTAAAGATTAAATAGCTTTACTGGGGTGGGTTTTGTACATGTCCTGAGTGTTTGTTGATAAATAAAATTCGATTCAAATAATATAAATTATGAGAAATAATTTTCCTTGTAAACATTAGGCAAATCTTAAAACTTTTCTAGGGAGGCCAGACTTTCGTATGTTGCCAAAATTCTGCCTGTAAGTTCATTAGTCAGATTTACTCTGCTCAAGCCACACAGTTAGAGAGAGTTCATCCAAGAGAGAGTAAGTCAGCTACAAGTAATGTCAAAATGTCCAGAACACTTAAGTGTCCCCAATGAAAGACCAAAGTGCTTGGTCCCCTAAAGAATGGGAAGTTAGCATTTCTGATGCCCGGGGCCAGAGGATAATGCCCAGCACACAGTTACGAATGTCCTAGGTTATCATGCCTTTTGAGAGCTATCAAGCAACTACATTCTGCCATAGCCAATGGTCAGTTGTGACAGCCTGAAGATCTAGTGTGGTGATGAAGGTGCTGGACTCCCACATAGCTGACCATGGTTTGAGTCTCGGATGTGGTGAATAGTTTTCCCACTTTCGTTGTCTCTCTCTCTCCGGTGAGTACACGTGCCCTATAGCAAATTAAAATATAATGTTAAATAAACAATTATTTTAAAATTAAAAAAAAAACAATCTCAAGTAATTATCCAATTTCATCATTTTTTTAAGAGAGATTTGTGCGATAGGGCACATGCGCTCGCTGGAGAGACATAGAGACAGAAAACAGGAAATTACCCCCCGGGGGGGATAGCCATGCTATAATCCTCTCTCCTCCATTCTCCTCTCAGTATCTTGGGCATGCACACACACGCGACCAGCATGAGTTTTAAGCCACTGGGTCTAGGACTTGAACTGTGGTCCACTGCGTGGGAGTCCAACGAGATAATCATTATGGCATCCGCTGGTCCCTCAATTTTATTACCTTTAAGTTTTATCTTTTACAAAACACCAGAACATGGCTGAGCTCGTGTGGCACTTTATTGCCCTTTCCTCCGGTTTCCAGTGTGTTCCTGAGACCTCACTAGCATGGCTGTAAAAGTCCGTATTTCTATTACGATTGTGAACATGATGTTGTATGCGTTCTCTGAGCACATGAACGATCTCTCTTTAGCACAAATCTTTTTTCTTGGTGCTGTTTCTCATTTCTATTTCTACTAATGGCTCCTTCACAGCAACCCAGGCTTTTCCCAGCACGTACCTTACGACGCCTTCAGCCTCTATTCACTAGCCCTTCTAAAGCTGCTTCCACATTTTTAGATATTCTCAATACCAAAGTTTTATGAGGGTGCTCAGGTTGCCATAAGAAAATACCAGAGATGGGGTGGCTTAAACAACAGCAATATATTTCCTCTCAGTTCTGGAGGCTACAAGATCCGACAAAGTTACCTTCTGGTAATCTCTTCCTGGCTCGCAAATGGCTGCCTTCTCCCTGTGTCCTCACATGACTCTTCCTTGATGTGTGTGTGTGTCTTTGTGTATTTCCATGTATTTATACATACACTTACATTTACATATATATATAGAGAGAGAGAGAGAAAGAGAGAGAGAGAGAGACCGCTAGCGAGCGAGCTTCCTCTTCTTACAAGGCCACCAGCCCTTGAAGATTAGGGCCCCACCCTCATACGCTCATTTAACCTTAATTATCTTTTTCAGACTTCATCTCCAAACACAGTAATATTGGAGATCAGGGCTTTACTGAGCGTATTTTACACAGACACAATTCAGTCCACAGTGATAGGTTTTTTCGGCAAACATCGTTAGCAGACTGCCCGGCAATATTTCCACAGAACCCCTGCCAAACAAAACCTTAGTATAAGGGAGGGAGAGGGGTTTGTTATGTTTTTTAATTTTTTTGCTATAAGGCACATGAGCTCATCAGAGAAAGAGAGAAAGAGGGAAAGTGGAAAAGTGAAAATCATCCCCCAAAGGGGGATGACCACACCACAGTCCCTTCACCACCACTCTCCTCTCAGGATTTGGGCATGCATGTGCACATGCACATGTGCCTGGTGTGCTTTTCAAGCCTCCAGGTCTGGGACTCAAACCACAAATTCGTCCATGTGGGATCCAGCCACCTTAACAGCCACATCTCCAGATGGCCCCAGAACCTCAATTTTCTCTAGAGATCTATCCATCCCAAGTCTGAGGCCTGGGCCTACTACAGCCTCCCTTCAATAGCATGAGTGCAAAATGAACACGAGTGCAGCAAATGCAACTCTGGGGAAGAACCTGGGCTCTTGATGCCTTCACCCAGCTACTAAATAAACCAACCCTGAAACCCATCTTGCATCTGAACCCAGTAACACGAAAGAATGGGGTCTTTTGTTGTTCAAACCATGTAAGGGAGAGTATGTGTTACATGCAGCCAGATTCATCAAAGTCATCACAAATAATACAATTTATCAGCAATATTTAAGATAGATCTTTTCCAAAATGGTTATAAATCACTCTCTTAGGATTTTACAATATGTATGAGCTTGTTAAAGACTCTGAGGCATCCTATAGTTAAGAAAAGTCCTATTTTATATATACATATTTTTTTGAGAGGTTTTTTATTTTTTTGCTACAGGGCACATGTGCTTGCCAGAAAGACAGAGAGACAGAAAGCGAGGGGTCCCCACCCTAGGGGTTGGCCATACCACAATCCTTCTCCTCCATTCTCCTCTCCGGATCTTGGGCATGCATGCACATGTGCCCAGCGTGAGTTTAAGCCACCAGGTCCAGGACTCAAACAGCGATCGACTACATGGAAGCCCAGCAACATAGCCATTATGCCATTTGCTGGTCCTGGTCATATTATATTTGAACCAGAGCTCCCCAAATTTATTTCACCATGAAATCCTTTTATTCCAAAAGAATAGTTATTAAAAAAAAAAAAACCCAGTGTATATAGACTTAGAATATGGCCAGTGAGAGAGCCCAAGTTAAAGAAACAATAAAAATTCCCTACAGAAGGAAATTTTGTGGGACTTTTCAAATTGTGGCTATTCATTATACATGTTTTTGGCTGTGTTGTCCTACAGTTTAGCCACCATCACATTCATCTTTTACCATAAGTCTTCAGTAAAATTTGTCCCCTTGGTTCTCTAAGGAACCCATCCATGGACATTAGTTGGTGAACAGAGTAGTAAAGGGACACTGGATTTGCTACCAGGTTTGGAGTCAAACTCCCTATTAATCCAAAGATGTGAGGTTCCAGCAAGCCAGAAGATTTGCAGACCCTCAGGACGCTATCATAAATGTACATATTTGGTACCAAGAGATGGCATAGAGGTTACTTCACTGAATTTTCACGTAGTTGACTGCAGTTCAAGTCCAGGACCCAGTGGTTTAAAACTCATGCTGGGCGTGTGTGCACGCATGCCCACAATCCCAAGAGGAAACTAAAGGAGAAGAGACTGTGGTGTAGCCATCCCCTTTGGAGGCAAACGGGGTGATTTCTGTCTTTTTCTGTCTCTCCGGCAAGGCTACATGCCCTGTGGCATAAAAATAAATAAATAAATAAATAAATAAATAAATAAATAAACAAACAAGCCTCTCTTAAAAAATGATTATTTTAAAAAATTAAAACTACTAAACTTTATGAAAACTGGACACTTTAATATGACCTCATTTTCAGCAGAATCACAGCGTAGAGTGCACTGTACATGTATGTCTAATTTGGTCCATGATGAGCATATGCAAATTCAACTGACGAGAATACCAAAACACACGATCCACATGGCCTTCTCCAAGAAACCCATCCTTCAACTAGCAGTTACCACTGTGATTCTGTATTTGTGGGACATTGTGACGAACATCAGTCTTTCCTATTGATTTATAGAATTCACAAGGACAGAGATGCAAATATTTTTTACTCTGTACTCTATTCCCAGTGCTCAGAGACTACCCAGTCTATAGTAAGCTCTTGAGGCAGGATAAAAGAATGGAAACCTGAGTAAGCGAGGCATTGAAAATCTCTCATAGATCAACCAAAGAAGTGAATCACTCATGTTTAGTGACTATAGTAAAAGAATAAATTTATGCCCATCATAAAATAATGTCTATAAGTAGAAAAGAACATATCAAAGACAGTATATTTGTATCAGGGTCTGCTGGAAGCCCTAAATGACAAATTGTGGAAATATATATCTTTCTTTATATGTTTTTGGTAGGAACTTTCTAGCTTGTTTCTTTTGTCCCTATTTTGATAGGGTTGAGCTATGATTAAATCACTATAGTGTAAATTTTCAGGCTCTGACACTCACTTTGGAAGGAGGGCTGCCTGTTCTACACCTGAGTACTTACACATCTTCCCCTCATACTAAGTACCCAACATGAGATAAGAAATAATTCCATGATTTATCTTGGTTATTGTATATCACCTCACCTATCATGGGTCAATTAGTCTAGAACTGGTTAGTGCTTCAGAAAGTTGGGTCTGGTATACAGAGACAGAGGCATGAGAGAACATCAATTTCCAGTATTCTCTACTTCTTAAAACCATCATCACAGAAATCCAAGAATCCATTCAATGGATGATCTTCTGGATCAGGTACTGAAGGTTCTTCTATGATCTGGCAGGATGAGTGGCGAGCAAGGAAAAACATGGGGTAAAGATCCCAAGACCACTGACACGTCGACATTATACGCTGTTAGTGCGTATCACTCTTCCTCTGCAAATGCTGAGGCTCAGACCCAGACAGTTTGACAAACGAGTAGGATCATGAAGAACTCTAAGGAAGATGATTAAGGGAGTAGAAAAAGTGATAGATGAGGAGAGATGTTTTTGAAAAAAATCTAATTATGAAGCAACCTAGCCAAATGATGAGTTCTCTGAGAAAGTGCAGATGTACTTCTGGTTCATGCTCAGAAGCAACCCCCAAAGCAGGCTAAGAGTGAGACAAGTTGTTCCAACAGGATGTGAGCAGGAGTGAAAGGAAAAATGGGAACGTCAACAGTGAGTATCAGCACAGAATTCCTCACAGGAAAACGCATAACCCCATAAAGATCCGACCCCACGCTTGGCAGCCTCGTTCCCAGATTAGAGGACCTGGAGGTTAACCCTAGTTACAATCTGGGATGTCTCTCCTTTGCTCAACAGCCTGGCCAGAAAGGCTCTGTCACTTCCAATTAGTGTGACTGTTTAATGCAAATTGCTTTCCTGTTTATGACAAGAGTATAGTTTGAATAAACACAAAAAAGTATCCAAAAATAAAAAAAAGTTTTGAATGACTTTCAAATCTAAAGAAGTGACTTTATATGAGGGAAAAATGTCAAAGAACTTCAGCCACCACTCTCTACACTGTATTAAGAAAAATGTTCCCAGAGCCAGTATATTGTATGGTGGTTGAGGTGCTGAACTCCCATATAGCTGACCACAGTTCAAGTCCCAGACCTGGTAGCTTGGTTTCTCCTGTCTGTCTGTCTGTCTGTCTGTCTCTCTCTCTCTCTCCCTCCCTCCCTCACTAGTGAGTAAATGTGTCCTCTAGAAAACCAAATAATAATAATAATAATCAATAAAAGTAAATAATTCTGGTTTTTTTGTTTTTTGGTTTTTTGGAGAGGTTTTTGCTATAAGATGCATGCACTTGCCAGAAAGTCAGAGAAAGAGAGACAGAAAGTGAGAAATCACCCCCTGGGGGAGGGATGACCACACTGCAATCCCTTCTCCTCCATTCTCCTCCTGGGATCTTGGGCATGCATGCACACACACGTAGCATGAATGTAAGCCACCAAGTCTGGGACTTGAACCACGGTCGACTACATGCGAGTCCAGTGACATAGCCATTACACCAACTGCTGGTCCCTAAAAGTAAATAATTCTTAACAACAATTTTAAAGGAAAGGAAAAGAATGTCCGACCACTTTTTCTACATTTTCCAGAGCCCTGCATAAGAGTCAGTGCCCCACTCTGTGTCCATATACAAGACTTGAGCACCCCAAGGTTGGCATTAAGCAAAAACTACACAGAGAAGGGGGCTGCAGAGGTAAGATTAGAAAAAGACATGAGTGACAGTGACACCTTCAGCTCGACATGGTCTAATCTGGACAAATGACAAAGGGGGTTCTGGTGCATCATCCCAATGTCTAATGAAATAAATTTGTGACTCAAGAGATTACAATCTCCCATATTCATATTCTCTGGCTTTCATTTATGTGCTTGTGTTCTACCAAGTTCATAACATTTCATCCAGTCATTTCCTCTCTTGGGAAAACAATGCTTCTGGGAAGCCAGACATCCAAATCTTTTCCAATATTATGTTCTGTCTTATTTTTAATTTGCTGGAAGATATGCATGCTCACTGGGGATGGCAGAAGGAGTAAGAAAGCACTTTCACATGAAGGGATGGCCACATTGCAATCCTTTCTCTTCCAATCTCCTTTCAGGATTTTGGGCACGCACACACACCCCGAGTGTTTTTCAAGTCACCAGGTTCAGGACTCCAACCATGCAGTTGGCCATGCGGGATCTAGCTGCCTTAACCACCATGCCCTCTAACTGATTATTTCTGGTCGATGGGAAAGCAATCAATATTCACGTGTTCATCTTATTTTTCTTTTATTGCCAGAAGGTATATAAAAGCTTGCCATAAAAGATGGAGAGATAGAAAGAGAGAGGGAGAAACCCCACATTGGGGTACAGTCATGCCACAATCCCTTTTCCATCTCTCCATCCTATCAGGATTTTGGGTTATTCACACGCATGCACTTGGTGTATTTTTCAAGTCACAGAGGACAAGATTCAAACCATAGTCACAATCATGTCATATCTGACCCATTTAACTACTAGGTCACAGGGTTGACCTTCATGTGTTCATCTTAGTACTCAAAACAACACTAAATGTAATCATCTTAATAGCTTATTCGGTAAACATGTATATTTTGGATTTTCCAGGTAGACCATTTTGTCACCTGAAAATTATTGTTTCATTATTTTTAATAATTTTAACTCTCTGGGTTTATGATACTATGTGGAATTGTAGAAGACTGTATATTAGATTTTATACATAAACAACTGTTTGTTTTTTTAATTTTAATGTAATTGTCTGTTTTTATAAACTTTTTTTTATAAAAAATAACTTATTAGTCATATAAAAATATTTGAAATATTTTATATTATTGTCTTTATTAATTAGTCTAAAACCCTTTTGTTTAACTGTTTGTATGGAAACTCCATTTTTGCAAAAAGTAATTAACCTACTTAATTCAACTTCTATAACTACATAAAAACTCCTGATAACTGACCCCTATAAAAAAACTACTCAAACTTCGGTCAGGGCTGCAGTTCTGACTCTCATCCCACCCCCCCCACCCCCCCCAAGCCTGTAGTCACTGTCCAGCTACTCCCTTTAAACTTAATCTGACTTTAATAGTCGTTCATTCAGTGACACTCTACAACAAAATAGAATTTCATACTCAGTGTTCAACAACAACAGTGACAATAGGACCCTACATAGACAGTAAACTTTCATGAGTGACCTATTCATATTTCAGAAATATTGTGCATTTTGAGCACAATATTTCTGTACAATTTTTATTTTAATCTTGTTAAAGGTATTCTCCATCTCTTTATTTTGTATCTTTTAATCTGTTGCATGCTAAGAGTATCTGTTGAAATTGCCATATTCTTCTGGTAAATCTATTAGTTTTAGCCTTATATATTTTGCAACTCTGTTGCAAGGTGCAGAAAAATTAGTAACTACCACATTTTCCTGACTTTTTTTTTTTTTTTTTAAGTTTTTACACTGTAAAGACAGTGAGAAGAAAAGTGAGAAATCATCCCCCAGGGGGCATGGTCACAGTGCAATCCCTTTTTTTCCACTCTCCTTTCAGAACCTTTGGCATTCGTGCACACATATCCAGCATGATTTTGAAGCTGCTAGGTTTAAGACTTGAATTGAAGTTGGGCACGTGGGAGTCCAGCACCTTAACCAGTATGCCACATGCTGGTCCTGACATCTTATTTTATATGCAGAGTCTTCTTCCATTCCTTTCAATGCTTTTTCTCCTTTATTTCTATTTTGTCTGACAGTAAGAGCAATTCATTTATTTTTGTCAGTTGTTACTGATGCTGTTGTTGTTACTACAGTCATTACCACTAGAATTTCCTTGGTTTATATGTTTCCATGCCTTTTATTTTTGGTTTCATATTGTTTTTAGAATATCTCTTATAAAAGGACCAGCAGATGGCAAAATGGTTGTCACTGGACTCCTACATAGTCGACAGCAGTTCGAGTCCCAGACCCAGTGACTTAAACTCATACTGGGTGTGTATGCGTGCATGCCCAAAATCCCAATAGGAGAATGGAGGAGAAAGGATTTCAGCATGACCATTTTCCTGAGGGGGTGATTTCTCACTTTCTGTCTCTCTGTTTCTCTCTGTATCTCTAGGAAGCACACACATCCTATAACAAACAAACAAAAAGAATGTCTTCTATAAATATAATATAGCTCACTTTTCTTTAAGAGCTATTTATTATTATTATTATTATTATTATTATTATTATTATTATTAGCTATAGGGTACATCCGCTCATCAGAGAGAGAAAGAGACAAAGGGAGAGTGAAGGAAAGTGAGAGGGCAAGCCACAAGGTCCCGGACTCAAACTGTGGATGGTCTTGTGGGAGTCTAGAGCCTTAACCACCATGCCCCCTGTTGGCCCCAATTTAGGTGACTTTAAAAAAATTTTTGTTTGTGATTATTGTGATTACTTTTGTTTGTGATTATTGTGATTATTCACTTTAGCCAATCACTTTTGTCATGACATGTTTGAACTTTAAGTACATATGGGCCCCAAATCTCAACAGGATGCAGAAGGCTGACCACCTTTCGAGTCTTGGAGCAGAAAGGATTGCAGCATGACCGCACACCATTGGCAATACTTTCCCCTGCTGAGCTTGCATGCTCTCTGGCAACTCAAAAGAAAAATAAAACAAATAAAATTTATCTCTGCTCTCCTAGAGAACAACTTATTTAAAAAGTTAAGCTCTCAGATATTAGGGTTATATGTCTTACACTGTATTAATGTAAATTTGTAAGATATGTGAGACTTAAAAAGTGAATGTAAAAGAACCAATTAGAGATATTTTACTTATATATATACTTAATTTTTTTTAAGATTTATTTTATTTTATTTAACTTTATTTATTTATTTTAAATTGACCAGAAAGGGACAGAGTGAGAGACAGAGAAAGAGAGAGAAAGTGAGAAAGCAAGCTGCCAGGTCCGGGACTCAAACCACGGTTGGCCATGTGAGAGTCCAGGACCCTTAACCACCAGACCAGCTGCTTGCCCTACCTATTCTTAATTTTTTAAAGAAATTTATTTCAGTCTCATAATATAGTGGGATAAATTTAATCCATTTTATGCTCCTATAATACTTTTCTTAAATGCCTGCACCCTTCTACAGGGATTCTTTCTTTTCTTCTACATGATGGCACAACGAAGAATGGTTGAATATAAACATATTCTCTTGCAGATGGACTCTCACCGAGCCTACCTGACACTCCGTCCTGCTGTCAGTACAATGTAGTGACATCAAAGTGATGTGTGCATTTCTCCCAAGCATGTGAGCAGGGAGGTCAGATGTCCGTGCAGCTCTGTGGATGCTCAGTGGGGTTGACCCGCATGGGAGGATTCAAAGTTTGCACCTAGAGAACTTCCTAAGTATGCCCAGCACGCATGCCCACACCTGAAGGCTGACTGAAGCCAGGAATGAATGTCTTCAGAACCTCCTTAGGGATTCTCTCTCTTTCTCGTTGGTGAAAGAAATTAATAGGGGCTAGCAGGTGGTGTAGTAGATGAGCCGCTAGACTCCCACATGGCTGACCACCTTTCGAGTCTCGGATCCAGCAGGTTGGGACTCACACCAGACATGTGTGTACACGTGTCCAAGGTCCCAAGAGGAGAATGGAGGAGAAGGGATTGCAGCATGGCCATACACCTCCCCCAGGTGATTGTTTCTCCCTTTTTCTCTTTCTATCCCTCTCTCTGACTCTCTGGCAAGCACATGCCCCCAGAGCAAAAATCTCTCTCAAAAAAATAAATATTTTAAAAAGCATTTGAGCATGGAACTTTGAACATTTTATTTACTTACAACAGGCTTTTAGACATGTGACAATTTTCATCTAAGACTACCCACCCACTTTGTATCCATGGTTTAGGTATGGTCGACTACCTTGTTGTCAGCCCATCGGGTCCTTCATTTGGCATCTTTCCTATTATTATTTTTTAAGTTTTTGCTATAAGGTGTGTTTACTCACTGGAGAGAGATAGAGAGAAGGAAAGTGAGAAACTACCCCACCCCATGGAGGATGGCCATGCCACAATCCCTTCTCCTCCAGTCTCCTCTCAAGATTTTGGGTACACACACACGTGCCTGGCTGATTTTTAAGCCACTGGGTCCAGGACTTGAACTGAGAAAATGGCCCTGTGGGGATCCAATGTCTTAACCTCTATGACACCTGCTGGCTCACATTCTTTTTTTTTTTTTTCCAAAGAATTATTTTTTTCTTTCTTTCTTCCCTCCTTCTTTCCTTTCTTTCCCTTCCTTTTCCCTTCCTTTCCTTCCTTCATTCCTTCCTTCCTTCCTTCCTTCTTTCCTTTCTTCCTTTCCTTCCTTCATTCCTTTCTCCCTTCCTGCCTTCTTTTCTTCCTCCATCTTTCTCTCTCTGTCTCTCTTTTTTTCTTTTTTATATCTCTATGTCTCTGTTCCTCTATCATGAAAGAGAGAAAGAAAGAAAGGGAGGAAAGAAGAAAAAAAGGAAGAAACAAAGGAAGGAAGGAAGGAAGGAAGGAAGGAAGGAAGGAAGGAAGGAAGGAAGGAAGGAAAGAAGGATAAGGAAGAGGAAGAAGAAGAGATTTCATCAGTCAGAAATGCTCTTGTCAATCTATTACAATGAACATACACAACATGGTATAGGTATTAATGGGTGGGGCTTCAGGTCTAGATGTCCATTTGGAGAGATTCCTTGACTGGATGAGAGTTAGCTTTTCTAGTACCTTTCTATCCTAAATTCCCAGTAACAGTGAAACCTTAGTTGGAACTAACTTTTAAAATTATTATTACTTAAACATTCAATCAGTATACATCATTTAGATTGTAAAAAGACTTTACCCAGCAGTGATACACACCTCAGTCCAGTCCCAGTGAGAACACTATACACATTCCCATCAACAGATTATAAATATCTGTGTCCCACAAATGTCTTACCCCTCTATTTTCTATCCCAATTTTTTCCCCTAACCTCTTCCACTCCCACACTCTTCTTCTACTTAGTCTCTAGTGTCCATAACATTTTTTTGAAGTTTTGTCTTAACTTTACCAAGCACCAAGATGTGACGTAATAGTTAAGGCAAGTCAGAGGCAAGTTACCAAAAAACTTACTAATTCAACAGTATATTGCAATCTGAAAACAGCCACTGTTTATTTACTGACCAGATTACAAAAATAAGCATGGTGGAAATCTTAGTTGATCCTTCTAATAAGTATGTTGATCTGGTCTTCCCTGTTGCTAGCACCTCCAGCTTCTACAAAATGGGTTCCTCCCTTCCTCCCTTCCTCCCTTCCTCCCTTCCTCCCTTTCTTTCTTTCTTTCTCTCTCTCTCTCTCTCTCTCTCTCTTTCTTTCTTTCTTTCTTTCTTTCTTTCTTTCTTTCTTTCTTTCTTTCTTTCTTTCTTTCGACCAAAGAGGGACAGAGTGTATGAAGGAGGGGAGGGGGAGCAGTGAAAAACCAAGCCTCCAGGTCCAGGACTTGAACTGCAGTCGGTTGTGTGGGAGTCCAGCACCCTTCATCACCATGCCACCTGCCAGCCCATCACCTTCTATTTTTATAAGGCCAAATATGTTATAAATTGTTTCCACATGTTGTGAGACTATTTAAAAGCAATCGGGAACATTCATTCTGAAAGCCTCAACACCACAGGCAAGCAAGGCAATCCCATCTTAGCAGAGTAGTGAAGAGGGTGAGGAACGGTTAGCAGCTAAGAGCTTCTCTTTTTCTTTAGTAAGAAATTTCTACACTGAGCAGAATTTGTCAAGATTTACATTAGCCACATCCGCCAAACATGCAGACAGAGGAGCAAAATATAATTTGCCTTCAAATTATCAACACTTGTCATATTTAGGTTCCTTAAAATCTTCAGAGAGGGGAGAAGTTGGTTTGAAAGTTTTGTACTTTTCCATAAACTTGCCCCAAACATCATTAGAAGCCACAGCTTTGCACATATCACAGAAGAATTTCCAAAGATATTTGATTTTTTTTTTTCAGAGAGATTTTTGCTATAGGGTCATGAGGTCACTGGAGAGACAGAAAGAAAAACCGGACAGAAAGAGATAAATCACCCCTCCCACGGGGGGTGGCCACACCACAATCCCTTCTCCTCCAGTCTCCTCAGGCTTTTGAGCATGCATGTACAAATGCCCAGCATGAGTTTTCAGTCACCCAGTCTAGGACTTGAACTGTGGTTGACCAAGTGTCCAGCGACATAACCATTATGCCATATGCTTGTCCAAAAAAAAATTTTTTTAGAGGTTTTTGCTATAGGGCAAGTATGCTCACCAGGAAGACAGAAAGAGAAACAAAAAGCGATAAATCACCCCCCAGGGTGGAGGATGGCCACGCTGTAATCCCTTCTCCTCCATTCTCCTCTCAGGATCTTGGTGATGCAGGCACATGTGCAAGCCATGAGTGTAAGCCACCGGGTCCGGGACTCAAACTGTGGTCGACAATGTGGGAGTCCACTGACATAGCCATTACACCAACTGCTGGTCCCAACATTTGATTTTTAATATAAACATCATCACAGTCCAACTGGGAGGATTGATCACCTCTTCTTTGGGAACGGATTGGTTAATTTAAAAGTTTTTGCCATAGAGCACATGTGCTTGCCAGAGAGAGACAGAGAGAAACAGTGAGAGAGAAAGTGAGAAATCAGTCCCCAGGGGAAATGGCCACACTGCAATCCCTTCTCCTCCATTCTCCTCCTGGGATTTTGGGCACGCATGCACACATGCCCAGAGTGGATTTCAAGCCATGGGGTCCAGGACTCAAACATGGTCAGCCATGGTGGGAGTCCAGCACTGTAGCCACTATACCACCCACTAGCCCCTCTGTGGGGATTTATTTAAATATCTGGAGACAAAGTTCAATTCACATGAATAAAAAGATATGCTAATCACATGAGAAGAAGTCTTCAGCTTTCAACTCATGCCTCTGACAGATGATAAAAATCAACAGGAATCATCTACTTGAGGAGTTCATTTTCCCTGCTCCACACGCCTATCCCTTAGCTACATATAATGACTTTCCATCTATAGAAAGAAAATATTAGGTAAAACTGATGGCTCGGAGGTAGAGAGTTATTATTCTACAAGGTCATAGAAAATGTGCCCAAGGCTCCTTAGAGAATCTCACCTTGTATGTCTCATAAGGTGAACGTTTGTTGCTTTCTCTACCAAGCGTGCACTCCTATTTTTCATGGAAACTATGATTTCACCTCGACATAAAGGTGGAGTTCACCAGTGAGTACTGTGCATGTGCATAAAAAGATTGGCAGTATTGACAAAAGACAAACACTCCTGTTTTTTTCAATGGATGATGAAATCAAATAGACTTTCTTCCAGAGAAAAAAGACGAATGGTCAATAAGCACATGAAAAATGCCCAACATTATTAGCTGTTAGGGGAATGCACAGTAAATCCACAAGGAGGTACCACTTCATACAGACTAAGATAGCTATAATAAAAAAAAAAAATTTAGGGGCCAGCAGATGGTGTAACGGTTATGTCACTGGATTCTCATGTAGATGACCGCAGTTCAAGTCCCAGACCGGGTAGCTTTAAAGTCACACAGGGCACGTGTGTGTGCGTGCCCAAAATCCCGAGAGGAGACTGGAGGAGAAGGGATTGTGGCCATCCCCCGACCACGGGGTGAGTTCTCGCTTTCTGCATCTCTATCTCTACAGCAAGCACACAATATATATAGCAAAAATCTCTTTAAAAATAAATTTTTAAAAAGTACTCCAAAAAGGAGAAATAAAACTAGCAAGAATGTGGAGAAATTGTTGGAACGCTCATACACTGCTGGTGGGAATGTATCGATAAAATAGTGCATCCATTATGGAAAAGCGTTTGATGGTATTTCAGAAAGTTAATCAGGGAATTACTTTATAACCCAGCAATTCCTCTCCTGGGGATATACCCAAAAGAACTGAGCATTGATGATCAAACAAGTACATACACATGCATGTTCATAGCAGCGCCACCCACAGTAGCCGAAAGCTAAGAGCAGCCCGAATGTCCACCAACAGATCGAAGGACACACGAAAGCTGTCACACCCAGACAAGGAAGTACAAGGCGGTCGTAAAACGAAGTGAAGTGCTGATACTTGCTGGAAGATGGCTGCATCTTGAAAATACAGTACGTTAAATTTTAAAAAAGCTAGACACAAAAGGCCGCATATTCAATGATTCCACTGAAATAAAATATCTGAAATAGGATAACATAGAGAGATAGAAAGCAGGTGAGTTGGCTAGGAGAGCTGGGGGAAGGGGAAGGAGGCGTGAATGGATCCGTGACTGACTAATGGAGATGGTGTTTTCCTTTTTGGGTGATGAAAATATTTTAGCACTATTAGGTTGTCGGTGAAAGTCAGGACACGTTTTTGCAGAGAAAAACGTGTCCTGACTTTCCCGAAAACCTAATAAAGGTATTGGTTACATAACAATAGGTATATACTAAATGCTACTTAATTGTGCACTTTGAAATGGTTCATTTTATGTAATAGGAATTATATTTCAATTGAAAGACAGCAGAAGATGGCCTAATTCAGAAAACATTCATGATGTGCTTGCTACTAAATTAAAAATGCAATGAAAGAGCAACAGAAGAGTAATAGTTTTAGTATAATCTCATTTCTGTAAAATAATGAAAGTACTGGAGCCAGTAAATGGTGTAGTGGTTAGGGCACTGGACTCGTACACAAGTCCAGCTGCAGTTCAAGCCCTGGACCTGGCAGCTTGATAATTACGCCGGGCACACGTGCATGTGTGCTCAAAACCCCAGAAGAGGAGGAGATTGTGGGGTGGCCATCCCCCCAGGTGGTGACTTCTCACTTTCCCTCTCACTGAATCTCTTCGTCTCTCTCCAGTGAGCACACACACCCTATGGCAAAAACCTTTGAAAAAAAAAAAAAAAACAAAGAAAGCACTAATAGATACTATAAATAGATTCATGAGGATAGATATGTAACATATATTTTAAATATATGGATGTTTCGAAATAATTTGAAGCATTACATGAACTCTTCAAAGCAGTTATCTCTGCAGAGAAGGATAAGAGAATGGTAGGAAATACTTGCTATTAATGTATGACTTTTAAAAAAAAAAAACAGAAAATAAAAAACTTGTAGACTTGTTCAAAGTAATTTGGGGAGCTGGTCGCAGTGGTAAGGCGGTAATGCAGTGCTCTCTGATACTCACCCACCCGAGAAAGTTCCAGACTCACATATGGAGCTGTCCTTGTGCAAGCTAGGCACACCACCACACCTGAATTAGGCCGAGCTAATGCTGGGGATGGATCACAATACGAAGACCCTGTCCCTCTCTCCCTCTCATGGAAGAAATAAACTTAAAAAAATAAAAAAGGGGGGGCCCAGCAGGTGGTGTGGTGGTTAAAGTGCTGGAATTCCTACATAGGCTACTGTAGTTCAAGTCCTGGACCTGGTGGCTTGCTTTCTAACTCTCCCTCTCTCTGGCAAAACTCAAGTGAAATAAATAAATTCTTGGAGAAAAAAAAAAAGTATTGATCCCACCTATGTATGAGTAAACAATTACCAGTTTACACCGTACTAATCTTTGCTAGTTTTCTGTCTCTTTGGTGTGATTTTAAATTTCTCGATTAATAACTTTTTTAAAAATTTCATCTCCATCTGTCCTTTATGCCCCCCTCACTTTAACAGCTCTCCTCCCACCAGAGTGGGTGAGAATACTTTCAATGAAAATGGGAATGGTGAGGGGGACCTTGTAATCTCTTTTCAATCTGGACTCATTTTTTTCTTTATTTATTAGAAATGCCTCGAAGCTTCTAGCATGTGGATGACACCCTCACTTAATTATAGCCTGGAATGTGTGAAGTCACAGAAAGATAAAGCAATTGAAAAATGCAGTAGCTTTTTTTTTTTTTTTTTTTTTGAGAGGTTTTTGCTATAGGGCACATACACTCGCCAGAAAGACAGAGAGAGACAGAGAGACAGAAAGTGAGAAATCACCTCCCAGGGGGGATGGCTATGCCACAATCTCTTCTCCATTCTCCTCTCAGGATCTTGGGCACACATGCACATGTGCCCAGCATGAGTTTAAGCCACCGGGTCCGGCACTTGAACCGTGGTTGACTACATGAGAGTCCAGTGACATAGCCGTTATGCTCGCCAACTGCTGGTCCCAGTGCAGTAGCTTTCTGAACAAATGCTTGTGGAAGATGGTAAATCCCAATGCCCATATAGATAGCTGAATTTGCAAGCCAAAGGACAAGATTGTCTAAAAAGGGGTGTTGAACAGTGAAAGTGTTCATCACATGTGACCTGCAAATAATCTTGGCAATTTGAGAGAGGAACTTTTGAGGGATTGAGAATGAGGCGTAAAGGGGACCATGTTTCACTGAGGTTTATTATTAATGAACAATTGCTCTGGGCCCCTGCAAGCATCAGACAAAATCAGTACCATGGGCCAGCAGGTGTCATGGTGGTTAAAGCACTGGACTCCCACATGGCTGACCACAGTTTTAGTCCTGAACTTTGCTGTTTGAAAATCATGCTGGGTGTGCCCCAAATCCCAAGAGGAAAATGGAGGAGAAGGGATTGTGGTGTGGCCATAATGATTTCTCACCTTCCCCTTCTCTGTCTCTCTGGGGAGTATGTGCCCTGTAGCAAAAACCTTTAAAAAAAAATTAAGGTTTTTCAAACAGGTAGAGAAAAGAATAAATTCAATATTTTTTAAAAAGGTTTTTGCCTTAGGATGTGTGTATTCACTGGAGAAAGAGAGAGAGAGTCAGAGAATGGGAAAATGAGAAATCATCCCCTATGGAGGATGGCCACGCTGCAATTCCTTCACCTCTATTCTCCTCCCGGGATGTCGGGCACGCATGCACATGGGCCCAGTGTGAGTTTCAAGCCACCATGTCCAAGGCACTAGCTGCAGTCAGTCATGTGGGAGTCCAGTGACATAAGCGGTACACTATCTGCTGGTCCCGTGAACTGAATGTTTTTTAAGCTATTTTCTATGGGTTTCTTGGAAATAACATTTCTATGAATAAGAAGGCATTGCAACACTTTCTACCTGAAGGAAGGTATTTGAGTGTGGGGATGGCAAGCTGGGGTTGTAGTACCTGCAGCTACCTAGAGAGGGCAGCAGGGATCACATGCGCTCAAGATTAAGAGGCCAGGACCATCTGGAACTGCCTTTCATGTTTCTCTGCCTCATTGACTCTTGATGTTGTTTCAAAAACATCACTGTTCCCTATTGCTATTTCTAATCATTTTCTGCTTCTCCTCTAACCCTTTTTTAAAAATTTTAATCCTGTGGCTATATTATTCAACGCCATAATAGCATCATATAATTGGGGACTTCGATAGTAACTCTGAAAACCATTTTAGGATGCTTTGGCTTATCTCATGCCACATAAAATGGGATTTTATTATATGTGATGATGATTACTATGATCAGGGTGGGCTGTTTTCAAAGACAAATTATTCTAACCTCAAAGAAACAAGCCTAAGGCTGACTCTTTCCTCTTCAGAGTCATTGAGCACTAGTAAAACTGAGTACATGTTTGCTTATTCATTGTAGTCATTTAATCATTTGTTTTTAAATATCAAAACTGTGGTACCACTGTACCACAGTATAGTGAAAACTAATGCACACAAGAGACCTGGAGTTATTTTTATGTATTTATTGCCTAAGGGTGTGTGAGCTTGCCAAAGAGAGACAGAGAAAGCGAGAAATCACCCTCCAGGGGGATCGCCATGCCACAATCACTTCTCTTCCATTTTCCTCCTGGATGCTGGGCATGCATGCACATATGCCTGATATGAATTTCAAGCCACCAGGTCCAAGACTCAGATGGTAGTCAGCCATGTGAGAGTTCAGTACCTTAACCACCATGTCACCTGCTGGCCCCAAAGACCTGCAATCAAGTGATTATACCAGTTTTTCATTTGTACCAACAGAATGAATGAATTCCAGTTTTCCACCTCTTTGCAAACCCTTGGGATGGTAATCTTTTGCATTTTAACCATTCCAATAGGTGTACAGTGGAATCACACTATGGTTTTAATAACAGTTTTAATATGTATTTCCCTCATGAATTATGATGCTGAGCATATTTTATATGCATATTTTCCACCTTTTTTTTTTTTAGGTATTTGCCATAGGGTGCATAAGCTCTCTGGAAAGAGATAAAGAGACACAGTGAGAGCAAAAGTAAGAAATTATCCCCTAGAGAGGATGGTCACATGGCAATTCCTTCTCTTTCAGTCTCCTCTCAGGATTTTGGGCATGGACACATATACTCCTGGAATGATTTTTCAAGTCTCCAGGCCTGGGATTTGAACCACAGTCAGCCATGTGGGAGTCTAACACCTTAACCACTATGCCACCTGCTGGCCCCCTCCACCTGTACTTTTTGCTTTGGGATATATCTGTCCAAATCTTTTCTCCATTTTTAATTGGATTTCTCATTTTGTTATTTAATTTTAAAGGTTCTTTATATACACACAGGATAAAGCATCTAAGATACATCATAGACAAATATTGTCTACCTGACTATGATTTGTATCTTCATTCAGTTAATAATGCCTTTTGAGGTGAAGTTTTTAATACGTACTAAGTCAAATTTATCTCTTTGTTACTTTATGGATTATACTTTAAAGCTATAACTAGACCATTTTTAACTAGTTAAAGGTCACCAAGGTTTTCCCGCTATGTTTTCGTCCAGAAATTCTGTAGCTATAGGTTGCACATTTAAGTCTTTAATTAATTTTAGTTAATACTTTCTATGGTGTGAAGTATAAACTGAAATTCATTTTTGCACCTGAAAATCCAGTTTTTCAAGGTCCATTTATTCTGTTTGTTTCTCCATGAAATCTGCCCCTGACAAAATTCAAACTGTTCATGTATGTGTGAGTTTACTGCTTAATTATTCATCTTATTCCACACATCTGTCTATGAGTCTTAACATGAGTACTGCATTGCCTTGATTACTACAGCTTTAAATACAAGCTTTAAAATAAAGTATCACTGGGACCAGAAGTTGGTATAATGTTATGTCACTGGACTTCTACATGGTTGACTGTGGTTTGAGTCCTGGACTCGGCGGCTTAAAACTCACATGGAGCACATGTGTGCATGCCCAAGATCCTGAGAGGAGAATGGAGGAGAAGGGATTGTAGAGTGGCCAAGCCCCCTGGGGGTGATTTCTCATTTTCTGTCTCTCTATCCCTCTTTGTCTCTCCAGACAAGTTCATGTGCTCTATAACAAAATCTCTCCAAAAATAAATAAATAAATAAATAATAAAGTATTATTAGTTTCCCAACTATGTCCTTTTTCAAAATTGCTTTGTCCAAAGATATCCATGGAGAAAAAAAAAAAAGCCTCCCAGAAGTGATAAATGAATACCGTAAAGTGGCAGGACACAAAAATCAACATACAAAAATCTATGACATTTCTGTACACAAACAACAAGCAGGCTGAGGTAGAACTGAAGAAAGAAATCCCATTTATCATGACCACAAAAAGTATAAGATGCCCAGGAATAAATGTGCAAGATTCTAAAATAAAAGACTTTCAAATAGGAAAAGAAGAAGTGACATTATCTCTATTTGCAGAAGACATGATTATATACATAGAAGACCAAAAGATACTTACAAAAAAACCTCCTGGATACTGTAAAGTGGCAGGATATAAAATCAACATACAAAAATCAAAATTGCTTTGGCTATTTAAGGTCCTTTGCATTTCCATTTAAATTTTAAAAGCAATTTATCCGTTTCTACAAAGAAAAAAATTGGACCTATAAATCAATTTAAGGAAAATTAACATTTTAACAGTATTGAGTATTCTGAACCCACGCACTCTACTTCCACTTCTTGAGGTCTCTAATTTGTTTCCCCAGTGTTTTGTAGGTTGCAGTGTAAAGGTCTTTGCATCTTTCGTCAAATACATCCCGAAGTATTCTATTTTTAGTGCAAACTGTAAATTTATTTAAGCTTTCAGAGTCCAATAGTTTGCTGCACTGTGTAGAAATATAATCAGAATGTCTACAGAGACTGTCATCTTCAAACAGTTTTACTTATTTCTTACCCATCTGGATGTGTTTTCTTTTTCTCTTATTTCACTTACTTCATTTCCAAAACAACATTAAATAAAAGTATCAACAGTGAGTATTCTCATCTTCCTTTTGGTCTTAGTGAGGAAGCGTTTAGTATTTTTTATTATTATTATTTTATTTAGTATTATTTTTACTTTATTTGACTAGAGAGATACAGAGAGACAGAAAAAGGGAAAGTGAGAAAGCAAGCCACCAGCTCCAGGACTCAAACTGTGGTCAATCATGTGGGAATCCAGCACCTTAACCACCTCACCACCTCCTGGCCCCCCACATTCAGCCTTTATCATGACATATGATATTACCTGACAACTTCCATAGATGTGATTTTTTGAGAGACATCAATTCTATGCCTAACACGTTCAGTCTTTATCAAGAAATGGAGGATTTTGTCAAATGCTTTTATGAGGTCTACTGAAGCAGTAATATACTACTAGATTTTTATATTTTCATAAGATAAATTATATTTTAAAACTTCTGCTATTAAGTTGATCTTACACTTCTGAAATAAATCTCTTTTGATCTTACTCCTTTTTTCTATACAATCAATACTAATTTTGTAAAACTGGGTTAAGGACAGTTACATCTCTGGCCACAAAAGATACTGGTTGGGGGACCAGCAGATGGCATAATGGTTATATTGCTGGACTCCCATGTAGTCAAACACAGTTTGAATCCCAGACCTAGCTGTGTGTATATGCATGCCCAAAATTCCAAAAGGAGAATAGAGGAGAAGGACTACACCATGGCCATCCTCCCTAGAGGGTGATTTCGTGTTTTCTGTCTCTCTATCTCTTCTGTCTCTCAAAGTGAGTTCGCATGCCCTACAGCAAAAGCTCTCTAAAAAAGAAAGATATTGATTGTTAGTTTTCTTGTAGAATTTTTCCCTGCTTTTGGTATAAGGGTAATGCAGGCTTCGAGGAGTAATCTTGGAAGTATTTTCCTGTCTCTCATCTTCTGCAAGAGTTTATTGAAAAATTGCTATTATTTATTTTTTTAAATGACTGGTAGAATTTACCAGTGGAATCATCTAAACATGAACTTCTCTTTGGGGAAAAAAATTAAGCTTATTCATGTAGTAAATACAGGACTATTTTGGTTGTTACTTTTTTTTTCTTTTTTTTTTGAGAGAGAGAGAGATCTTTGCTATAGGGAACATGCAGTCATTGGTGAAAGAGAGAGACAGAAAATGAGAAATCACCACTCAGAGGGATGGCCACACCACAATCCCTTCTCTTCCATTCTCTCAGGATCTTGGGCACGCACACACATGTGCCCAGCCTGCCTTTCAAGCTACCAGTCCAGGATTTTAACCAGAGTCAACCATGTGGGAATCCAGTGCCTTAACCACTGTGCCACCTGCTGACCCTGGTTGTCACTCTTCTTGAGTGAGCTTTGATACTTATGTCTGTCGAATAATTTTTCATTTCATCCAAGTTATCAAATGTATTGACATACAGTTATGTACAATGTTCCCTTTTATTCTTTGGATAATTACAAAACTTGCAGCAAAGCTGTGTCTCACTGCCAGTATTGGCCATCTATGTCTACTCTTTTCATCCTGACCAGTAGGATGAGAGTTTTATCAATGTATTGATCTTTTTCAAGAATCAGCTTTGACTGAATAGATTTTTCTCTCATTTTTGTGTTTACTTTTTCATTAATTTATGTTCTGATTTTTTTTATTTCCATCCTTGTACTTAGTTTAGTTCTGATTTTCTAGTTTCTTCAGGTAGAAGCTGAGGTCGCTGATTAGAGATCTTTCTACCTTGCTTCTTTTCTTCTTTTTTTCCATTTCTTCTTTTCTAATGTATGCCTATTGTTCATAAATTTTCCACAAGTATGTTATATACCACAAATTTTAAGATGCTTAATATACTGCATTTCATTTTCATTCGGTTCAAAGTAAGTCCTAGTTTCTCAAAGGATTTCTTCTTTTTACTCTTTTCTTTTTTCTTTCTTTCTTTTTTTTTTTTTTTAAGGTTTTTGCAAAGTGCGATATCACTCCCCCAGAGGGGATGGCCATGCTGCAATCCCTTCTCCTCCATCCGTCTCTCAGGATTTGGGACACGCACATGCCCAAGCATGATTCTTAAGCCTCCAGGTCTGAGACCCAAACCACAGTCAGCCATGTGGGAATCCGCTGCCTTAACAACCATGCCACCTGCTTGTCCCTTGTCTATTTGTAACATCTGTTCCTTAATTACTTTATTTTTCCTATCCTCTTTTATATGAATTAAATGATTTTATTCAATTTTATCATCTGCTCACTTCACTTTTCACTTAACTACTTCAGTGGCTGCTTTAGCATACATTTTTATTGGGTTGTCGAAAAAATATGATCTATTTTTTCTATGCAGAAATATATCATGACTTTTCCAACAATCCAGTAACTCATTCCAGTCTATCTTTAAATCTTATTATACCATTTCACATATTAGACAATTACAAGGGATCTTCAAAAAGCTTATGGAAAATGTATGTCATGAAAAAACTGTGCATGGGACCAGTAGTTAGTGTAATGGCTATGTCGCTGAACTCTCATGTAGCCAACTGTGGTTGGAGTCCAGGACGCAGTGGCTTAAACTCACGCCAGGTGCGTATGCGTGCGTGCCCAAGATCCCAAGAGGAGAATGGAGGAGAAGGGATTGCAGTGTGGCCATCCTCCCTTGGGTGTGATTTCTTGCTTTCTGTCTCTCTGTCTCTCTGGAAAGTGTACACACCCTATAGCAAAAACCGCTACAAAAATAAATAAATAAACTGTGTGTGGATTTCAAAATTTGGGGCACCAAAATGAACTTAAACAGAAATTCCATTATTTTTAGAATTATTTATTCAATTTCATTTTTCATCATTATTATTTCTTTTTAAATTTGTTACAGGGCACCTGTGCTCACCAAAGAGAGAGAGAGAAAAAGAGAAATCTAGCGGCTCACCAAAGAGAGAGAGAGAAAGAGAGAAATCTAGCTGCCAGGCCTAAGTCTCGAACCATGGTTGGTCATGCACCTTGACCACCATGTCACCTGCTGGCGCCACAGTAATTCCATTTTAACATCAACTTTTTGAAGTCTCCTGATAAATGCAAATACTTCTATTTCTCTCTTTCTGAGTTTTGTCTTCTTCTTGTCATATATTTCCACTTTACAACGATCATGATTATTTTTACTTAAACATTTAACTATCTCTTAAAGATATTTTAACACAAAACTGAAACTCAAAAACATTTCATTGTGTACTTACTATTTCTGGTGTCTCTCGGTCTTTTGAGTAGAAGTATCTTCCTACATGGTATCATTTTTCTTCTGCTTGAAGTTTTCTTTAAAAATGTCTTTTATTAAAAGTATGCTGCTGATTATGTTAGCTTTTATATGCTTGAAAATACTTTATTTCATTTGTATTTTTGAAAGCTATTTTTGTTGAGAATAAAATTCTATACCTTAAAAATGCTACTGTACTGTTTTGGCACTTGCATTAGTTCCTAAGAGAAATCTGTTGGACTTTCATCTTTGTTCCTGTGTACATAAGACATCTTTTATTCTTTCCCAAATGTTTTTTAAGATTTCTTCTTTGTCACTGGTTTTGAGTAATTTAATTATTATTTCCCTTGGAGTCTTTTCTTCATGCTTCTTGTGCTTATGGTTGGTTGAGCTTTCTTTGTCTCTAATTTGACCATTTCCATCATATTTTAGAGATTTAAGCCATTCATTTTTTAAAAAGAGAGGAATATTTGCTTATAGGGAGCATGTTCTCACTGGACAGACAGAGAAAGAAAAAGTGAGAAATCGCCCCGCAAGGTGACACCACAATCCCTTCTCCTCTTGGGGTTTTGGGTATGCATGCACACACACCCCTTGTGATTTTCAAGTCAACGGGTTCAGGACTTGAACATAGTTGACCATGTAGGAGTCCAGCACCTTATCCACTATGCCACCTACTGGCCCCAAGCCATTAATTCTTCTAATATCCTACCTGTCTCTCTCCTCTAACGACTCCAACCATATGTTAGTGGTCCCATGATCTACTAGTGCTTCATTGTTAAAGTGCTTCCTACTCTTCCTTCCCCATTTCCGGTTCTCCATTTTTTTTATCCTCCTCCTTTTCAATTCTCTTTCCTCTCGGTGCTTCATTTTTTTAAACTTTCTGTTGCTGTGCCTTCAAGTTTATGTTGTCTTTCACCATGTCTAATTTCTTTAATTCAGTCCAGTATATTTATTTCTTGCACACTGAATGACAATTTTGCCTGGAGAATTTGTTTTTTTTTGTTTTTTTTTTTTTTGATACTGTCTATGTCTTAAATTTTTGTTTTGTTTTGTTTCATGAGGTTTTGACCTAGGGAGTATGCACTCACTGGAGTGAGAGACAGAGACAGTGAGATTGAATGTAAGATATCACTCCCAGCGGGAGTCTCCTCCTGGGATCTTGGGCATTCATGTACATGCACTCAGTGTGATTTTCAAGTCACCAAATCTGGGACTTGAACTGCAGTCAGCCATGTGGGAGTCCAACAATGTAACTGCTAAGCCTTCTGCTGGTCCCCTATGTCTTAATTTTTAAACATATGCAATATAGTTAATATAGCTTTTTAATGTTCTTGCCTGATAATTCTGCTATCTGAGTTTTGGATTGCTTTAAATTAAATGACTTATGTCCTCATTATGAATATTTTCCTGTTTCATTACATGTCTAATAAGTTTTTATTATATTCTAGGCATTGTGATTTTACCTTGTTAAATGCTCAACGTTTTTTTTTTTTTTTTAATTTCTGTAAATATTCTGAGGCCTTCACTTGGAATGCAATTAAATTACTTAGAAACACTTTTCTCTTTTAAGGACTTGCTTTTAGTATTTGTTACTGAGGACCTGATCAGTAATAATTCCAGAGTTTGCCTCTCCCCACTTAGTAGTAGGCAAACCTCCTGGGTATCTATGCTACTCAATGTCCCATGAATCATGAGGCCTTCCAGGTTGCCTTGTAGAACAAAGCATTGTTTTTAGTTCTCTGTTGTTACCATGGTTTTAGGTAGTTTTTCCATTAGCATGGACTGATTGATCTTCAACTAAATATTTGAGGGGAGATCTCTGACTACCTCCAGAATTCCGTCTTCAGCTCTCTTCCTTTCAGTACTCTGTCCTACTAATTCCATGCACCTTGGTCTCACACACCCTCAGCCCTGTCTTCTCAACTTTGTTTTGTAGAGTGTCTGTTGGACTGCACTTAGGTTTCTTTCCCAACACTGAAAGCTGTGAACAGTAAGCTCGGATAATTTAAGGGTTTATCTTAGGGATCACAGTCCATCACTGCCTGATATTTGAATTTTTACAAACGTTGTTTTATATATTTTATTTGTAATTTGGTTTCTTCCATCTGGGCTGAATCAAAAGTTTTGTGCATTTTTTTTTTAACAGTTGAGATTCCACTGAATTTTGAATCCTACTTATTCTAGTGAATATTCTATCATAAGATATTTCCCATAACACTATTACTACTCTATTTTAAGCAATGCTATATAATATTATGGTGTTGAAATATATCACTTTTATCAAAAAACATTATTACTGCACTTTTTATGGTTATAATAGTCCCAATTATAAATAATACTGATTGATATTTTTGGGTCCCAATGTTTGTACACCTCTAGCAATGATTCTTTATTTCAGATTTCAGAAAGTGAAATAACTGAGTTAAGAAATAGAAACCTTTTTTAATCTTAATATATATCACCCCATTATTTTCATAAAGGTTTTAATCAATCTACATTCCCAGCAGCACGTGAGTGGGTCTTTTATTGAATGTTCACTAAAAGTTAAGATCATCATTTTTCAAAGTCTTTGCTACTCATTTGTAAATTTGCTATCTTGATCTAAATTATGTTTCTCTGATTATTGGAAAGTTGAGTATTTTTATGAGTATTATCAGTTTTTCCATTACCTCCTAGTGAATTATATCTCCATTCTTTCATTGTCCACTGAAAAATTGGAGGGCTTCAAATCCATTTGCATGTGCTCCTTCATTCACTCCCTTGCAATATACTCGAACTCTAAGTGAACCCACCATTTCTATGTGTTTTGCTTTTGTTTTGTTTTGTTTTGACTTCACACTTACTTCTGCCTGTGCCTAGGAGATCCTCTTTTTACAACTGTAACATCTAGAAAAATTCTCTTTCTAACCAAAAGCTGCCTTTCTGGTAAATTCCTCCTTGCCAGTTTCTGTGTGGACTAAGACCCACCTTCTTGAACATCCCACCATTGTAATATTTGTTATTCATTTACATGCTGATGTGTACAGGTACATATAAGCTCCTTGAGGGCAAGCACTATATCTTTTCATCTCAAAGCTTGTGCCTCTCTCCTAATGATAAAAACCTGAACTACTGGGGCCAGCAGGAGTCATGGTCCAGTTAGGGTGCTGGACTCCCACTAGGCCGACTGCAGCATGAGTCCTGGACCTAGTGGCTTGCTTTCTCACTTTCTTGGTTTCTTTTTTTTTTCTCTCTCTCTGATGAGCACACATACCCTGTAGCAAGTTTAAAAAATAATAATAAATGAAATTAAATAAATAATTCTTCACTAAAAGAAGAAAACTCAAACTACTACTGAATAAATGAATGTTTAAAAAAGTACAAACCAGGCAAACCAAAACAATGCTCATTCATTTAACTGGCATTTACTAAATAAACACTATGTACCATTAAAAAGAAATTCAGACCTATTTGCTATTAATGATAATTCACTACTTTTAAATAACCATCTATTATATTTTTTAAGAGAGATTTTTGCTCTAGGGAACATGCACTCACCAGAGACATAGAGAGGGAAAGCAAGAAATCACTCCTCAGGAAGGATGGCCATACCACAACCCCTTCTCCTCTTGGGATTTTGGGCACACGTACACACACGCCCTGTGTGAAAATCAAGTTGCCAGGTCCAGGACTCAAACTGAGGTTGGCCATGTGGGAGTCCAACATCTTAACCATTACGACACTTGCTGGCCTCCACCTATGATTAACTATTTTTCTCACTAGCTGTTTAACAGAACTAAAGATCACATAGACATCGAATATGAAAATACTACAATAATTTAACTTAGAAAGCCTGCAATCTGTTCTCATCCTATAATCACTGCCTTAACTTGTAAAAGCAGCTAGTCTAGATGGCTGTCCATCTGTTTGATGGCTTCCTTTTGACCTTTTCCTGTTCCGCTAATTGTGTTAGCTTGTCTCTACTAAACGAGTACACCTCTAGACACTGAACCCACTCACAGCCTTACAGGAAAAACGGAGTGAGTATCCTTCCCCCTTATGCTTTATAATTTGTGGTGTCTGAATAATCTGGCCATGGCCTATTAGAAATACAGTCCCCTCAGGGTCAGCAGGTGGTGTGGTGGTTAGATCACTGGACTCCCATATGGCTGACTATGGTTGGAGTCCCAAGCCTGGCAGCTTGCTTTCTAGCTTTCTTGCTTTCTCCCTCACTCTCCCTCCTTCCCCCCTCCCTCCCTCCCTCCCTCTCTCTCTCTCTCTCTCTCTCTCTCTGGTGAGTGCATGTACCTTACAGAAAATTAGAAAATTATAATAATAATAATAAATAAAATTAAATAAATAATTCTTTAAAAAAAAAATACTGTTATCTGAAAGCAAATGGTAAAGGCCCCGAGAGTCTCTCCTGATAGATGGGAGGTCTTTTTGTACCTCCCACCAGTTCCTCAAGTCCTCCCAACCCCATACTCGTGGATGGTTCCAGTATTGTAGGGAACTGGTGATTTATAGGAAGGTACAAACTGGTTAAGTCAGACTGAGCTCAAAGATTAACTTCTACGGTAAGCAAAGGTCCTAAGAACTTCATTGCCTCCTGTTTCTATAGGGAAACTAGAAAAACCTATGGGGAGATGTGAGCAGTACAGGCTTCAGCAGGTACAGATAGAAACACAACTTTTGGAGAGGACTCTCACGAGGATGAAGCAGAACATATAGAGCAATCCCAGGATATGCAGCATCCAAGTTTTGTCATGATTTGGTTTGGTTTTGCAGCCCTGTCTATGCTAACAATTTGATGTATCCACTGTATCAGCATGTCAGCCACATTCTGACTATCCCACCTCAGGCCATCCGGAGGAAGAAACAGTACACCAGCACTGGGAAAGATCTGCCAGCCAAGTACCATGCCCAAGGCAAGGACTGGCCATGGGATCTCGGGACACTCTCAAAAGCATGAGTTCCTAAGTCTTCCTCCTCAAGGAGGAAGACTGGTCTACCTCACTCAGAGCAGATCAGAGAGCACCCCAAAAAGGAGAACAAGGTCTAGAATCCCCACCTGGATGGATGACATTGCCAGACCAATCCCTTTTCAGGCACCAGAGTTTTATTTATATATATATACACATACACACACACACACACACATACATACATACACACACATATATTTTGAAGACTCTCTTCCTTGAAGACTGTGTGTGTGTGTGTGTGTATATACACACACACACACACACATACATACATACACACACATATATTTTGAAGACTCTCTTCCTTGAAGACTGTGTGTGTGTGTGTGTGTATATACACACACACACACACACATACATACATACACACACATATATTTTGAAGACTCTCTTCCTTGAAGACTGTGTGTGTGTGTGTGTGTATATACACACACACACACACACACACAGTCTTCAAGGAAGAGAGTCTTCAAAATATAGGGCCCCCTGAGGTCTACGGGCCCAAAGATGACGCCCTGCCTACTCAACTTTAAGGGCATTTCTGAGGAAGGAATTATGAGAACATTTGTACAGGACAGAAAGCTGGCCCAGTTCACAAGCCCAAGACTGGGTCAGAATGTAGAATCTTCCTACCACTCAATTATGGTTGTTATGGTTGACATAGACTCTCAGTAACTTGAGAACAGGGTCTACCTTCTGTTCTTTCCAAATCCTCAATGCCTAGCATAGAGACGGGCGTACTGAAAGTCATCAAAATTACAAATTCAATGTTAAAATATTCATTTTCTCACGTCTAAGTTGCTCTTTGCCATATGTGTCATCATTTCTTAAAATCAGTAATATTTACCAATGACTGTAATGTAATTTTTGTTTTCAAAAATCTGTCAGATGAGCATTGTACTAATGATGACTTCAAAATAAGGGAACAGAATATTTTGATCCTAAAACCAAATCCAAACCCAAGGTATGTTTGTTTTGTATTATACAGCAGAGCATCTTAGAGTAATGAATCATGTCTTTGAATTATGGTAGAAGGTTTGGTTTGGCCTCTCTGGGTTCAAAGTGACCTTATCTTCAGATAAAGGAGAGAGGCAAGACTCTTGTAGCTTTAGATCCTATGACTGGAATATCTTCGACTGGCCCTAAGCAGGGAGAGATCACTGTCCCCTTAAGAAGATGAAAGGGATTTCAACCCATAAGCCTAGATGCCGAGGTTTAATTCATGTAGGAAACTATTCATCCCACCATTAGTTATAGCCTTGTAGTCCGGTTGCAGATGCAATAATCACTCTGTCAGTAAGTTGAGCTCATGGTGCACACCCTCTTCCCAAATATCAGCACTTGTGAGGCTGGGGTGGAATTTTTTTGTTGCTGTTCCAGTTCCAAGATATTTGAGTACAAGTGTTCTGGTGGGCATAGCTTCCAAACCCCAAATGTGAGCCTATACCCTGCAGACAACAGAGTCTCTTTATGCTGAAAGGAGAGCCCAGAACCCTTAAAGAAGGAAAAAGAAAATGAAAATACAAGGGGGAATGAAGTAGCTACTTGTACAAACAAGAAAAATGTTTCTTATTACTTAGATTTCCACTGTCTCGGTGACAAAACAGCTGAGTCACCCAATCACTCATGATCTCAGGGAACCCATTAGCTTTGGCTAAGTCACCCTCATCTATCAACTACAATGTTCAGATAAAACGGAATGGTGTGATGCTTGGAGAAAGCCCAGAAAGGCCTTGGCTTTGGGAAAAGGCAGTGATTTGAGAGAAGGGAGGGGAGGAGGATACTTTTTCCAGCTCATAAATTGAAGATGAAATCACCATCAAGAGCTGCCAATGAAGCAATGCCCAGTAATCCTACACTCGGGCAAGCTCTAATGCCAGTGAGGGCCTGGCAGAGTGGGCTTTGAAAGGAGAATATCGCCTAACACTATTCTAAGCACAGGCAGCTCTGGGGACAGCCAACAGGAAACTGAGCTGAAGAATTTGCTTACGAGGCTGGTTGAGACCAACACATCCATCTCCTTCTGACTCTATGGTGTAAGCTTGGGTGTTCCAGAGCACACAGCCTCTGAACCCCCTGGTCCCATATTAGCCCATGGCTCAGGGATCCCTGAACCTGAAGAAATAAATCCTATGATGCCTCTCACAAAAACCTGAGATGACATTGAGAGGTAAGAGTTATGGAAGAAGTCATCCTCTATAATGGTGAGGCCAACATAGCCCTGAACAACAAATTTCTGACCTCCTACGTTCTTGCAAAAGCTCCAGAAAGAACAAAGATGAGAAAGGAGAAATCATCCCTGCTTATGGGAGGTCCTCAATCCTTATTCTCAAAGTATGATGTAACGATCAGAGAATACAATGAGGTTCAAGAACCAGCCTTTGGTAGCAAAACCCTAACCATTTCTGATTAACTCTAAAATTCATGAAGCAAGGCAAGCCAGCAGAGTTTAAAGTCCCGGGACATACACCGATGGCATCTGATAATCCAGTTCAAAGGGTGGGTTGAATGTTATGATGTGAGGCTCCAACAGGAGCCGAGGAGATGTGGCTTTGTTTTGGAAAAGTTCAATGGGAAGACCAAAACCCTCATGTGCACCCCGGAAATGAAGGAACAAGGGGACATATTCCAGCCGACGTGAAGTGAGATGTGGAGTCAACACAAGCTTTCCTAAGGTCGCAAGATGAATCGGTTACAGACAAGCAATCTATCTTTGCCTCAATAAATTCTCCTCATTAGTGAGCTTGGACAGCTCAAAGACAACTTTAATACAGACAAACAAGCTTGTCCACAGTGGAACAGCTAGCAAGAGGCAGAATACTCTGCCCAGTGCTATGTCCTCCTCTCTCATTCTATAAAAAGCACCTCCAGAAATTCTAAATTCATGGCTAGATCAATTAACTGAACAAATACTGACAGCCCATTTCAAACAGAAGACAAAGGTCTAATGTGAACGCTGCCCCTACCACATACTCCTCAAAGTTAGACTTTTCCCTCCTTCCAGTCTTTGCCAGTTCTCCAGAAAACTCTTAGTAAGATTCTGAACCTTCCCTTCCCTGCAGTGAGTCAAACTTTGCTCTCTTTCACACTCATGGGTACTACTGAGCCTCTTGGCCGCACCTCGACCCCTCATTCCACAAAGTCCTTGACAGGCTTGCCACATGCCCTTTCAGGCCTGTTTAGACATGGTATACCCCCACATGGCCAGCTAGCTTTAGACCAAGGGGGGAAGATATATAACAAGTATATATATTTTTTAAAACTCCCCTATCAGTACCTACTCAGTAAAGGTTGCATTTTATTCTCACACAAGAAAACATTTTTTAGTTAAAATATTTCTTTTGAATTTAATTTGTCTACTGGAGTCTAGGCACTGGACTAGCAAAAAAAAAAGTAAAAAAAGCCAAGATAATTTAAGGGCAATCCTGTAGCCTAGTAACTTAAGGAGCTGGATCCCACATAGTTGAATATGGTGGGAATACTATCCTGCAGGAGGATGGAGACACACTGGGTACAGGTGTGTGCACCCAAAATCTCAACAGGATGGAGAAATGGAAGAGAAACTCTTGCGGTGTGACCGTGGCCCACAGCAGGGGCGGGTGCTTTCTCCTTCTTTCTCTCTGCTGAGCGCTGTACCCTCTGGCAATTTATATTAATAAATACCACTTGAGTTCTACCTTTAAGAAGTATAGTTTGTTTCTTGGGGTTTATTTTGTTTGTGGCTCAGGGATCCCTGAACCTGAAGAAATAAATCCTATGATGCCTCTCACAAAAACCTGAGATGACATTGAGAGGTAAGAGTTATGGAAGAAGTCATCCTCTATAATGGTGAGGCCAACATAGCCCTGAACAACAAATTTCTGACCTCCTACGTTCTTGCAAAAGCTCCAGAAAGAACAAAGATGAGAAAGGAGAAATCATCCCTGCTTATGGGAGGTCCTCAATCCTTATTCTCAAAGTATGATGTAACGATCAGAGAATACAATGAGGTTCAAGAACCAGCCTTTGGTAGCAAAACCCTAACCATTTCTGATTAACTCTAAAATTCATGAAGCAAGGCAAGCCAGCAGAGTTTAAAGTCCCGGGACATACACCGATGGCATCTGATAATCCAGTTCAAAGGGTGGGTTGAATGTTATGATGTGAGGCTCCAACAGGAGCCGAGGAGATGTGGCTTTGTTTTGGAAAAGTTCAATGGGAAGACCAAAACCCTCATGTGCACCCCGGAAATGAAGGAACAAGGGGACATATTCCAGCCGACGTGAAGTGAGATGTGGAGTCAACACAAGCTTTCCTAAGGTCGCAAGATGAATCGGTTACAGACAAGCAATCTATCTTTGCCTCAATAAATTCTCCTCATTAGTGAGCTTGGACAGCTCAAAGACAACTTTAATACAGACAAACAAGCTTGTCCACAGTGGAACAGCTAGCAAGAGGCAGAATACTCTGCCCAGTGCTATGTCCTCCTCTCTCATTCTATAAAAAGCACCTCCAGAAATTCTAAATTCATGGCTAGATCAATTAACTGAACAAATACTGACAGCCCATTTCAAACAGAAGACAAAGGTCTAATGTGAACGCTGCCCCTACCACATACTCCTCAAAGTTAGACTTTTCCCTCCTTCCAGTCTTTGCCAGTTCTCCAGAAAACTCTTAGTAAGATTCTGAACCTTCCCTTCCCTGCAGTGAGTCAAACTTTGCTCTCTTTCACACTCATGGGTACTACTGAGCCTCTTGGCCGCACCTCGACCCCTCATTCCACAAAGTCCTTGACAGGCTTGCCACATGCCCTTTCAGGCCTGTTTAGACATGGTATACCCCCACATGGCCAGCTAGCTTTAGACCAAGGGGGGAAGATATATAACAAGTATATATATTTTTTAAAACTCCCCTATCAGTACCTACTCAGTAAAGGTTGCATTTTATTCTCACACAAGAAAACATTTTTTAGTTAAAATATTTCTTTTGAATTTAATTTGTCTACTGGAGTCTAGGCACTGGACTAGCAAAAAAAAAAGTAAAAAAAGCCAAGATAATTTAAGGGCAATCCTGTAGCCTAGTAACTTAAGGAGCTGGATCCCACATAGTTGAATATGGTGGGAATACTATCCTGCAGGAGGATGGAGACACACTGGGTACAGGTGTGTGCACCCAAAATCTCAACAGGATGGAGAAATGGAAGAGAAACTCTTGCGGTGTGACCGTGGCCCACAGCAGGGGCGGGTGCTTTCTCCTTCTTTCTCTCTGCTGAGCGCTGTACCCTCTGGCAATTTATATTAATAAATACCACTTGAGTTCTACCTTTAAGAAGTATAGTTTGTTTCTTGGGGTTTATTTTGTTTGTTCTTTTTTTAAAATTTTTTTTGAGGTTTTTTTGAGTTTTGTTTTTGTTTTTTGCTATAGGCCACATGCACTCACTAGAGAGACAGAGAGACAGACAGAAAGTGAGAAACCACCTCCTGGGGAGATGACCACACCACAATCCTTTCTTCCTTTTTCCTTCAATCTTCTCTCAGGATTTTGGGCACACACGCACAGGTGTCCATCAAGAGTCCTAAGCCACCAGGTCTGGGACTTGAACCACTGTCGACCATGTGAGAGTCTAGCAACCTAACCATTACACCATCTGCTGGTCCAAAGAAGTATAGAATTTAAAGGATAGAGAAGATAGACCAACACAGTATAGAGTAAAATATAATGCATGTGAATGGAAAGTACACATTTCAGAATCGTCATTAAGTGGAAAAGGGTCCTTCTCTCTGGTGAGATGGAGCAGGCAGCATCAAGTGGAATCTGAAGGCTGGGGTAAGACATCTACTGTCCCATACGGCACCAAGGCCATTCCCAAGGGACAGAAAGACTTGGGGCAGTACGATAAGGCATGGTGCATCAAGGATAGTTAGCCCAGAAAGAGAGACGAGAGGAGGAATGAGATACAGGGCTGGAAAGAGAAGCTTCGACATATTCTCCACGGCTTTGAAGTCAGACAAGACCAGTTAGAGGGCTAGCATAGCAGTGAGTGTAACCCCAAAGGCTCAGACTCAAGTGGCAGTCAAGAGGAGCAAAAAGAAGGACAGGCACAAGCCAAGATAAGAGTATGATGGCTGATGTGTGTCAACATGGCGGGTATTGCGAAGGAGGGAGGTTGGACCAGCTGTCTCCCCTGGGAGTGAACGTTAGCATAAGGCCACCAAAGATCAGTGACATTGCTCTACATATCCCATCTCTATAGTAGGTATAGGGTTGGAGCTTTATCATAAATCTTGCCCTGAGCAGTATCTGGAGAGAAGGGCTTCATTGGAGGACAGCTGCGCATCTAATTTTAGTTTTGTGCTAAAGAAAGACAGCAGGTTTAATCTCCACAGGAGGGAGGGATCACAGTGACATAACACTGGGCATCTGCTCCTACAAAGGCATCCTGGAATAGCTCTTCCCTAGCTTCCTACTGTTTGGAGGATGACACTCGGCGGGCCTATTCATGTCCGCTGACATGTGACTTCATCCTCTTCATGGAAGATCACCTCAAACCCATAGGTCCTGGCATCCAAGTGGAACTAAGTAGAACTCATTTGGGTACATCTTAGTTACTATTTTGGGGATGGAGTCCATGAGAAAGGATTGGGAACTGGCAGAAAGTTCCCATCTCCGTATTCCTCTAGCGCGTCAGTTGCCTGATCTCAAGCAGACAACCAGGTAGCCAATAGTACTTGTATTAATAATGATTACAATGTTAGCATGTCAAGGCTGACAAAGATCTGACACATTATTTCTTCATGCCCACAACACACCTTGGAGATAAGACTTGATATCCATGCTTTGAGAAATGTCAAAGATCTGTTAAGAAAAATTAAATGGAGCCAGCAGGTGGGATGGTGACTAAGGCACTAGATCTCTCATGGACAATCATGGTTTGAGTCCTGGACCTGGTAGCCTGCTTTCTTACTCTTTCTCTCTATGACTCTTTTGCTCACATTGAATAATGATAATAATAACAACAAATAAAATCAAATAAAGAAATATTTAACATAAATAAATAAATACTTTCACAAAAGGAAGAAAGAGAAGTTAAATGACTCACCAAAGAATCAGCTAGAAAGAAGGCTATAACACAAGTCCTTCCAATTTTAGTACTTTTACTGGGGAGTGCAGGTAAGGTAGAAAACAAGGTAGCATTGGTAAAGAATTCAAAAGTAGAGGGAATAGATATTTTGCTTTTGAGAGGAAATAACCATTTGAGAGAGGGAAAAAAAAAAAAAAACCCTCCCCTATCATTAAGCAAATTGTTCCAGGGTATAAGTTATTTAGACAGTAAAAGAAATTTAAGCAAACTTTAACTGCTTATGATTATCTTACATATGATGGTTTTGGAAATAAAATGTTGGAAATAGACTCTGTAAGATATACCAGTGGGGGCTTAAGAGCTGAGGCTCGTATAACAGGGTTTAAATCCTAGCACTTTCACTTAAACCCAGCATGTTACTTAACTTCTTCCAGCTTCATTTTTTTTTTTTTTCTGTAAAATTGGGGACAGTGATACCGCCTGCCTTGCGGAATGAAAAAGAGGCTCAAATGGGATAATGCATGTTAAGAGCTTAACACAGCATGGGACACCTAATAAACACCATTGGCAATGACAGTTACGTTGTGATGATTGGTGGAAAACCATTTTCTCTATGCAGGCTTCATTCTAATCTGGTACTTGGCTAAAGAAGGGGGACCATCTTGCCTAGAATTTACAGAACAGAACAGACATGCAGAAATACACCTAAGGTTCCTGAAGAGTTCCTTTTGTTATTAGAAGTATCCCACCCTGCCATTCATCCCTTCTGTTATATGGCAAGGAAGAGAAGGCTAAGTGAAACTCATACTAGGAGACTTTGAAAAGTTCATGAAGGGTCCCGAAGATGGCACAATGGTTACATCGCTGGGCTCCCACATGGCCAACTGCAGCTTGAGTCCCTGACCCAGCAACTTGAAATTCACGCCAGGTGCATGTGAGTTTGTACCCAAAATTCCAAGAAGAGAATGGGGGAGAAGAGACTGCAGTGTCGCCATCCTCGCCCCAGGAGATTTCTCACTTTCTGTCTCTCTTGGTCTCTCCAGAGAGTGCACACACCCTATAGCAAAAACCATTCAAGAAAGAAAGAAAGAAAGAAAGAAAGAAAGAAAGAAAGAAAGAGAAAGAGAGAGAGAGAGAGAGAGAGAGAGAAAGAGAGAAAGAAAATAGCATTAAAGTACGAATGCGTGTCAGAACTGAATTTTTGAAATGCATGCACAATTTTTTCATAAATTCCATTTCCAATAATATTTTCAAGACCCATCTTGCAGAGATGGGTCCTGCAGAAAATGACCAGATATTCCTAACTGGCTAAACAGCTGAATTATAACACACAGGGTTAGAAGAGGTCTTGTGAAGTAGGCAGAAAGATAAAGTTCATGGATTAGTGACCAAAGAACATAGACTGCAGATAACAGCAGCAAAGGGCTGCACACAATGACAAAAATGAGATGTGCCCATGTCAGCCATACTCGAATGGCCATGAGATGATTAAGGACAAGCTGCACTTGTCCATCAACATACTGGCACTGCCATAGTATTTCAGAACTTGAATACACCCCAGGAAGAAAGAGAAAGTCATGAAGCCCTTTCGTGGGCCAAAAAATGACTAATTTGACTTACATTTCTGTTTTGTTTTGTTTTTTTTTAATTGTCTGAAGATACATGCCCTTGTCAGAGATAGGAAGAGAGAGTAAGATGAATAATCCCCGCCCCGGGCCCCCAGAGAGGCATACTCATGCCACAATCCTTCCTCCTCCATTTTTCCATCCTGTCCAGATTTGGGGCATACACACACATGTGCCTAACATGTTTTCCAAACCTCTGGGGCTAGGATTCAAATCGTAGGAGGCCATGTGGGATACAGCTCCCTTAACCACTAAGCTATGGGGTCAACTCTTGAATTACATTCCTAGTAAGACACCAATGTATATTTTTCTTACCTAACTTAAATCAAAGTTTAAAACCAAAATAAAATATAATTACAGGGGCTGGCAGGTGACATGTGGGTTAAGGAGATGGACTCCCACGTGGTTGACTGTGGTTCAAGTCCTGGACCCGGTGGCTTGCTTTCTTACTTTCCCTCTCTCTTTTTATCTGTCTCTCTCTTTGGTCAAATTTAAAATAATAATAATAATAACTGAAATTAAATAAAATAATTCTTAAAATATATATATATAATTACATAAAAATAAAGTTATTTTTCTTCTTGTCCTCCAGCTTATGACTCTGAAGTTTTATAACTATTAGAGCAGAGTCCCTTTGTAAAATTCAGTCAAGTCTCACTTTGTAATAAATTTTCACTCTAAAAAAGAGGTTTCCAAAAATGAGATACCTAGAACACTGACCTCTTAAAAAACATGATCTCAAAACAAACAAACAAACAAAAACTCCCTTACCACATCCGTTTTAGAATAGGGTATATGCAGCCATCTTAAATATTTTTAATATGAGCTAGATTTACAAAGGCTGTGAGGAGTCATAAGGAAAAGGAGATTAATTTTGTTTAACCCATACTTCCCAATTTATTTAATGAGAATTTTTTTTTCTGAAATGCAATGTATTTCACTCCAGGAAAGCTGCTGAGAAGAGCTGCGGGTAAGAATGGATGATAATGGCATAACTGTGGTGACCCAAGAGAAAAATAATCAGGTGGAACATGAGCCTAAGATTGATGCTGGCATGCAGAAAATATCATGGCCAGGCATGGAAATGCTACTTGCCAAATGACCCCATATATCTTGGAAATTGGCTGAATTTCTTCTAGTATTCTTTCAAGGTCCTCGCTGAGTCACTCCCATAAATGATAGATCTTAATGATTCCAAATATCTCTAAAGCCTTCATGTCTAACCATCTCCCTTTTTAACTCGGTGATTCACTCTATCCAGTAAGCAGAGGCAAAGAAAATAGGCTGAGTTTCATTTTTCAGTCATAAAAATACATCTCGAGACCAGCACACAACCATGATGGACTATTTTAAGGCCCACATTTCATATTAGAAATTTAACTGGTGGATCGTTTAGAGACCCTGCCATTTTTGAACTGTCTTCTGAGGTCTATTCACGTATATAGCAGATTCACTGTGAGTAAAAAGGATATACCCTGAAGACTTCAAGAAAAAAAAATTTTGAGTTTGAAAGAGCTAGATTCAAATCTCAAATTTGCCATTTTCAGGGCCAGTTGGTGGCATGGTGGCTAAGGCACTGGATTCCCATACGGCCAACCACATTCAAGGCCCAGACCTGGAGGCTTGCTTTCCCACTTACCCTTTTTCTCTTTCTCAGGTCAAACTTTTAAAAATAATAAGAGTAAAGGACCAGCAGATGGCATAACAGATACACTGCTGGGCTCTCATGTAGTCGACTGCTGTTCGAGTCCCAGATCTGGAGACTTAAAATTCACACCAAGCACATGTGTGTGCATGCCCAAGATCCAAAGAGGAGAATGGAGAAAGGATTGCAGCATGGCCATCCATCTGGAAGGGAGTAATTTCTTGCTTTCTATCTCTCTGTCTCTCTGGCAAGTGCACATGCCCTATAGCAAAAATATCTCTAAAAAAAATCAGTAATAATCATAAATAAAATTTGTTTAATCTGCCATTTCCTAGTTCTATGGCCTTGGGTAAGGCTCTCTCCACATTCTATTGTAGCTTTCTCATTTGAAAAGGAGGATAATAATATACTCAATTCAGCGTTATTGTGAGGATTAGAGGAAATGACTCATGGGCAGGCAAGGATGCACAGTGAAATGAGATAAACTCATTATACCCTATTTAAGGGGAAGTCGTCATACTCGATTGGATGAGAATCATTATAAGGATATAAGTAGGGCCATGTCCACCCTCTCTCCCAGTTACCAAGATGGCAGATGTACTAAGAAAATGCTCCCTACCTGATTGTTCGGGTGTGCTTTCGAGTATAAGGAGTAAGAACCTTGAAAAGCAATTCCATCGCTCCATTAATTCCCAGCATGGCTCCAGTGGTAACTGAAGAAGACAAGAGCACAGTAGCTATTATCTGTCCTGAGGGGATGGGTTAAGGTCAGTAAACTGGGATTAGACTCCTTTAAAACTTTGAGGGGGTGACCAAACAAATAAGATAGCTTTATTTTCTACCCTGGTTTCAAATTCATCTATAAATTCTGAGCTGACAATGCCTCTATGAGAAGACCAAAGAATCAGTTCTTTCAGATAAACTTAGACTAAGAAACTGTTGCATTTCCCCCAATAGGATGCTTATAACAACATACTCAGAGATCTGAATCATAGAATCTCAAAAGGGCATCTAATCAGGTAAGTAAAACCTTTGGATGTCATTCTCATCTCCAAGGATATCCTACCATCTTTATAATAGCCCCCATATTCCACTCTTCTTAGCTCCCTTTAGAAAGAGCTCTGGTCATATCAAAAATGAAAGGAGGGCATAAAGGTTACGTCACTGGACTCCCATGTAGTTGACCACAGTTCGGACCCAGACCCGGTGGTTTAAAACTCACATTGGGTGTGTGTGCTTGTGTGCTCAAAAATCTCAAGAGGAGACTAAAGGAGAATGGGTTGCAGTGTGATCATCCCCCACGGGGCTGATTTCTCAATGTCTCCCTGTCTCTCCGGTGAGTGCACATGCTCTATAAAATAAAGCTCTCTCAAACACATAAATAAATAAAAGGAATCTACAGATACAAAATAGAGTCCAACTAGCACTGGGGGGGAGTTTCTACGAGGGAAGGAATAAAAAGTTATCCTCCAAGGCCTCTCTTCTCTTTCTTCCTTCCACATCACTGGTGATTTCAAGACATAGGTCTAGGGATGCCTTGTGCTCTAAGCCAGTGTTGTCCTGAAAAAGTATGTGGGACCAAGGAGATGTTAGAAAAACAAGAGTGGCTTATACTGATTCACCTGGTGTGTGCTTTTCCTCTGGAAAGGAGGTTAAAGTGATATCTGAAAGCTATTATACAACCCATCCCAGTTTAGTCAGTCCACCAGATAGAGACTGAAGCTGATTTCTTAGCTATTAGAAAGAGGGTATGTTCCTGGAACATCTTCTATGCATATGTTCCTCCTGAGGCTACTATAGGCAGTAATTGCCTGGATAGAAATTCAGGGATTTGGCATTCGAAGTCCTAACCATCAATCTTCCAATCTCATGGCTACTGACTCAGTCCTAACTTATGAATTGGAAAAACATGCTAGGGGAAACCTTTAGCAAATAATTCAACTAAAGGTTGGTCTTAAGTAAAGCTAAGAAGGGGATAGTTTTAAGGGCACTGATTTTAAAGTGGAAGATGTTAGATGTTTATAGAATGGATATCCAAGACTGGGTCTCTGGCACTCTATAAATGTCTCCACTGGCCATCTGAGAGCTGCCAAAGGGTTTGCTGATTATCACAGACCCATTATGGTTCCAGCCAACTCCTCTGAAGACAGGGGCTATTTAGAAAGCTTGCTGGAACATTCAATTGTGGCTAACAATTTACAGAACAGACAGTAATCCACAGGTTTCTTGAACTCTGCTTACCTCTCAGCAGTGAAACCAATGTAGG
>NW_006159539.1:5873806-5877832 GCF_000334495.1 Tupaia belangeri chinensis
CGACAGTATAATTTTTAAAAATAGCTTGTAACACAGGTGCAAGAATATAAAGAAATGGCTGTCTCCTTGCAACCCCACAAAAAAAAAAAAAAAGAAAGAAAAAGAAAAAAGAAATCCAAGGATATTCTTAGAACTCCAGGAAAATCCCAGGATGTCTTAGAACTCTATCTGAAGAATTTTTTCTAGGTCTTGAGAAATCACTACATGTAATAGAGTAGGCAATTTATTCAACCTAATTATCGCTTAGGAAACCATAAGATACTTCAAATCGTGTACTGCGGGCCAGCTCCAAATGCAGGCACACCTTCTGTCCATTCATTAATGAGAACGTTTTTTTAAACAAAGTCAGAGCTCCTCTTTTCCTTTCCTAGGGTTCAGTTTGTACAGATCCATTCAGCCTCTCAACATTCTGATTTATTTGTCAATATGAGGTGGGTGAATAGATATCTGTAAAACAAGGAGTCCAGAATCTATCTCATTGTTCCCTAGAAAGACTTACTTTTTAAGGGTACTCTATGCTGATTAATAGAATTAATGAATGAAAATCAGATTATTTTAGCAGTTCTTAAATATATTTTTTGAGAGGTTTATGCTATAGGACATGTGTGCTCACCAGAAAGAGAGAGACAGAAAGACAGTAAGTGAGAAATCACCCCCCAGGGGGAATGGCTATGCTGCAATACTTTCTCCCCCCCAATCTCTCGGGATCTTGGGCACACACACACACGCGCGCCCAGTGTGAGTTTAAGCTACCGGTCCAGGACTCAAACAGCGATTGACTACATAGGACTCCAGCGGCATAGCCATTAAGCCGACTGCTGGTCCCTTAAATAGATTTTTTTAAAGTACCTGTTTACTTCCCGTAACTGTATTCTTCCTATTATCTCCAAAGACATAGGGAGAAAAAAGAGGGCAGGAAAGGGAAATGAACCCTCGCTGAGTAGCCACTTTGTGGAAAGCATACTCACGAAATTTACTTTATTTATCCCATCTACTGAGTCTACAAGTTCTCTTTAGGGGTACATTATGGCCAGGCCAAATCTGTGTATTGAATCCCTAAATTCCAGGTACTATAGAATATAACTATATTTAGAGATAGTGCCTGGAATTAAAATGAGACAATTAGAGTGGGCTCTAATTGGTGTGTCTCTTCTGATGTGTGTTCTCATAAAAGGAGATTTGGATACACACAGAGATACCAAGGATGAACAGGACAGAGGAAAGACTGTAGGGTGACAAAGGGAGACCCATTCATCTGCAAGCCATGGAGGGAGACCCCAGAAGAAGCCAGACCTGCCCTCATCTTCATCTCAGACTTCCAGATTTCAGAACTTGAAGAAAATTAATTTCTACAGTTTAAGTCACCCACACCATGGTATTTTGTTATGGCAGCCATGGCAGACTAGCAGTAATCATTTTTACTAATATAATTTTATAAAAGAAGAAACAGGTTAAAAAGGTTAAGTACCCATGTTACGTTATCCATTAGAAATAGACTCAGAGTCAAGCTTGGGCCCTTCTTGCTCTAAGCCCACATTCTTTCGCCTCCAGAGAATATTACATCTAAATCATTGTCACTTTCATTCCACAGGATGGGGGCTTAGAAATGAAAGTCTGTGCTCGTTATATGTGAAATAGGAGGTATAGAAGATAATCTATTAATAAAAAACGTCTCCATATGGAGTAGAATTAACATGAGTTTTGGAGTTAGAAATGTAGCCCTTATGCCTTTTTATCTTTATGAATTCAAACAATTACTTCACTCTTCTAAGCTGCTTTTTTTTTTTCTTAGCTATAAAATTGTGGCCTAAATACAGGATTGTTATGATAAGTAGAAGTAATCCAAATTAGCAGATGACAAATAAGTATCAATCAACATCTTAGAGGACTCTGTTGAAAAGAATTATGAGGTTATGGAACCAGCAGTTAGCCCGTAATGGTTATGTCGCTGGACTTCCATGTAGTCGACCACGGTTCGCATCCCGGGCCAGGTGGCTTAAAACTCATGCCAGGCACGTGTGCGTGCGTGCCCAAGATCCCGAGAGGAGAATGGAGGAGAAGGGATTGCGGCATGACCATCCCCCCTGGGGGGTGATTTCTCACTTTCTGTCTCTCTGTCTCTCTCTATCTGTCCGGCGAGCACACGCGCCCTATAGCAAAAACCTCTCCCCTCCTCCGCCCAAAAAAGAAAAGAAAAGAATTATGAGGTTAAAAAAAATTGGAAAAGGGGGAGCAGCACATAGCATAATGGTTACATCACTGGACTCCCCTGTAGTTGACCATGGTTTGAGTTCCAGAACTGGTACCTTAAAACTCACACCAGGAACATGTGTGTGTGTGCTTAAAATCCCAAGAAAAAAATGGATGAGAAGGACTGTGTTATGGCCATTCCCCCAGGAGGTGATTTCTCACTTTCTGTCTCTCATCTCTCTCTGACTCTCTGGAGAGCATAAGCACCCTATAGCAAAAATCTCTGTCTAAAAAAAAAAAAAAATGGAAAGGATATTGTCAACAATCAATAACTTCAAGAATATAGTAGGGGTGGGGTGGGGGTTGTGATGTGAAGGTCATTCTTGACAGATGTAACATACATACCACTGTGCCTGGAATATTTAAGGGGGAGAATAAAGTCTGCTCTTCTCTTGCCATAGGTCTTTATCCACTTTCTAGTACCATCAGAGGCACCTAGAATGCTATAGTGTGTAGCTTCCAAGAAAAATTATATTAAAGTCTATCTCTAGAAACAAGCTCAGGAGTTCTACCCAGCTAAGGAAGAGATGAGAAATAACTATTTATTTCTACAATCTCTAGATTGTAGAACAATTTTTTTTAATTGGGTTGTTCCTATCTGGTTGAGATCTAGACCACAAAGGTCCCCCAACCCACACCCTCCTTCCAAACACAATACTACACAGATTCAGTCATCCAGCACAGGTCTGGAAGTCAACCCAGGGAGCCTCAAAGAGTTACTTACCTCTGGAGGCAAACACACGCAGAGCCCAGAGACAGTGGAGGAGGTTATGACTATGGGACAGGTTTTTCCTGGCCAGAATTAACGTCACATCAAGTGCTTCCAGTTCCAGTGCTTTCTGTCCAAACTTTTTATCTAAGAAGACAAATTAATATATCTCAGTTGTGTTTCACACTGATCCTAAAATGTGACCACTGAGTGGAAAAGAAGAAGGGGAAGGATAATCATCACTAAAGACACTCAGCCCTCGTAAAATATGATGCTTACTGTTCTGCTGGAAACAAATGAATCAGTAAAGCTAATTGAGGCTACATTCATTTATCTGAAGGTTTGTGGGTTACATGACCCTCAAGTCACTATATCTAAAGATGTTTCTGAGTGTCCTCATATGTGAAGGACAGTTCAGTTGGGTATAAATGTCTTCCTTTAAGGCAATTCTAGAATTAAGAGAACTTAAATAATATGACATTCAAATATAATGTGGGAATTTTGATTGAATCCTCCTTTAAATATGTCTGTTAAAAATAGTTTGGAGGGGGCCAGCAGGAGGTGTGGTGGTTAAGGTACTGAACACTCCCACATGGCCAGTTATCATTTGAGTCCAGCACCTGGTGGCTTGCTTTCTCACTGTTTTGGAGAGGTTTATGCTATAGGGTGCGTGCACTTGCCAGAAAGACAGAGAGACAGAGAGACAGAAAGTGAGAAATCATCCTCCAGGTGGGATAGTCACGTTGCAATCCCTTCTCCTCTCGGGATCTTGGGCACACATGCACATGCGCCCAGCATGAGTTTAAGCCACTGAGTCTGGGACTTGAACCGCAGTCGACTACATGGAAGTCCAGCGACATAGCCATGACACTAACTGCTGGTCCCCATCTCACTTTCTCTTTCTCTCTCTCTCTCTCTGGTCAGAATAAATGAATGAATAAATAAACAAAATTAAACAAATAATTCTTTAAAAATAGTTTGGAATACTTGGAGATAAGGAAATGAGTATAAATTACACACTTATTTTTAATTTTCAGACTTGTATTAATGGGATTGTGGATATGGAG
>NW_006159539.1:5877863-5881759 GCF_000334495.1 Tupaia belangeri chinensis
GTAGGGAAATGTCTATTCTCAAAGAAATCTATTTGAAAAGATTTAGGAGCAAAATAATATTTGTAATTTTTCTTAAACTATCTCAAATATAAATAAGTGAAGGAAGTATGATAAATGTTAACAATAGTTAGATATTAAATTTTAGATAAGAGGTCATAAATTATAATATATATTTCCATATTATAGAAAATTTTTGTAATGAAGAACACATTTTTCAAAAAAATTAAAATTTTCCTCTCAGGTATCCTTATGTTATTCTGCCAAATAATCTGACATTAAAGTGCTGCAGATAACCCATTATTTAAACAGTTAAACAATAAGCACAAAAACACAGAAAAAACTCATTTTATTCTGTGTATTATGCTTTCATGATGACCCCATGTGACTCGGCATCCAGTCTCATTTTGTCCTTTCCAAAGTGTGATGCCCAAATCATCTTGTTTGTTTTTGCAGGAATACATCACTATCATATTTATGCAGGTGGGAATGACTCAGAGACATAGTCTAAATCTGGTGGCTTATTAATACTCACCTCTGGACCAAAGAACACCAGCAAAGAGGGTGTACCTAAACTTACATATCCCATTTCTTCATAAAAGAAGTACCTATCCTACTCTTCCGTGAGGAGCCAACCTCATTTTTGTTCTGTTCAGGTCAACCTGTGGCAACTTGGAGATCTCCATCAAGGGTCATATCCCTCTCAATGGCAGTTTGTCAGACCCTTGGCCTCACTGGTAAGCACATGACATACAACACCTCATTTAAGTCTCATGGCAATCCTATAATTAAGGACTGAAACCTCCACATTATACAAAAGGGCACAATGGTTCAGCAAGTTTAAGTAACTTGCCTAAGGTCACACAGCTAATAAGTGTCAGGGTCAGGCCTGAAATTCAGATGTGATCTCCCAAGTGATACTGTTTCTGATAAGGGTATGTGTCAGGTCTCTTTGGTCTTTTCCCAGAGTTTACTTGGTTCACTCTGCTTTGACTTCTTTTCATCCTTTAAGCTTCAGTTAGAATGTCACCTCTCCCTAACCATGTCATAGAGCAACCTCTCTCACTTTCCCTTGCAGCATGCAGTCTGCTATCATCCAGTTAATTACTTAGTGACTTTCTGGCCTTGTCTACTTCAACATAACCTTCAAAAGAACAGGTCCCTTAACTGTCGGTCACTGTAGTGCTATCAGTGCCTAGAAAAGCATCTAGCCCTGGAGACCTGTTGAATATTCACCTGTTAAATAGATTTTATTGGTTTTTGACTAGGACATGTTCATGCATGTGTGGGTGATGTCTGGTTCTTTTTTTTTTTTTTTTAAGATTTTTCCCATAGGGTCCATGTACTCACTGGAGAGGAGAGAGACAAAGTGAGACAGTATGAGAGAAAGTGAGAAATCACTCCCCAGAGGAGAGGACCACCCCACAATCCTTTCTCCTCCATTCTCCTCCTAGGACTTTGGGCATACATGCACAGACATATGACCAACATGATTTTCAAGCCACCAGGTCCAGGACTTGTACCACAGTCAGCCACGTGGAAGTCCAGTGCCCCAACCACTATGTTACCTGCTGGCCCCAGATATCTGGTTCTTAGTCATAACCCGTGGAATACTGAGTGAACTTAAAATAGAGACCCAAACATCGAAAGGAAAGTGTGGTCCAGAGTCTACAGGCCTTCAGCTATAGCTGTTAAAACTGGAAAACAAAATTCTACCTTTCAGAGAACTCAAGCTCCTCAATTGTGACCTATGTGAAAGTTAGCACATGGGTTACAAAATACTGTTATGATCAGTTTGTGGTATCTCCATTAGCCTTGAGGACCTAGGTTTTTCAACTGGGCTCCAAGAAGTTCTAAGGTTTTTAGGGATGTGTTTCAGGGTCTTCCATGAAGAAAGAAAAATTGTCTATGCAGCATAAGTGTAAAGAACTGTAGGCTTTTTCTTTCACTGGCTATGTTAAGGTGATCTGCTCTGGCCTCTGTCCTAAGCACCATACTTTGGATTAGCTGATGTCTAATTCAACAAAATTACCTCTCCCATGGGGCTGGTCTTCCTCACCACCAAAGTGTCCAGACCCTCTCTGCCATTTCTTCCCTTCCTCACAAGCACAACCCAAATTGCTCCCATGGTAACAACTTCAGAAGTGTCTTTTCGGTCATCTTTGGATCTTAGAGCACAGGTACCTCGTAGGCCAACTTTGGCCAGCAGCCTGAAGAGAGGCAGGAGGATATCGTAGTCTGGAGAAAGTGTCCTTGCTGTGTCCACCAGCGTCTGCAGAAGAGCTTCACTGCCACCTTTGCTGATCATGTAGTGTATCCTCCGGTCTGTGCCTGAGAGGGAAACCAGTGGCAAGATGAGTCACCTAGGAATAATCCTCATTTTCCTTAGAGCAGAAGACAAATCTCACAGTTATAGACAGAACAAGCAGTGGTTCATTTTACCCCAGAAACCACAACTGGATAGTTTATGATGCACCTGTGTTAAAGCTGTAGTATTGGGTAAGAGGAAGAAGGCATAAATGAGAAAATATTTAACAACTTAAGGGTAGGGACCAGCTGGCATAATGATACGTCACTGGACTCCCACGTAGTCAACCGCGGTTCGCGTTCTGGACCCGGTGTCTTAAAACTCACGCCGGGCGCGCGTGTGTGTGTGTGTGTGCCCAAGATCTCGAGAGGAGAATGGATTGAGGCATGGCCATCCCCACTGGGGGGTGATTTCTCACTTTCTATCTCTCTGTCTGTCTGGCGAACACATGCGCCCTATAGCAAAAACTTCAAGAGAGAAAAAAAAAAAACTCACACTCTCACACTGGGCATGTGTGACCAAAATCCTGAGAGGAGAATGGAGAAGGGACCACATTATGGCCATCCCCCACAGGGGGGTGATTTCTCTCTCTCTGTCTCTCTGTCTCTCCAACAACTATACATGCCCTATACAAGAATCTCTCTCTCTAAAAAAAAAAAAAAAGAAAGAAAGAAAGAGAGAAAAGAAAAAGAAAGAGCAAACCAGTGAACCTAAGGATAGTTACCTGCAGGATCTTTACTAAGTAGAGCCTAAAACCTACTTAACTGAGAACCTGTGGAATCTTTTGTGTATGCACAGGCATATAAATAGTCACTCAAGTTTATATATAATCAAATACATAACATGAGAGGAAATGATAGTACCCTTCTGCTACAAGTTTGAGTAATCTATTGGGCTGTCAGAATAGTCATGACATATTTTTCTATGCAAAAATGCATCATGAGTTTTCCAATGACCCAATATAATAGACTGTGATGATAGCTTATCTGGAATAATTTTTTTGCCCATATAATGATTTTCTGATGCTGACCTTCAATAACCAATGGGAGAAATATCCAGAAGCCACTAGAGTAATCCTCTGAGAAGCAAGCATCCAATCATCTTAGCTAGGGAACTTTAAAGAGATGAAGTATTGATCTTTTTAACTAAGAATAGTTTTGACAGGGACCTTCCCCACCTTGCCTGAGGACAAGCTCAAAAGCAGTGATAATATTTCAGCTTGGAAAGGCCAACAGGGTCGGACATTATCAAAGATGACCCTCTGATTTTTTCATCCTAATAAAAAGTAGCATTCTCTATAAAAGGAGCAATAACCAGAGGGAGAATGCCAAGGTCTCATTCTGTAAGTTTCAGACATTTGGGTATGAGAACTCACTCAAAAGTGCAGAGAAGTCACCCTACCAGCAGACAGCAGCGTAACTCATGGAAAGACCCCGATATGATGGGACCCTTCCTCTCAAGATTGTAGTCTTGAGTCTCTATAGCTTTAGAGAGTCATTGATTTATGGTATTGTCTGTTTGGTGTTAACATTTCTTTCTAATGTACTGTGGCCAGCTTATATAGAAATCAAATTGAGTGAACACTGACATG
>NW_006159539.1:5881790-5888870 GCF_000334495.1 Tupaia belangeri chinensis
CAGCAGGAACAAGCTAATAGAGACATGCTTCAGTTAACTCGGTTGATTCCAGTGTAGTCAACTCTGTCATTTCATCTCTGAAAATCTGATACCACACTTCCAAGTCCAACTCCTGCCTCATATTTCTGTCTCCAGTAGACTTATGTCAAAGAGTTGCCAATATCTGGCTCTAAATGGGCTGTAATGGAAGGGAGCAGAGGGAAGAGGTGGGTAGGACCACTGGAAAATAGCTCTTTCTAAGAACAGCTCAGAAGTAAGCACAGGCCCCAGGAGGTCCTCAGTCTCATAAATGAAAAACCAGAGAATAACCACCCAGAATCTAATGTCCTCCTAAGCTTAGATCACTAACGGGTATGTGACAAGGACTGAAGAGCACAAACACAATGAACCCAGTTTATTCCAGGTCATGTCAACCTCAAAGAAAAAATACAGATGGGCTGATGATTCTGTTTCTCACAGGAAATGGAGCTAGAATAAATCTCCAGGCCACTCAGGTTCCTGAGATAGATCAAAGCCAGCACATTCCCACCTCCAACCAGGTAAGGGGATGAGGGCGTAGTCTACTCACCAACAGAGAGCAGATCTCCGAGGACCTGGAGGATGGTCAGGATAGACTCCTTGTCAGATGAGTTCTGTAATGACAACACAAGTGGCCATCTTGAAGAAGGCAGGCAGGAGAAAGTGTGTGGTGTGGCCAGGGATCACACAGTATTCCATTGAGAAAGACTTATTACAGCAAAAGGATGGATGATGGGGCTCACTTGATAAGAGTTTCAGGGACTGTGTTTGCATATTTAGTTTTCAAGATTCCTTTTTTTTTCCTTTAGATTTTTGCTATAGGGTACATGTGCTTACCAGAGAGAGACTGACAGAGACAGAGAGAGAGGAAAGTGAGAAATCATTCCCCCAGGGGGCATGACCACACTGCAATCCCTCCTGTTCCATTCTCTCAAGATTTGGGGCACATGTGTACATGTGCCTGGTGTAATTCTCAAGCCACCAGGTTCAGGACTGAAACCAAGGAGATGGCCATGTGGAATCCAGTGCTTTAACCATGAAGCCACCTGCAAGCCCTCAAGACACTTCTTTGAGGACCTGCCTTCTAGTAATATCATCAAGAGAGACAAAAGGATAAACACTGGTAATTTACATGGAAAACAAGCAAGGGCAAGAGGGGTTTGTAGGCCAAAGTGGCACAGATTTGTTATTTCAGTAGGAATAGATTAATGTTTCAATGCAGGGCAGAGAGAAGAAACAAATCCATTCAACTATTCTGACAGAATTCCCTGACCCATAAGGATGAATTTTAACTTTTCTCAAGAGTAATCTACGGTAGGATCAAATCACATTATGAATGATCTGAGAAATTCTTAAAGTTCTTGATACTCTACCTGTGGTACAAAAGAAAACCCTGAGTTCAGGAATGGGGGGACCTGCAGGTTTCTTCTGGTAAGCTGTATGGCAAAGCTAGGAGGACAAGCCAACCCAGATTCCCAAAAGCTAGGCTAGTGGTCTTTGCACTAAGATTTTGGGTTTTGGTTCTGGGTTATTTTATTTGTTTGTTTGTTTGTTTTGGTGTATTATTTAAGCTAAAGCCTTAATCTTCCCATTAGTGAAACTCATGCTCTTCATCTGGTTTGAAGACCTCAGTCACACCACACTACATATGGGACTAAGTCACAGCTCACTTCTGAAGCTCTTTCTGACTTTGTCCTCCTTTTGTCTCCAGCTTCATTATTCATTTCAACACCTTTGCCCAAAAACACATTTCAGCAACATGGAGCCACTTGCATTTTCCTGTTCAAACTAAGGCATTTCTTTCCTCCATAGCTCAGATCATTCTAGTTCCCCTTTCTGCAGTCCATTTGCTTCTCTCTCAGCCTAACCAATGGCAATTCATCCTTCAAGTGCATTTTGGCTCCTGAGATCCCACCCCACCCACAAACAGGGTCTGGGTTCCCTCTATCTTCACATCACTCTGCGCTCAGCTCTGTCCATGTACTCACACATGGTACTGGCCTCAAGGTACCATCTTGCTTCCCATTCCACCTCTGCTAGATATTCAAATATTTAAAGAAGAAACTCAGTTTGGTGTAAATTTACTTGCAGCACTTGCCACAAGGGGTGTTACAAAAAAGGTGTGCAATATTTTTTGGATGGAATGAAACCAAAAAAGACTCTAAGGGAACCATGAAGTCCAACACCAACACCCACCACCACTACCACCACGGCAGAATGGTGCTTATACTTTCTTCATTCCAGGGATTAAGATCCTCTGGGAAGTCATACTTCAAAACCCAAGCCAGGACCATGTGCCTCTGCACAAAATTCAAAGGGGCATTCCAAAACTATAGCAATCAAGATAAATAATATTTTAATGTTATACTTTTGCAAATTAAAATTAATGCAAAAAACTCATGATGAACAAAAAATCAAAATGTAACTAACTCTTTTCAGGTTTGTGCCTTAGGACATGTGCACTTACCAGAGAAAGAGACAGACAGACAGACACAGAGAGAGGGCAAGTAAGAAATCACCCTCTAGGGGGGATGGCCATATCACAAATCCCTTCTCCTGTATTTTCCTCTGGAGATTTTGGGTACTTACCCACATATTCCCAGTGTGATTTTCGAGCTGTTGGGTCTAGGACCTTTATCACAGTTGGCCATGTGGGAGTCTAGTACCTTAACCACTATGCCACCTGCTGGTCTCCTAACTCTAACTCTTATTCTGAGTGAGATGAGATGTTTGGGGACTCCTCAAGCACTTGATATCGCTATTTATCCAAGAAAAGTACTTAGGTTTACTCTGAGATCTCCTTGGGGAGCTATGGCCTAACCAGGACAATCTCAGCTTATACTTTCATCATGCCTCTCCTCACAGTCACTGAATATTCACTGGAGCACACTGACTGTTTACAGAAGGAACCTTCCTCTGAATTCCCCAGTTCACTACCCTTCAGGAAATGCCACATATACGCACACAGCGCTGGTGCCTCTCCCTCCTTACACTGTCAAAAGCGGAAAACAGAAACCAAAGAGCAGCCTAGCAATGGACCCTCATTATGAGAAGTATGCAGGACTCCAGCCTTGTTAAAGTGAGCCCAAAGACTACTCATGGTACAGAAAAGTACCTGGAACAATTTCCTGGATCAACCTTAACCCTGCATATTCCATCCGGTGAAGGAGGGAAATAAAAGACTTTTGCAGGGATATCAGTGCAGTGATGATTAAAGGGGCTAGATTCCACATGGCCAACTATGCTGTTTGAGTCCTGAACCCAGTGGCTTGAAAAACATGCCAGGCATGTGTGCATCCATGCCCAAAATCCTGGAAGGAAAGATAAATGGAAGGGAAGGGATTACAGCATAACTATTCCCCATGACAGGGATGCTTTCTCACTCTCTCTCTCTCTGGCAAGTGCACATGTCCTCTGGCAAATTAAAAAAATAAAAACCAGCCAGCCTTCTGCAATGCTGTCCAAATTTTGCACAATTTTTACTGTTGGATTAATTACCTAATTACAAAGATTGAGCAAGGAAAAGAAAAATAAAAGGAAACAGAAAGATGAGAAAAGAAGGAAAGAAAAAACTAAGAAGGGAGAAACCCATGGAAAGAGAATAAAACACCAGATTTCCTTTCCTTTCATTCATTTATTCATACATTCATCCCACAAACACTCTTTGAAAACCAGCTACACTCCAGTCACCCAACTGAGTAGTGAGGAACAAATTGATCCCAAACATGATCTCTCTCTGCAGATTCCAGGCCTAAGTGAGGCAAAGAAATATCAGACAGGCCTTGAGATGCTAAGGGCCATGGCCATGGGAAACATCACTGCTGGGAGAATTCAAGGATGGAGCATTTAACTAGCCAGGTCTGTGAGTGATGACTCTGAGAAGCCAAGTAGAATAGAACATGGAGGAAAGGTGCCATGCTACTGAAAAAAAACTATGCTGCAGTCCTGTGGGCTCAAAGGGACACACAACAAAGCTTACTGATGCCAGGGGATGAATCTGTAGCCTGCATGACCAGCTGGAATTAAGCAGATGGAGCAGGGAACTGTGAATTCCTAGAGGGCAATAACTAAGACTTATCTTTCAAAGTCCATTTTGTACCGTGTAACAGACAACCCATTTATTTCATCAAATTAATTTCTCAGGCTAAAGAATGACTTGTCTTGGGGTAGCATAGTGGTTATGTCCATGGACTCGAATCACAGTTAGAGTTCCAGGCCCTGTGGTTTAAAAATCACTCTGGGTTCAGGACCAGGAGATGGCATAATAATTTTGTCACTGGACTCCCACATAGTCCACCATGGTTCAGGTCCTGGATCCGGCAACTTAAAACTCATGCTGGGTAAGTGTACATGTGTGCCCAAAATCCCAAGAAGAAAATGGAAGAAAAGGGATTATGGCATGGTCATCCCCCTGGAAAGTGATTTCTTGCTTTCTGTCTCTCTGTCTCTCACCATCTGTCTGATGAATGTACATGTCGACCTATAGCAAAAATTTCTTAAAAAAAAAAAAAAAAAAAACAATCACACTGGGCTCAGTGTGTATACATGCCCAAGATCCCGGGAAGAGAGTGGAGAAGGGACAGCTGCATGGCCTTCCCCTCTCGGGGAGGGGGTGGGGGTGATTTCTCACTTTCCCTTTCACTGACTCTGTCTCTCTCTCCAGTGAGCACACAGGCCCTGAGACAAAAGCCTCTAAAGAAAGAAAGAAAAATGAACCACCTGCTTTATTACAATGCAATAAATGTAGGTAACACTGAGCACGAGCATTGTCTTAGACACTTCTGTGGGACCTGCCAGCAAGGAGGTAGAACTGGGCATATAGTGCATGTGAAATCATTGTCCCTTCATGGCTCTGACCATGGCTGACACTGTAGGCACCACATACATCAGCCTTTCCTCTATGGCTGCCTCCAAGAGCACCCCATGGGGCAGCTGGGTTTTGATGGAGGTTGTGGGTTCCTTGCAGCTTCCCAGGCATGGACAATGAGTCTGTGTCTTCTAAACAACTCTCTTTCTGTGATGGATTTAGAAGTGAGCATGAACCCAGATCAGGAAAATAAAATCTAAGTGGAAGTCTGCCAGAGAGTCTAGAGGAGATTTTTCTCAAAGATTTAAAAAAAAAAATAATAAGTAAAAGCAAAAACTCAGTCTGTTTTTGGACACTGTTGAATGAGGACATAACCTGGGTCCCAGGAGCTCTGTTAAGCCACCAAGTCAACTCTACAGAACCACCTAGTTGTGCACTTTCACATGCATGCACTAATATATACCCTCATTTATTATTTTTTGAGAGATTTTTGCTATAGGGCACATGTGTTCCCCAGAGAAGCAGTGACAGGGAAAGTGAGAAGTCACCGCCATGGGGGATGGCCATGCCACAATCCACTCTCCTCCAGTCTCCTCTTCGGATTTTAGGCATGCATGCACATGTGTCCACGTGAGCTTCAAGTGTCAGGTACAGACTCGAGTCACAGTTGGCCACATGGGAGTCCAGTGCCTTAACCACTATGCCACCTGCTAGCCCCAAATATCCTCCTTCATCAAAGCTACTTTTATTCACGTGGTTTGTTACTGAATTCTAGGGAAACAGAGTGGGGGGGAAATGTATATATCCATGTGTCTTCTTCTCAAATAATAAGGACTTAATCAATAGAAGCAATTGACTTTACCAAGAAACCACAGCCCAGCCCACTATGAGAATCCTCCTATCCCACAGAAACTAAGAAACAGTATCATTATATAGATGTTGACATCCTAAGGCTCTCAGCTCTGAGCCAGGATGAATCAGCATGACATTGTTTTTCTTTAAGTAAAAATTATGGCTATCAGTGGAGGGGGAAAAAATGCCCCACAAAATCTCAACTGGCATTAATTCATGCACTGCTATATTTACCAATAAATATTTTACACTATTTAGGAGAGTAACACAAAGCTGTTATCTCACCCACAGTAATAATAAAGGAGCAATTAAAGAAGGCAGGATGCGATGTGCCTTGATTTTCCTTTAATGATCCTTTTAAATGAATCATTGAGTAATCCCCTGTTGTTTAAGACTTGCCTATGAAAAATGGATCTGCCAAGTTTTCAGGCAGAGGCAAGCGGTTGGAAGAACAAACAGTGTCTTTCACAGTCTGTGGGGTTTTGAACTGCAATCTTCTCCAACGCTGTTTCACATTTATCACACACGCCCTTGCTCTAAAGTCTTCTATGTCTCCCTGTTGCCTTCCTCTTCCTTGCGATATGAAAGCGAGGCCCTTCCCATCGCCGTGCCTTGAACCTTCATCTCTAACCACTTTTCCACCCTCATACTTAACACATGGACCAAACAAGACCAGTTATTATTTCCCTATGGGGAGCCATGCCTTCTAGACATTGCTCAGACTGTCACACTGCTTGAGTACACTCCTCCTCCCTCTCTGTAGCATAGTTCCAGTCTCAGCCCGTTTCCTTCTCATGTCGTTTTCCCAGCTACTTTGCCTTCCCAGAACCCACCACCTACAACTGCGATGTGTTTGCACCCACAACTCCAGGACATGCTGTTTCCAATGACAACACAACGGTGCCCCCTCAAGCAGTGCTTTGGGTGGCCTGGCCTCTATAAGACAGAGTATTTTGCTCACCTGGCCCTGCAGCCAAGTCATGAAAGGAAACCAGATCCTGTGTGGCTGACAATGGTTCTAGTCCCACCCCGGGAGGTGGAGAAACATGCCAGGTCTATGTGCATGCATGCCCAAAATCCAACAGGATGAAGAAATAGAGAAGAGATTGTGGTATGACCATGCCACATAAAGGAGAGTGCTTTTTCCCTGTCCCACTCTCTTTCTTGGAAAGTACATGCACTCTTTCATGACTTCACTATTTGCTCAATACTTCATACACTTCTTTTTTTTTTTTTTTAAAGAGAGATTTTTGCTATAGGATGCATGTGCTTACCAGAGAGACAGAAATTGAAAAATCACCCCCCCCCGGGTGCTAGGTGCTATGTGGATGAGTAAGCACCACTGATATTATCACAGTCTATAAAGTAGAAGGAAAGGAAAAGAACCATTCAATGCATGTCAC
>NW_006159539.1:5888892-5940144 GCF_000334495.1 Tupaia belangeri chinensis
TTCTGGTCCCCATTTTACTCAGTTTCACTGGATTAGGAAAAAAAAAAATACCCCCGGGCCCAGCAGGTGGAGTGATGGCTGAGGCACTGAACTCACACATGGCAGTTGAAGTCTCAGACCTGGTGGCTTGAAATTCACACTGGGCACGTGTGAATGCATGCCCAAAATCCCAGGAGGAGGATGGAGGAGAAGGGATTCTGGCGCAGCCATTCTCTTGAAGGGTGATTTCTCACTTTCCCTCTCACCATCTCTCTCTGTCGCTCTGATGAGCACACATGCCCTAGAGAAAGAACCTTAAAAAAGAAAGTCCATCCCCATTTCGCTTCAGATAATATCCCTTATATCATAGAAATACAGAGCTTAGACCCTGCCACTCTGTTCCTATGGATTCAAAGAATGAGCTCATGAAACTCTAATTCTTGGTCTCTGCAGAGTACGTCAGAACCTTTTCCAAATGCATAAGCTGAGAGTACAGGACACAGCTCACAGCCCAAGAAAACCATATTGCCAAAAATAAATTTGTTCTTCCAGTCATGCAGTTCGAACACTCAGTAGAGATGGCCCACTGGTTAAATAAAAGATATTATTAAATTTGGAGCTGGTAATGAATGACCGCAGGGAGCACTAATCACAAACTTCAATTACTAAAAATGGTCATAATATCAAAAACGGTGACCGGATACACTCTGTCTTCACACAAGGAGAAACAGGCAGAATTTACATAATTAGAAATTTAGTTGAGGTAGAAAGAAAAACACATTATCAAGGTTGACATGGGTTCATAAGAGAAAAGTGTTTCAAAAGAGTATGAACTGAGGGGTCAGCAAGTTGCATAGTGGTTGGAGCACTGGACTCTCATGTGGTTGACCACAATTCAAGCCCCAGACTTGGTGGCTTGAAACTCACACTGGGAGTGTGTACGTGTGTGACCAAAATTCCAAGAGGAAAATGGAGAAGGGACTGCACTGTGGCCATCGCCCTGGGAGGTGATTTCCAACTTTCTGTCTCTCCGGTGAATGCACATACCCTACAACAAAAATCTTTCTCAAAAAAAAAAAAAAGCATGTACTGAAGTATCTCCAAATAAAATGAAATTACATTTATTTCAGTATGACAGGACCTTGGAAGGAAATAATAGATGCATAGAAAAGAAGCTTGCTGGTTGACCCTGTAGCCTAGTGGTTCAGAGAATCAAAACCTACAGGACCAGCCATGGTTTGAAATGGAGGAGAAAGGAGAGAAAAGGGGGAGAGGGAGAGGTGAGGGAAGGGAGAAGGGACAAAAAGCAGTTTGCCATAATTACAGAAGCTGAGTGATAGACAATGTGGTTTAAAAAAAAAAAAAGATAAAATTGGAAGCCAGCAGGTGACACAGTGGTTAAGGTGCTGGAATCCTACATGGCCGACCACAGTTTGAGTCCCGGACCTAGCGGCTTGCTTTCTCACTTTCCCTCTCTCTTTTCTTCTCTTTCTCTCTCTGGTCAAAATAAAGAATAATAATGATAATAAAATAAATAAGTAATTTTAAAAAGTAGAATAAGATAAAATGTATACAATGTTCTCTGACTGGAATGCCTTCGGTGGAATCCTGACAATGAAGAAGCTCATTAGGATATTTCCTCACAGCTCTCCAACCCCAGAATTTGCAAGATGTCCTAATTATATATGAGTCTTGCTATGGCTTGACTGTGTCCCTCCTACCCCTGCCTCAGTTGTTTATTGAAAATTGGTTGGGGGCCAGGAAGTAACTGTTATACCATGGCCAGGCCAAATAAAAGGCCTGAACATCATTTGAGATACATCTTCCTGGATCAATTTTCCACCCTGGTCACAATGTTCCCAATTTTGCAGAATACACTAAAGAAGAGGGGGGCTAAATAAACAGAATACATGAAGGGGGTGAGGCTGTGTGCTCTGGGCAGAAATAATTTGTCAGCAATGGCAGCACACTTGTTGCCACTCAGTAAATGATGAAGTCTCCCAGCCATGATAATATTGACACCAATCAACAGTGCTGCATCCCTGAAAGGTTCTCTGATTTCTTTCAAATGATGTTCGTTGGAAAGCCATCTCCCTCTCTATTTCTAGGAAGGCTGTGAGTCTCTGCAAAGCAGAATTGACAAATGACCACATGAATCTTGCAGGTTAGCATTTAGGATGACTGAGAAGAAGTGCCGAACAGTTTCCAGGTTTTCTGAATGGATTTGAAACACGGCAAGTAAATAACACTTCTAGGTGCCTTGCTCCAACCTGAGCTGCCACTCACTGGCCTGGCCTCTCTGAATCCACCATGTCCAAATCACACATTAGTGACTGACAGTATCCTTGACAGGGATACTCAGTCCTGCCTCTGCCAGGCCCTTGAAACTACCAATTCTCAGGTGCCTTCATTCCAAAGAAGACACCCTTTCCAGGACCTCTGCCCATGTCATTCTTGGTTAACTGGTGCAAAGCAGAATTATGAAGCAGAAAAAGTCTGATTCTGGAATCTGTGTGACTCCCATGTCAGGAATTCATGGGTATCTCATCATCTGACAGTTGGATAGTGGTCTTCTCCAGCTCAATCCGAAAAGCTGTTTCTCAGAGAAACTGGACAATGGCACAGCAGTAATACAATGAGGCCTACATGGGATGGCCTCTAGTTCACGCCCCAGGGCCTCCCTGCAAACACCTGCAGACACACAAGTGCCCGTGACCCAGACTGAGGAGAGGGTTGGGTCGTGATATGAGGAACCTGTTGGAGCTGTCTCTCTGTCATAGAAGAAATTAGTTTTTTAAAAATAAGCTGTTTTTCAGTTATACTGCACAATTTGAAGGTTAAGAGATAGGCCTCAAGATCTAAATTGGCATCCCATAAAGCCAACAATACGATGATTATTACCACTGAGTACCTACTTTGTTGCAAGCATCATTTATTGCTTAATCTTCAAAACAAACTCATCATCTTAAAATTTGAGTATTATCATTTCTATTGTACTGGTGAGGAAATTGAAGCCAAGAGAAGTTGTATAATTTGCTCAAGAACCGGGATCATCTTTCTTCATGTTTTCTGAGTTGAATTTTGAAGCCTAGCAGGCTCTAAAAAAATTTAGAACATTCTCATGTAACCAAATATTTCTTTAGTGAAAACTCTTTGATTGTAGAACTCAAACTATGACAATTTTAAAAACACTTCCTCAAGTACCTTGTCATATCTACCACCATAAACTAGAATCAATTTCCCTTACCCTTGAATCTCAGATAATCTGAGTAGTTCTATTATCACCAAAAAGAACGTAATGGAATTAACAATGCGTAACTTACAAGGCTAGGTCATAATATGTATTGAAATTCAAATGTACAGTCTAAGAGTTAAATAGGCTTCAGGAGGCCAGCAGGTGACATAGAGGTTAAGGTACTAGACACTCATAGTCAACAAAGGTTTGGACCCAGAGGCTTGAAACACAGTCTCGAACCCAGCGGCTTGAAACACACCAGATGCGTGTGTGTGCATGCCCAAAATCCCAAGAGAAGAATGAAGGAGAAATGATTGCAGCATGACCTTCAACCTTATGGGGTGATTTCTCACTTTATTTCTCTCTTCTCTGTCTCCCCAGCATGCACACACATCCTACAGCAAAAATCTCTCAAAAAAATTAAAATTAAGAAAAATAGACTTCAGGACTCTGATAGCTCCATCTGAAGTCCTGGGTCTCCATACAATAACACAGACTTCCCTAAGGCAGTCATGATGGAAGGAAGCCCAAGCCACATGGAAAGACTCTTCTGGTCCAGTAGATAGACAATTAAGCCTTCAGCTGAATGAGGATCAGTCAGCATCAACTGTCAGCCTTGAAAATGAATAATCTTTGGTATCCAGAGCAATTCTTCAGGTATCTGCAGTCCCAGTCAATTCCTGACTGTAACCACACAAGAGATACTAAGCCAAAACTGCCTTGGTGGGTCCTTTCCAAATACCTGACAAACCAAACTGTGAGAAAAATTAAATGGTTGTTTTCAGTCACTGAGATTGAATCATGTCATCATGTCAGGTGCATGTGAGTGCGTGTCCCAAATCCCAAGAGGAGAACGTAGGAGAAGATATTGTGGCATCGCCATCCTGGGGGGAGGGGAGGTGATTTCTTACTTTCGCTTTCCTTCTCTGTCTCTGTCTCTCTCTCTCTCCTATTTTTTGTCCTCCAGCAAAAAAAAAAAAAAAAAAAAAAAAGAAAAGAAAAGAAAAGAAAAAAGAAAAAAAAATCTTTAAGAAATAGTAGTGTCTGTTCATCTCTTGGCAGCATGTCCAGGAGACTCAGAGGACAAGTAAGACCTGAAGTGCTCTCAAGGTACCCCCTTGGCTCTGGAACAGATAGAGCAAGAGACAAGTGAAAGAGACCATTACTGACTTCAGTTCAATGATCCCTGCCCTTCCTCCCACCTTGACCTCTGCCGACCTTCGTTAACATAAGACAGTACCATATCCTTTTTTTAAAAGAACAGCTCTTTACTTGGCTTGGTTCCCAGAAAGGAGTAATTCTTTCCCTTTTAATTCACATATGTTGGCCAGAAGGCTTAGGGGTGTAAAGGTATCCCAGCATCCATGTGACAAATTCACAATTTTCTATTTAAGCCTTTCATCCACTCTGCCCTCTCTCTCTCTCAAGCCCTCTGTTCTACCAACTATCTTCTCAAAGGATCTATCAGTGAATTTGTTTACAATAATGTGGGGTTTCTCATCCTCAATACTCTTGATATTTTGGGCCAGATAATTACTGGATTATAGGGAAAGTTGTGATGCATTTTTGCACAGAAAAATATGTCATGACTTTCTTGACAATTTAATATTTGCTCAAGTGGAGGAAGAGCTAGCCCATTCATTGTAGGCTGTTCAGTACTATCTTTAGTCTCTACTGACTAGAGACCAGTGGCATAACCATTCCCCATGGCTAACCCAGCTATGACTACCAAATGAAAGGGAGCCGTCAGTGCCTCCCAGGTGCCTTGGGTATGTTTTTCTTTCCTCAGGCATTTCTTTCTTTCCCCCCATTCTCTAGCTTCCCAACCCCCAAGTGGCTGGCCCTTCTCTGGCTTCATAGCAGATGGATAACCTTGTATTTTCTAAGTTCCTGCCTTCAGACAGGATGATTATTACATCTCTCAAGGGCCAGGACCAAAATGAAGGACACCCAAAGATAACAACGAAACTACCCAGGTGTTGTGGAGGACCAGCAGACATCCTGACCCCCTTGACTTGCCAACTGTAACCTCCCTTTCATTAAGACCCAATAAAAGTCCAAAGCCTAAACCCTTCAGGGCTGAAAAAGCTCTTTAAATCCAGCCTCCTTCCTCTCTTGGAAAGTGAATTCATGTTTTCTCTCCAATCACTTTGAGTCTGAATCCTTTCACAGCCCATGGCCCTTGCCAGCCTAACACCAAATGTGTCTACAGACATTGCAGAAGGCAAACTTGGACCCAGGTGAGGACCACTAACGTGGCACTAATGACCAATCCCTATGTATCATGCTGTCCCACTCCAGTTATGTAATGTGGGTAATGATACACATCAAAAGGATACGGGTCTCCTTCTTTTAGGAACCAGTGAAAGGTAAGTCAGACAAGGGCTTTTGGGTCTAGAGTCTTATAGATCTTCCACAATTTACTCCTTTCAGATAACTGAAATAACTATCTACTTTTCACTTTTACTCAAAACCAGGATGATTTTTCTTTTCTTTTTTGAATTATTTTTATTTAATTTATGTATTCTTCTTCTTCTTCAATTCAACCAGAGAAAGACAGAGAAAGCAAGCCACCAGCTCTGGGACTTGAATGGTGGTTAATCATGTGAGAGTTCAGCACCTTAACTACCGTGCTACCTGCCAGCACTGCCACGATGATTTCTGGATCAGACATATGACCAACCTGATTAATACACACACACATATGGCCACACACACACACACATAGGGTAAAATAACAGTTGAATTTACAGACTTCAGTCTACAGACATGCCTACCAGATATTCAACTGACTGAAAATGATCAACATCTAGAAATTAAACCAAGGCTTTCCTCTAGCTTGAGACATTACTTCTATTTTTAAATGATTATTAATTCATCTACCCTCTACAATAATCGGTTGTTCATAAAGGAGAGTATGTGGGGACCAGCAGGTGGCATGGTGGTTAAGGCGCTGGACACTCCCACATGGCTGACCATGGTTCAAGTCCTGGACCTGGCAGCTTGCTTTCTCCCTTTCTCTATCTCTCTCTGTTTCTCTCTGGTCAAATTAAAATAAATTAATGAATACAGAAAATAACTTTTAAAAATTTAAAAAGAAAAAGGAGAGTATCCACCTCATTCAAAAATCTTCTGCTTTTTTTGTTTGTTGGGCTTTGTTTTGTAGATTTTTTTTTTTTTTTTTTTTTTTAATAGGGCGTGTGTGCTCATCAGAGACACAGAGAGAAAGAAGGAAAGTGAAAAATCACCCCTCAGTGGGGGTGGCCACACCACAGTCCCTTCTCCTCTATTCTCCTGGGATTCTGGGCATACACACACATGAATGCAGTGTGATTTTTCAAACTGCTGGGTCCAGGTTTCAAACTACAGTCAGCCATGTGAGAGTCCAGTAATTAATTTAATTACCATGCCATCTACTCACCCCTCCTCTGTTTATCGTCAGTATTCTCCCTGGTTTGTTTATGATTGGCAAGTTATGAGAGTATTTTGTGCTTCAATATATGTAAAATACATAAATATATATTATATATATAAATGAAAGGTAAGGAGTAGTTGGCTACTTCAGATCAAGGAATGAGGTTGCAGTTGTAAGTCAGTCAGTAGGGTCTCAACTTACAGATGCATGTGCCCAGGAAGTGTCTCCTCAAATGATGTCTTAACAATGATAATACTAGTAAACACAATGCCATACGTCCCATTCCCCATTATCCTGCTAGGTAAGTAAAAATTGCTTCCTCAGCTTTAATAAATAGGCTTCTTTAGCTAAAAAGAGAAAGAAGTCCCTGTGGATGATTTAGCATAACTTATATGGAATTTTCTGCCTCTACTAATAAAATAAGACTTGAACACTGGAAGGCTGTGGGAGGGGAGAGGGCACAACCCCAATGGGGAGAGGGAACTGCAGCTCAGAGATCAGTTCTCTTCTCCTGGGTATTTATCTTCCTCCCAAGCTGAGATAGTAAGTGTACAGGATCAAGACATCAATTTGCAAATTGCTCCAAAATTCAAACTTTTACCATTCCATGAGGTTGACTGATAAATATATAAGCAAGTTAGACGCCAGCAAATGGCACAGTGGTTCCATTGCTGGACTCCTCATGGCTGAGTGCAGTTTGAGTCCTAGACCCAGAGGCTTAAAAATCACATTGCAGACATGTGTGTGCATGCCCAAGATCCCAGGAGGAGAATGGAGGAGAAGGGATTGTGGTGTGGCCATCCCCCAGGGGGGTGATTTCTCACTTTCCCTCTCACTGTCTCTGTCTCTATCTCTCCAGCAAGCACACACACTCTAAGGCAAAAAACCTCTTTTAAATATACAGCAAGGTGTACGATGATTTAAGTTTACTTAACCCACTATAACAAATAATCTGAAGAAAAAAAATGTATGAATGGCCTAATCATAAAAAAAGGAAGAAAGAGAAAGAAAAAGAAGGAAAGAAAGAAAATAAAAAGTTTTTTAAAATTCTCATCAAGGGGACCAGCAGTTAGCGTAATGGCTATGTTGCTGGACTCCCATGTAGTCGACTGTGGTTCCAGTCCCGGACCCGGTGGTTTAAACTCACGCCGAGTGTGTGTGCATGCATGTCCAAGGAGAATGGAGGAGAAGTGATTGCTGCATGGCCATCCCTCCTGGGGGTTGATTTCTTGCTTTTTGTCTTTCTGTCTCTCTCTGTCTGTCTGGCGAGCGCACGTGCCCTATAGCAAAAAAAAAAAAAAAAAAAAAAACCTCTCCAAAAAAAAATTCTCATCAAGACCAAAAGAGATATTCCTGATTGATGAGTAAGGTTTCTTCAAGAGGTGATTCAAGGAACTCAACTTCTTTCTATCTTGTAACTCTTTTCTCTTATAGCCTTCAAGGTCAACATGTTCATCTATCTCAAACCAACAGCAAAGAAAATACAGAAGATCTCTTGCAGGAGATTTGTTTTGAAGATTTTTGCTATAGGGTGAGTGCCAAAGTAAGCAAGATCAGGAGACACTGGTTTTATTGTCCCACAGTGTAAAGCGATTTACCAAGTTCTTATTTCCTATATGAGGGTCCACCTCATTCATGAAAGACTGTGTTACTGATTGCACCATTCAGGAGAAACCTAATCCACAATCTCAGTATTAAGCACAAATGAAGAGGGGGTGAGGGGGGAAAAAACAACCTCAACAGTAACAGGAAGTTGGCCAAGGTTAAAAACACAAACACAAAGTAGAGCCAGCCAGTAGCGTGGAGGTCTAGGGGTGGTGTGGCCTAGTGGCATTGTGGTCTGGTGGTATGGTGGTTAAGGCAGCTGGATCACACATGACTGACTGTGCAGTTTGAGTTCCAGACCTGGCAACTTGAGAAACATGCCAGCATCATATATGTGCATGCCCAAGATACCAAGAGGAGGGAGAAATACAGAGGGAATTACAGCGTGACCATCCTCCAACAGGGGTGGGGGAAGGGATGCTTTTCCACTCCACCTCTCCTCCTCCAGTGAGTGCATGTGCCTTTTAAGAAATTTTAAAACAAACAAAAAAACCACAAAGCCCTCATCCTTCTGAGCGAATTACTTTATAATCATCCACAGCTAAGGTCAAATATGTCAAGAATCAGACATTAAGAATTCCCATAGTTCTTCCCTTGCTGGAAGGCCAGATTACTGGAGAGAATCTCAGAAAAGCAGTCATCCATATTCAGTTTTAAATTCCTATGCAAAGAGATTACTCATTCTGTCTAGATAGCGTGCTCTGCTCATCTCATGAGGCACCTTTCAGAAATATTTCAAGCCAGATCATGAACTTGTCGAACCAGCTGGCCCATACCAAGCACTTCTGAGGAAACTCAACTGTGACTTCTAGCTCAGCAACGCTCATCTTCAAAGCCAAATGTTCCCAACCACATACATGCAGGGATCTCATTGCTATGTGTCCAAATGCAATGGGAATTTGTTGCAAGATTTATTATATTATTTATAACTAAGTGTAATAGCTAAACAGAAAGCAGTTTACAAATAAATTAAGCGTCTTATTCATCTGTAGAAATGGCCTGTAACTGTATTCCCAGGCCGTCCAAAGACTAAAGAACTAGTTAGACATATTCCATCTCTATTTCTATTACAAGTCCTGTTGATCATTTCTTCACTGAAGTATTTAAAATGCCATCATCACTAGGTAAAATGTGCTCCCAGAGAGGTCTCATCCTGTACCAGTAGGAACTTGTGCTTAAAGCACTGTTAAATTCATATGGACCCTTATCTGCTAATGAATATTCCTGACACCTCTTTGGGAAAGGGAATATCCTTCCTAGAGCTATGGAGAACCACAGATGTCACCCTAAAACTCTGCCAGGGACATGTGTCCAGCTAAAGTGGATTCCTTTTGGTTGATGGTAGTTCCACACCAGGTTCTACAAGACTCAGACTATATTTCATAAAGTAGAAAGAGCAGGTGAAGTTAACTATTTTTAGTTTGAACACAAACTGATGGTATTTTACTTTTTCTATAGTTTACACTTCCCAAACCTGGAGGATATAAAAAAAAAAAAAATTAAAGTCAGCAGCCTGGATTATAAAATGGGAATTAAGAGGATAAAAAAATGGGGGACCAGCAGTTAGCGTAATGGCTATGTCACTGGACTCCCATGTAGTCAACTGCGGTTTGCATCCCGAACCCGGTGGCTTAAAACTCATGCCAGGCACATGTGCGTGCATGCCCAAGATCCCAAGAGGAGAATGGAGGAGAAGGGCTTGTGGCGTGGCCATCCCCCCGGGGGGTGATTTCTCGCTGTCTCTCTGTCTCTCCGTCTGGCGAGCTCACATGCCCTATAGCAAAAACCTCTTAAAAAAATGGGGGAAATAGGGGCCAGCAGGTGACCTAGTGATTAGGGTGCTGGATTCTTGTATGACTGATCATGGTTCAAGTCCTGAACCTGGCAGCTTGAAAATCACACTGGGTACAAGTGTATACATGCCCAAAATCCCAGGAGGAGGATGAAGGAGAAGAGATTGTGGCATGGCCATTCCCAGTGGGGGTGATTTCTCATTCTCCCCCTCTCTACCTCGCTCTGTCTCTCCGGCAAGCACATGCACTCTATAGCAAAAAACCTTTTTTAAAAAAAATGGGGAAAATAGGAGGCTGGCAGGGGGTGTGGTGGTTAAGGGCACTGGACTCCCACATAGCCAAATGCAGTTCGAGTCCCGGAGCTTGCAGCTTGCTTTCCTCCTTTCTTCTCTCTCTCTCTCTCTTTCTCTCTCTCATTCATTCTGTCCCTCTCTGGTCAAATTTTAAAAAATAGTAAATAAATAAAGTTAAATAAAATAATCCTTTTAAAAAACTGAAGAAAATAATACAAAAAAATCTTTCAAAGTAAAAGTAGTAGTTCTACTATAGACCAAAGCTTCAAGGCTCAAAGATTAGCACAGGACCTCAGGAGGAAAATATTCTATTAAAAGATTCAGTAACTAAGCTCTCAATGTTTGGCAATTAGCCAGTGCAGTCGCAATTTTAATAGTCCAGAAAAGTGTCCGCAGCTGTGTAGGGTCATGTAACCCATAAAGAGGACATCAGGCATCGGTCCCCTCTAATTGTCAGGGCTGAATTCCAAGAACCAAAGAGGTACTCCATAAGCTCTTAGCCAATGCTCTCCTTTCAGAGTACAAACATGTTTGCTTTCTTCTTTCTGAAATGCAGTGTTCTATTGAATTGTTAAGTCAAAGTCCAGATGATAGAAGTTGCTTTTGACTTTAATCCTGTCAGTGAATCTGAGAGACGAGGCTGGAACACCAGTCCTCAGAGATCAGTGACATCTCTTTTCCTAAACTGAGAGATTATATGAACAAATCACCCAGAAGTATAGTCATGCAGTTCATGACTTCCCTTATCAACAGTAATCTTATAGACTGTCCATTTGCCTATCCTTCTAGCCATTCAATTATTCAAGCTATTTGATAATGACTGATATTTTGATCCATAAATAAAGAGCATTCTGAGCCATAAATAAAGAGCATTCAAAGAATGCTGTGAGCACAGGAAGCCAAAAAAGAACACAGACATTGATGAGTTGTCATGATGAAGTCTAAATCGAATCAAATGGATGAGAATGGCCAATGAAGTCTTGAGAGAGGTATGAGAGAAAGTGAAATCTAATCATGAAAGGCTTTGTCATGAAAATCGAGTTCATAAAGATGAGGAGGACGAGGTTCTTTCTAAAAAGAGGCTAGTTATTTTCCATGACTATCCGCATTTCAGAGTAGTAACCTGCATTTTCTTTTTTTGAGAGACAGAGGTTTTTGCTATAGGGCATATGCGCTCACCAGAGAGACAGAGAGAGAGACAGTGAAATAGAAATGGAGAAATCACGCCCCAGGGGGTATGGCCTTACCATAATCCCTTCTCCTCCATTCTCCTTGTGGGATCTTGGACACACATGCACACATGCCCATCATGAGTTTAAATTGCCAGGTCTGGGACTTGAACTGCAGATGAGTATTTGGGATTCCAGTGTTATAACCATTACACCATCTGCTGGTCACGGAAAGCTGAATTTATGAGGTTCCCAAAACATTACAAATTATTTCTGCTTCTGTCTTAATATTTGGTCCCCACCTTTTTGAAAGAAGTCAATCACTAACCACGGAAACAAAGCACAGATTAATCACTATTGAAAACTGGAGTTCTCTGGGACCATAATATTGGCATAATGGCTATGTCATTGAACTCCCATGTAGTCAACTGGGGTTTGAGGCCCAGACCCAGTGGCTTAAACTCATGCCGGGTGCATGTGTGTGCAGGCCCAAGAGCCCGAGAGAATGGAGGAGAAAAGATTGTGGCATGGTCATCCCCCCTGGGGGATGATTTCTCACTTTCTGTCTCTCTGTCTCTCTCTGTCTTTCTGGTGAGCGCACGCACCCTATAGCAAAAACATCTCTAAAAAATTAAAAGAAAAAAAGAAAGAAAGGAAGGAAGGAAGGAAGGAAGGGAGGAAGGAAGGAAGAAAAGGAAAAAAGAGAAAGAAAACTGGAGTTCTCCTCTCTTCCTAGGTGGATGTGGTAAGTAAATGCAACCACAGCCTTTAACCAATCAGAAGGGCTGCAAAAGCATTATTGTACTAAGAGGGATGTTTGACCAAATTAGTTCTAAAGCCCCTTTTATTAATTCCTCTACTATTTTGACATCAATCAGTTTTATGCCATTTACCAAGAGTAATTATAATTGTGCCATGCCATTATATACTATAATGTGTAACTTGACACATAATTAGGTTAAGCATTATGATCCTCTTATGCTTTTTAGTGTCTTCATGATCAATTGTTAAGTATTTGATGATGAATAACTACTCAAACCATTTACTCTAAAGAAATAGAGGCTGAGCATCCCTCATGTAAAAGTCCAAAATCTAATATCTGAATCTTTTTGAGCACTAACATGATGATGCAAGTGGAAAATTTCACACCCAACCTCATGTGACAAGACACAGTAAAAATGCTGCAAATACAAGCAAATACAAGAATATTGTTTAAATTTACCTTCAGGTTGAGCCAGCAAGTGCCATGATGGTTAAGGTACTGGACTCCCACGTGGCAGACTGTGGTTCAAGTCCCAGATCTGGCAGCTTGCTTTCTAACTTACCTTCTCTATTACTCTCTGGTAAATGCACATGCCCTATAGCAATTTTCAAAAATAATAATAATAATAAATAAAATTAAATAGTGTTTTTAGTTACCTTTAGGTTATGTATACAGTATAAGACGTATACGAAACATAAATGAATTTCATATTTAGACTTGGGTTCCATCCCCAAGATATCTTATTATTAATAAACAAATATTCCAAAATCAAAAACAATCCAAAGTCTGAAACACCCAAGCATTGCAGGTAACGGATATTCTACCTATACATCCTGAAGTCTAGTGTTTGAGCCAAGCAATTGGGAGGATTATCTTTGTGAAAAGGAGACTGACTTCCTTAAAACTATCCAGTGGGTTAGTATCAGAGGCATGATTCAAGTTCATTAAGGAAACACAAGAGACTTTTTCACTAAAAAAATAAATAAATAAAATTTAATAAACATTTTTAAAAGAATTATTTAATTTTATCATTATTATTTTTTTAATTTGCCTTAAAAATAATAATGATATTACTCATCAGAGAAAAAGAGAAAGTGAGAAAGCAAGCCACTAGGTCTGGAACTTGAACCACAGTTGGCCCTGTGGCAGTCCAGCACCCCAATCACTCCACCTGCTGGCCCCCTAATTTTAATAAACATTTAAGTTTAAAATAATTTCAGGTAGAGAGAAAAGCCATAAAGAGCTGACCCAGAGGGCAGCAGTTAAGTGCTGTGTATAAAGAGCTGGATTCCACATGGCTGGCCATGGTCTGATTCCCAGCCTGGTTACCTGAAAAACACACCAAGTACATGTGAGTGCATGCCCAGTATCCTGTAAAGATATAGAAATAGAGAAGAAAGGATTGTGGCATGATCATGCCCTACGGTGGGGGAGGGTCTTTCTCTTGGGGATGCATGATCTCCATCTCTGGTGAGTGCATGTGCTCTTTGCAATAAAAGAAAGAAAAAACAATTTCAAAGATGGCCCAGAGAGGGCCAGCCATGAAGCATAGTGGTTAAGTGCGATGAGTAGAGAGCCAGACCCCACATGACCAACCATCATTCCAATTCTCGCTCCAGCAACTTGAAAAATACAGCAGGTGTGCATAAGCATGTACGCGTCGGAAATTCTGAGCAATGGAGGAAAAAACACTGTGGTGTGACCACATTCCATTGAGGGGTGCTTACTTTTCTCTCTGGTAAGCACACATGCCCTCTGGCAAAACACACACACACAGGTGTCCTTTTTTCTCCATTATTAACATCTTTTAATAGTATGGTACATCTAGTAAAACTAAGAAACTGACGTTGGTACATTATCATGAACTAAATCCTGGACTTTCTCGGATTTCATGAGCTTTTCCACTAATGTTCTCATTCTGGTCCAGTATCCCATCCATGGTATCACACATTGCATATCAGTTGTCCTGTCTCACTAGTTTTCCCTGGTCTGTGAAAATTTCTCAGTCGTTCCATGGTTTTCATTACCATGACAGTATGGAGTAATACTAGCAAGGTATCCTGTAGAGCTGACACTTTTCTGGGATTGTTTGTTTATCTTCATTATCACATTGGGGTTATGCTATCTTCAGAGGTGAAAGATCCTTCCCATCACATTGAAGAGGTTTGCGATAGCATGGCATCACTGATGATGTCATCATTTGGTGGATGATGTGGTGAGGTCATGTTTGCAAGGTTTCCCCACTGTGAAGTTACTACTTTTTCCTTTCCATGTTCTTTTTTTTTATTTTTAAGAGATATTTTTGCTACCAGGCGTGTGCACTTGCTGATGAGACAGAGAGAGACAGGCAGACAGACAGACAGACAGACAAAAAGTGGACATCACCCTCCTAGGGGATGACCACACCACAATCCCTTCTCTTCCATTCACCTCTCAGGATTTTGGGCATGCATGCACATGCACCCAGCCTGAGTTTTAAGCTGCCAAATCTGGGATTTGAACCAGGATTGACTACATGAGAGTCCAATGACATAACTAGTATGCTATCTGCTGGTCACTCCTTTCCATACTCTTTTTCTTTTTCTTTTTTTTTTCTTTTTCAGAAGCAAGTCACTAAATCTACACTTCTCTTCGGGAGAAGAAAAGGGTAGTACCTACCCATATTCTTTAAATCCTCGATGCCTGAGGGTGAAACATACATGTTCGATTCATTCCATTTTCATGGGAAGAGCTACGGACTCCTTCATCCCATTTTTCATAATCATATGCCCATTACTTCACTTGGAACAGAACTCACTACAACACTCAATCTGTCAGTACCTCCTGCGACCGTGTCAGGAAATGGACAAGATCATGTTGCTCCAATGACTGTTTGGCCATCAGCAGTGCGTTCTGGCTGCTGAGAGGTGAAGGGGAAGGAACTTGGAGACAGTTCCTTGGAGGGAGAGCTTGCATTCAAACGCAAATGTGAGCAGTAATTAGGTATGATGGGCTGTAATTTTCAGACTTCCTTTTGCAAAGCAAATTGCTTTTGGAGTGGAAATGTTCTCTCTCCCTTTCTTTTCCTCAAGTTTGGCCTTGCATGGAAGTCCCCCTTTTCAAAAAAGCCTGATTTGTTTCATTTCCTCCTGTAACTAATTTAATGCTAATTATGCAAGGACTACATGAGGCATCCCCGGACTAGAACACATTGTGAAACGAAAACTCAGGTCAACTTGAAACGTGTAAATACGCACAAGAGTGTGTTCAAAGATTAACCTCTCAGAAGCTGCTTGAAGCTTTCCACTGGCTCAGGCAGGACTGCAGAACGTGAGGCATCCCGCTCTCAACAAGGCAGTCACTTCTGGAAACATGGATTCCCTTTGGAATCCATGGGAATTCTTCAAAAGGACCAGAAACTCAGACTTTAGTTCTCTAATCTAACTATTATGAGATGTATGGATCACCCCTACAACATGCAAATGAGAATTCTCTAATTAAACAGAAAAAAAAGGGAAAAGGATAAAACCAAACAAACAGGAAACTCAGCCTCTGAAAAAGCTGCTTATACCACTGTGTGAAACTCTCCACCTCACAACCAGCTAGCCCCTAATTTTAGAAATCCTATTTAGACCTGGTTATTTGTGATTACACATTTCCCTAATCTGTATTTAAAGAGAATAATTACATTTGTCTTAAAAAAAAAATCCAGTTCAGGGCCAGCAGGTAATGTGATGGTCAAGGTGCTCGACTTTCAAATGGACGACCATGGTTTGAGTCCCAGACCTGACAGCTTGCTTTCTCACTTTCCCTCTCTCTCTCTCTCTCTCTCCATGTCTTTCCTGTCAAATTAAATAATAATAATAATAATAAAATTTTATAAATATTTCTTTAGAGAAAAGAAACCCTTAGAAAATACCCAGGTCAATGTATAATTTTTGCATAGAAAACTTGCCGAAAAAGTAGATGTTAGTAGTTATTATTCCTAAGTAGTGGAATTCCAAATAATTTTTCCTTATTCAGTTTTTTTTTTTTTTTGAGAGGTTTTTGCTATAGAGTGTGTGCGCTCGCCAGAAAGACAGAGAGAGACAGAGAGACAGAAAGTGAGAAATCACCCCCCAGAGGGGATGGCCACACCGCAATCCCTTCTCCTCCATTCTCCTCTCAGGATCTTGGGCACGCACGCACACATGCCCGACCTGAGTTTAAGCCACAGGGTCCAGGATTCAAACCGCAGCTGACTACATGGGAGTGCAGTGACATAGCCATTATGCTAACTGCTGGTCCCCCTTATTCAGTTTTTTAATTTCTCTAAATTGATCACAGACTTCTATAATATTAGGTTGTCAGGAAAGTCATGATGCATTTTTCTGGTTTACAAAAACATGTCATGACTTCCTGATGAACCAATTAGAAAGAAAAAAAAAGGTAACAGCAAATTAGAACACAAGAGAAGCAAAAAGTAGGTATCAATAAATACCAGAGTTAAAATATTTCTCATATCCTCGGGGCAGGATGTTAGATAGTAAGGAACATAGTTACATTGAAAGATGTCTCTGTAGCAATTAATGTTCTGGCCTCATTTTTTGGCACTGGTTCAGCAAGTATTTACTGAAAACCAAAAATGTGTCAAGAGTTTTGCAAGGCACTCAGCATATACCACACCCATGACACAGACAAACATGCAAACAGATAAAGTGTAGTAAGCTCTATGCTACAACAGTCATCGTTTAGTCACCAACAGTGCACCAGGTGCTCTGCTCAGTAATACCAGTTCTAAGAGAGCATGGCTCCCAGCGCAGTGAGCATAATTTGCATACTTACTATAATCATTTTTCCAGTACTTGACAGTGACACAGGGACATTGGGGTACAGGAGAGACCAGGTCCAGCACCCACAGTGGGACACAGGACCTTGTCTTATGCTCATGAAGAATTAGAGACATGGACATGGGAAGGGGATAGCAAGTGGATGAATGAAAACCTAGTTGGTTTATGAAATTTTTTAAGGTGTTTGCCAAAGGGCGTTTGCACTCACTGGAGAGACAGAGAGGGTCAGAGAGAGGGAAAATCATCCCCCAGGGAGAATGGCCACACCACAATCCCTTATCCTTCATTGCCCTCCTGGGATTAACAAACATATCCCGTATGTTTCAAGCTGCCAGATCTGAGATTCGAACTGTGGTTGGCAATATGGGAGTCCAGCACTTCAACCACCATGCCACCTACTGGTCCTGGTTTATAAAGATTTAATGAGTGTTTAGATTTGCTGCTGAAAACAAATTATGGACAAATTTTTCGCTTACATGGCTTCTTTCAGTCACCACCTAAATTCTTCTACTTTCCATTTTGACTTTTAAAATTTCTTCCACTCACCAGAACCCCACAACCAGGAGACAACTGTGATCTGCATGGGCATACTGGACAGCTTTTACCTGTCAGTCCCCACATACAAACATGCAAATGCATACATACGTACCTACGCACTACTTTTCTGAGCTCTACCCTCCCCTTTCCATACCACCTGATCCCAATGGTGTAGTCATATCTACACAGATTTAAACTCCCTACTGGCCCTAGCCAACAGGTACAAGGATGAGAATCTGATTCAAACTGTGCCAGTCCACACATTTTTTCAGGACTGTGGACACAGTCTCTCTCTATGGGTGCCTTAACTGTATCATATTAACCTGAACTGTTGGCAGTATGTTCTAGTATGTGAGGAGAGTTGACAGAGGACCCAGAAGAATCCCATCTATACCAACAAGCGTACGCGAACTGAGGTTACAGAAAGGCAAAGACAAACATCTCCGAGTGGACTCAAGAGCTAGCTGGTCTGCTTCATTTGAGAGCTGGAAACCCACTTCAGGGTCTGATGAGAAACCTTTGTATCTCTATAATAAATTCCCTTTATCATGTCAATTGGAGTTGAGTGAGTTCAACTAGTTTTTATGAAACCTAAGGAGTGTTAAGTTGGGTTTGCAGGAATCCAGAGCTGGGCTTCTGTTACTATGACCAAGCGAGCCCTAATCAAGTTGATAGTAAGCTGCCACCCCAAGAGAACAACTAAGACTTTGGACTCTGTCTTTGGATATTGGTTCTGCCAAGCACACCTCTATGGACACCTCTATGTGCCTCCCTCAGAAAATATAAGAGAATTACACAAAACTTATCACGTTGTCTTGTTGCAGAAACTAGAAATTATGAATGCAAAGTCTGTTACTGTGCCTGAGAAATAGTGAAAGCAAAATAAGTGGGAGCTGCTATTATGACTACACTAAGAGACATAAGAGACACCTTTTTAAAAAATTATATCTTTAAAGAATTAATTTTATTTATTTATAATTATTATTATTAAATTTACTATAGGGCATGCATGCTCATCAGAGAGGGGGAGAGAGAGAGATAGAGAGAGAGACAGAGATAGACGAAGGAAAAGTGAGAAAGCAAGCTGCCAGGTCCGGGACTCAAACTGCAGTTGACCATGTGGGAGTCTAGTACCTTAACCACCTCGCCATCTACTGGCCCCTTAATATATTTTTTAAATAATTATTTAATTTTATTTATCTGTTTTGTTTGTCTGTTTCTTAATTTGCTACAGAGAACATGTACTCACCAGAGAGAAACAGAGAGAGAGAGAGAGAAAGCAAACTGCCAGGTCTGATACTTGAACCATTGTCAGCCCCATGGGATTTCAGCACCCCAACCACCATGCCATCTACTAGCCCTAAGATATGCTTCAAACAGAGATGCTGAATTCTGACCCCATGAGAAACTGAAAGGCTCATGTCTAGTTATTATTGTATCAATAGCACAAATTTTCATTGTAGTCCCCACCCAAGGAAAATAGAAAATCAGCTTGCTCTCCTCATCCTTGCTTACCTGAATTGTAAACAAAATCTAAGAGAAGAAAAATGCCTATTTCCGGCCCCATCACCTCCCTAAATGTCCAGGCCTCTAGGAAATCAGACAATGGGTGGATGTGACAGAAAAAGCAGACACTGGGTTCTAGCTTTGGACGAGTATATGCTTCACCTCTGCACAGGCTCTTCAGTGCTTAACCAGGCACTCCTAGAGCAACCACATAAAGCAGATTTAAGATGCAACTTCTTGCTGCCTTTGTTTTTGAAGCATAATTACATTGTTGTCATTGGTGCTGATTTGCAGAGGGCCAACAGTGGATGTGGTACCGCTGAGTGCTTGCAAAGACTGCTTTTGGGGAGCGTAAACACAGGAGGGTGATACCTCGAAAACTATTTTGGTTTTTGAAATCCAGTATGTAATTTGGAATCTTTTTACTTTGCTTCTCATTGTTCCTTCCAGTTTTAACCCCAGAGCAAAGCAAAGGGCAAAAGGCAAGATGAACTAGGGTTTCCAGGACCTCCAATGAGAGCTGTTGTTACAGGCAATAGGAAGAATCTTTAAAAATGAAACTGAGGGGGACCAGCAGGTGGCGTGGTGGTTAAAGAGCTGGACACTCCCACATGGCTGACCACAGTTCAAGTCCCGGACATGGTGACTTGCTTTCTCGCTTTCTCTACCCCTTGACACCCCGGTCAAATTAAATGAAAAAATAAATTAAAAAAAAAAATGAAACTGAGGACTGGCCCAATGGCCTTGTGCTTAAGGGAGGCAGATCTCACATGGCTAGTCACAGTTCAAATCCCAGACTTGGCCGTTTTAAAAACACACTGTGCATGTGTATATACAGGCCTCAACTCCCGAAAGAAGGGAGAAATGGAGAAGGGATTGCAGCATGCCCACGCCCCACTGGGGAGGCTTTCTTCTTCTCTCTCTCTGGTCCCTTCTGATTTCTTTCAAGGGTACATGCCTTCTGACAATTAAAAAGATTATAATAAAATTGGAACGGAGGGACCAGGTAGTGGCAGTGTTAGCTCATTTGGACCCCCTGGGAAAGAATCTGAGTTGTGTCCTGGGTCTTTCCTGAGCAGTGAATACAACCATGCATGCCTGTAATCCAGGCTGACGGAGACTGGGCGTGGATCACAACATAAGTACCCTGTTGGAGGTGTCTGTCTGTCTGTCTGTCTTTCTCTCAGAAGAAATGCTTTTTTTAAAAAAAAGTTTATTGGGGCCAGCGGGTGGCGTGGTGGTTGGAGGTGCTGGACTCCCACAGGGCCAACCACAGACCTGACGATTTACTTTCTCCCTTTCCCTTTCTTTCTCTCTGTCTCTTTCTGGTCAAATTATTTTTTTAAAAAGTCATAATAACTTACTGGGGCTGGTGTGTGGTGTACTGGTTAAGGCACTGGACTCCCATATGGACAACTGTGGTTCAAGTCCCAGACTCGGAGACTTGAAATTCACTCCAGCACGTGTACATGCATGCCCAAAATCCCAAGAGGAGAATGGAAGAGAAGGAACTGCAGCATGGCCGGGGGAGAGGGGTGTGATTTCTCACTTTCTGTCTGTCTCTCCAGTGAGTACACGCACCCTTCTCTATGAAAGAGAGAGAAAGACAAAATAGACCCCCCAATAGGGTCGTGATGCCACAATCCACCCTAGGCTCAGCCAGCCCTGGATCATGGTCATGTGTAAAAGAGAGAATTCCTGAGAATTTCTAGGATCATTATATTGACACTGCCCCCAGCAGAGTGGTAACAAAGCCAGCGTGACAAGAAATTCGAAAATACCTGTTTAGTATGACAGCACAAACACTGGACTGGCACAGACCCTTCAATGCAGGAAGATCCGAGAGTAAGACCCACAAAGAATTCTAGAAAGCCATTCTTTTAGTGCCAGAAGTTTATTGACAGAGATAAACATTGGCTTTCCAAACTACAGACTTCCTAGGTCCACCCAAACCCACTGAATCAGTCGGGCTGCCATCATATACATATATATGTTTTGCCAAAGGGTGTGTAAACTTGCCAGAGAAGAGAGAGACAAAGAGCACCAGTGAGAGGGAAAGTGAGAAATCCCCTCCAGGGAGGATGATCACATCTCAATCCCTTCTCCACTCTCCTTCTGGGATTTTGGGTACACATAGACACATGTCCAAGGAGATTTTCAAGCCATGTCTGGGACTCAAAGCATGACTGGCCTTATGGGAGTCCAGGGACTTAACTACTATGTCACCTGCTGACATATGAATTTGTATGAATTTTTAATGTCCCAGGACATTCTCTCATTATCTTTGGTCCCATTAACCTAATTTCTTCTGTGAAAATTCTGATAAATGAAGAAGAAAATGTCCCATTTGCTATGAGAGAAACTCTGAACGACAAGAAGATGAATGAGAGTTGCAAATATGTCTTGCATGCCATGTAAAGTGTTAATAATTGCATGTTATGCACTGTCCAATATGAGCGAAGCACATGCTGAGCCTCTGTCTTCTCTTCCACAAAACAGAGATGATGCCTACTCTGGGGAGTTTAGTGACAATCAAATGAGATTATGTAAAGTATCTAGCTCATAGAGGTCCTAAAATTTGCCCAAAACAAAGTAAGTCACAAGGAAAACTGGAAATACCGATCAAGAGAATCTGATGCTCAGTTTTATTCCATGCCTTACACAATCTTGTTCGACTCCACACTCAGACTATCGATGGGGGAAAAAACTCAAATAATGAGAAATTAAGAAAAACTAAGTCACTGTTGGTTTCTCCCCTTCTTCTTAGTAACTGTTCCTTTTTTTTCTTTCTTTCTTTTTTTTTTTTTTTAAGGGATTTTTGCTATAGGGCCCATGTGCTCACCAGATAGAGAGAGAGAACGCAAGAAATCAGCCGCTGGGAGGATGGCCACTCCACAATCCCTTCTCCTCCATTCTCTTCTTGGAATTTGGGGCACACATGCACATGGGCCTGGTATGAGTTTCAAGCCTCTGGGTACAGGACTTGTACCATGGTAGGCCATGTGGGAGTCCAGAGATGTAACCATTACGCTGTCTGCTAGTCCCTGACAAATTTACTTCTAATCGAGGAATGTCTTCAATCAGAATGTGATGACAATGATTAATTAAGCAAACGGCCATATTTACACAGAAACCTGTAAGGATGTATTCCTGAGACCAGATGAAGACACGGGACTGATTGTCATAGTCCACCTGTATAAGGGTTCTCCAGAGAATCATAACCAATAGAATCTATACACACATACGTTTATGTTTATACATGTACATGTTTATACACACGTATATTAAATAAGTGACTTACTGTAGGAATTATGTAGGTGATTATGGAGACTGACAAATCCCACAACCTGATGTCTGCAAGCTTAAGAACCAGAAACACTGGTGGTATAATTCAGTCCAATTCTGAAGAATGGACAACCAAGGGAGCTGTTTGTGTGATTCCCAGTGGAGATTAAAGGACTAAGAACTTAAGTGGAAACACCCAAAGGGAGACACTTAGGTAAGTCTTAGAGGTCGAAGGCCAGCAAACCTTGAGTTTCAATGTCCCAGACTTCTGAAATTACATTACTTCATGAAGAGTGGGTCAGAGTATTGTTTTAAAGAAAACACTTGTGGAATCAGCAGGTCGCATTGTAGTTGAGGTGCTAGACTCTCACACGGCCAACTGTGGTTTGAGTCCCAGACCTGGTGGCTCACTTTCTCACTTTCCTTCTCTCTCTCTCTCTCTCTCTCTCTCTGGTGAGCATTTTAACAAATTTAAAATAATTAATTAATTAATTAATTATTACAAGAAAAAGAAAAAGAAAACACTTGAAAAATAAGCCACTGGAGGGTTTATCTTTCTAGTTCAGCTCCTTTGTATTGGTAACGTTGTCAGAATGTAACATATCAATCTGAGTAGCTCTACTTCTATTCTGATGTTCTAAAGTAAGGTTGCCTTCCTTAAGACTACCCTGTGTTCTAAAGTGGTTGGAGAAGAAATTCATCATTCCCCTACATTTTTGTTCTATTCAGACCCTTGACAAATTTGATTATGCCCACCCACCTTGGTGAAGGTAAATCTTTACCAAATCTATCAATTCAAATATATCTTTTCCACAAAGGCCCTCGCAAACATATTCAGAAATCATGTTTTACTGGGTATCTGGGCATCCCTTAGTCCAGTCAAGTTGACACAGAACCATTGCACCAAGCAAGTGACTAGAACAAACAAACCCTTGAGCTATAGTGCTAGGACAAAAAAACATGATTCGTATCTACTGGGTCACTGGAAAAGTCATGATGTATTTTTCTATGCAAAAATGTGTCATGACTTTCCTGATGACCCAGTAGTTCTAACACTTACCAGGTGTGTAATCTTAAATAAGTTAAGATTACATATCTGTTTTGTTATTTGTTGTTTAATTTGGGCTGAGATAAACTGGACAAATACCTCTAAAACAGAGAAATGAAATTAAAGTTAAATGAGAGAACAAATACAAATAATCTAGCACAACAACGTGTAATAAGATTCTAAGTTCCCTGCTTAAGTGCTATAGTAAATTCTGTTATTGTAAGCAATTGCTTCTCTTCTCATAAGAGGATTTTAGGTAGGAAAGGGACATGATCTGATCTAAACATGGACCTGATTATCACATAAAGAATAGATTTTTTTTTTTTTGGAGAGGTTTTTGCTATAGGGCGTGTGTGCTTGCCAGACAGACAGAGAGAGACAGAGAGACAGAAAGCGAGAAATCACCCCCCAGGGGGGATGGCCATGCCACAATACCTTCTCCTCCATTCTCCTCTCAGGATCTTGGGCACGCACGCACACACACCAGGCGTGAGTTTTAAGCCACCGGGTCCAGGACGCGAACCGCAGTCGACTATGTGGGAGTCCAGCGACCTAACCATTACGCTAACTGCTGGTCCCTAAAGAATAGATTTTAAGAACAACTCAAGTAATACATGTCTGTAGCCTGGATTAGAATCGTAATGGAGAAGTGAGAATTGGGTAGATCTGAGATGTAGAGTCCACAACATTTATTGACTGGATCAAGGAAATTAAATAATCAAAGAAAAGACCTAGATAACTGGCTTAAGCAACTGGTGCCATTAATGTCTTTGGTCGATGCCATTAACTGGAAACAAGGAACTGTGTAGAAAATTAAGAGCTTGGGGGGCCAGCAGGTGGCGCACGGTGGTTAAGGGATCTAGACTCCCACATGGCTGCAGACCATGGTTCAAGTCCAGACCTGGCAACGTGTTTTCTCACTTTCTCTCTCTCTCACTCTGTTGCTTTCTGGTCAAATTAAAATAAATAAATCAATAAAGTCAATAAAATAATTACTTCCAAAAAAAGAAAATTAAGAGCTTGGTTTTAGGTACAAGTAATTAGGACATCTATAAGATATGCAAGTGAAGAGGTCAAATTGCCAGATGCCTGGGTATAGGTGTCATAACTGGAGATGAGAGGTGTTTCGGAAGGCTGGACTGTTTAGATATATGAATCTGGAGCTTTCTGTGAAAGTCAGGACCAGACTTATAGCTGAGACATCACTGCCTTATGACATACAGATAATATGTGACTGAGGAAGATGCCCTAATAAGAATAGATACAAAATAGGATGGAAAAGAACCCAAGATCAAGGAGAAGCAGTGTCCCTTGCCCACGGCACTGGACATTAGGGGGTAACTAGCAGTATCTAGGCATAAATGTATATCATTTTGAGTATATCACTACCTTAGGCCTTTATAAAAATCAGTAGTGCCACTCAAAGGTTCATGTCTAAGAACAGCGTTCACAACAGTATTTCTGCTATCTTCTTCCAAGGCACAGAGAGCAGAAAAAAATATCTTTCTAAAAAGGAATGAATGAGGAACCAGCAGATGACATAATGGCTATGTCACTGGACTTCCACTTAGTAGACTCCAGTTCAAGTCCTGGCCGCCTAAACGCACACCAGGTCCATGTGTGTGCATGCCTAAGATCCTGAGAGGAGACTGGAGGAGAAGGGCTGTGGCATGGTCATCCCCCTGGGGGGGGGGGGGGTTTTTTACTTTTGTTTCTGCGCTTCTCCAGTGAGCACACATATACAGCAAAAACCTCTTTAAAAAAAAAAAAAAAAAGAAAAGAAAAAGAAAAAAATAGCCAATAAAGTGAAGACATGCCAGGACATGCACATCCACACTATGTTTATACTCTAGCACAACCTAGTGGCACTGTGTTTAAGTGACAGGTCTAGCCTAGTGTGGAGTGAACCGCACTGTTAAAATTCCATCATCACAGTCTCAACCCACCACTCTGGCCTCATGGTACTCATTTGGGCCATGACATTCGCAACAAGATAAACGGGACACTGGCAGTGAGAGAATGGCTTGAACGTCCTTCAAGAAAGGTCATTTGGGAAAACACAACTAGTCTCCATATTTCATTTTAAGATTGTAGTAGCTATCTTTTAGCAATTAAGATATTACTTCGGTCTTCCTCATTTAATGTCCCAGACAGGTGTTTATTCATGGCCCGATGACAAACAGTTAACTCCAAGGCAGCCACAAAGTTCCCCACCCTCTCCATTAAAGCATAGCATGGAGCTTAATAAAGACATGCCTACCAAAGCCCAGAATTCTTGGAAAGCTTAGGTCCCTCTGACTCTGCACGTCAGAACTCAGTTCCAAGTGAATTCTCGGAGAAACAGACATAAGGACCCTAGTACTGCCATGCGTAGATAGAATACACAATGCCATGTCATTAGACGTTCTAGGAGCCAGCCGGTGGTGTGGAGGTTGAGGTGCTGGACTCCCACATGAGCAACCATGGTTCAAGTCCTGGATCAGGTGGCTTGCTTTCTCACTTTCTCTTTCTCTCTGTGATCAAATTAAAATAAATAAACAAGATTAAACAAATCATTCTTTAACAAAAAAGAAAAAAGAAGAAGTTCTGAAATGGGTGAGCACAGTATGAGCTGTACACCTACTATCTATACCAAACTCAGCTAGCACACAGTGATTTCACAGGCCACATTTCAGTATGTGGAATTCCAAAGACAGTAAGATCCACAGCTTCAACAACATGTGGATATATAAAGCTGTGACATAAAAAGTAAATAAAATAAAAATTTAAAAAGGCCCTTCCTGGAATCCCCTGATCTTCTTTTTATTTTTAAGATCAAGCTCTTGAAAAGCAACTCTCATCAAGGAAAAAAAAAGTATCTATGTCATACTGGAGAGAGGCAGTATTTGGCCCTGGGAGCTAAGTATCTTTTGTTTTGCACAAATGCTGGGCACCAGGCATCCCACCCAATCACCGTGACAGAGTGTCTCTTGCAGACAGGCACACGCAAGCAGACTAGGCAGAAGACTGAGTCGAGCCACTTCCCTCAACTGAAGATGGTGTCAGCAAGCTCTTTCTTGGATCCCTGCCAAGGCAGATTGTGAACTTTCTTTCTCTTTTCTCTCTCTTTTTTTTTTTTTAAGAGGTTTTTGTCATAGAATGTGTGCACTCACTGGAGAGAGAAACAAAGATAGAAAAAGTAAGAGGAGAAGTGAGAAATCAACTCCCATGGGAATGGCCATGGTGCAATCACTTCTCCTCTTTTCTCCTAGGATTTTGAGTGTGCACAAACACATACCCTGTGTGATTTTCAAGCCACCGGGTCCCAGACTTGAACCACAATCTATCATGTGGGAGTCATTACACCATCTACTATCCCCACAAAGTTCAGAGACACAGAACTACTTTCAAATAACTGATTGTAAATTAAAAATATATCATCTTAATACTCCAAATGGAAAAACAGCATACAGGTTATATATAAAAAGTTCCTTAATTAGATTGTTCAACAAGACTAGCAACAGTTATTGGATTCCCATTCCAGCCAAGTTTGTACATAATTTCAATTTGTTAAGGCTCAGTTATTAGCAAACATAGTTCTTGAAATGTCAGTGGTAACACACACATTTTATTTCAAATAACTTATGTATATAATCCTCTTAATTGTTTTTTAGCTCTACAATAATTCCCAGCATTTTCAAAGAACCAGTAGAACATACAGTACCTAAAAAATATATTAGCATTTTTTTCCTTTGGGGCATAAAGAATCAGAAGCACTGTCAAGTTGGGACATTTTTCTGAGCCTACCAGGCAGTCTGAGGAAGAGTTAGAAAACTCAAAATTGCCTAGAAGTGAAGAGGCATGATGAGGAAGCAGCAATTCCTATTAGCTCACTCCACTTTGGTAAGTGAACAAGAACAAATAACTGTGGGCAGGACATTTAAAAAGGAACAAGAGGAGCCAGAAGGTGATGTAGTGGTTAAGGCACTTTAATTCCCACATGGCCAACCATGGTTTGAGTCCTGGACCTGGCAGCTTGAAATTCAGGCCAAGTGTGTGTGTGTGCACGTGCAGACTCAAAACCCCAGGAGGAGAATAGAGGAGAAGGAATTGCAGCGTGGCCATCCCCCCAAGGGTGATTTCTCACCCTCCCTCTCAGTGTCTCTCTGTCTCTCTGGCTAGCACCATGCCCTATGGCAAAAACCTAAAAAAAATTTTTTTTTAATTTAACAAGAAACTTTCAGAGGCAGGATGGTTGGTGCAACAGTAACGTACCAAAGGGTAGTTGCTGGGACCAACAGTTGGTGTAATGGCTATGTCACTGGACTCCCACATAGTTGACAGTGGTTCAAGTCCCAGACCCAGTGGCTTAAACTCATGCCAGGCACGTGTGTGTGTGTGTGTGTGCCCATGATCCCAAGAGAATGGAGGAGAAGGGATTGCAGCATGGCCATCCCCCCTGGGGGTGGTGATTTCTCACTTTCGGTCTCTCTGTCTCTGTCTTTCTGGTGAGCACACGTGCTCTATAGCAAAAAAAAAAAAAAAGAAAAAAAAATGGCTGGGAGTAGGTGCTGTGTTTGTTACCAAAGACCTTCCCGAGTGTGCTGGACATACGTGTGCCTGTGATCTGCTTACTGCTAAGGCTGAGGCTGAGGGTGGATTGTGGCATAAAGACCCTGTTGGGGGTTCTGTTTCATGGAATAAAGGAAGAGAGGGAGAGGGAAAAAGAATTTTTTTTGCCTTTCAAGAGCTTAAAACCAGGGCCAGCAGTTAGTGTAACGGCTATGATGGACTCCCATGTAGCAGACCGCAGTTTGTGTCCCGGACCTGATGGCTTAAACTCAACACCAGGCGCGTGTGCATGCGTGCCTAGGATCCTGAGAGGAGAATGGAGGAGAAAGGATTGTGGTGTGGCCATCCCCCCGGGGGATGATTTCTTGCTTTCTCTCTCTCTGTCTCTCTCTGTCTGTCTGGCAAGTGCTTGCGCCCAATAGCAAAAACCTCTTAAAAAAAAAAAAAATCTTAAAACCTAGCCTGGAGCACAGGAATGCAAGCGTTCATATACAGAGATTTCTAAGGCAGCCTCTGATTAGCTGTCTAAAACAGGTACAAAATGATCCAGCAGGTGGTGTGATAGTTAAGGCACTGGATTCCCACATGGCCAACTGTGGTTCGAGTCCTGGACCCAGTGGCTTTGAACTCCTGCTGGTTGCCTGTAACAGTGGCTTGAAACTCATGCTGGTTGCATGTACGTGCATGCCCAAAATCCTGAGAGGAGAATGGAGAAGAGATTGTGGCATAGCCATCTCCCTTGGGGGATGATTTCTTACTTTCTGTCTCTCTGTATCTGTCTTTTTCTCTCTCTCCAGCAAGCACATGCATCCTCTAAAAAAAACTAAAAAATAAACAAGCAAACAAAAAATACACTGATACAAAGACAATAGGGCCATGAATAGACACTGAACGGCCGGAGACCCTGAGCTAAGGGTTAGGCATGGAAGTAAGAAGTCCCCAATCTGTCTAGGCCCCTTACTGACCATCTACGTCTTGCTAACAGGGACATGGATCATTTCCTCCTTTAGACTGTTGTTTCTTTTTTTTTCATTTTTCAAACAGAAGGCATGTTTTTGAAGTCTGAGAACAAAACATGATATTTTAAAAATCAGATCCTGATATCTTAAAGGAGAATTTCCTGAAGTAAAAGATTCCTTTGCCCTAAGAAATAAGCAGGCAATTTACAAAAGCAGAAATGCAAATGGCTAATAGGCTTATAAGAAAAATGTTCAATCACATTAGTAATCAAAGAAATGCAAATTGAAACAAATTACCATCTTTCCTTTCTCAAATGGGTGAAGATTTAAAAGCATGATAAAATTCAGCCCTGGTGAGGGTAAGAGGAGATGGGCATTCTCCCATAGTGAAATTGCTACAACTTTTCTGAATGGGCAATTTAAAAATACTTAATCAAAAGCCTTTAAAATGTAGAGACCCTCTGACCCAACAATTCTACTGCAATTATTCCCAAGGAATAGAGACAAACATCTATTTGCCAGGCTCTTCATCACTTTATCACTGCTGCTAATCATGAAAAATGGAAAACACTCTAAATGCCAAGCATTAAATAAATTGTCATAATACAATACAATAATAATGCCCAATCATTGATTATGATGTTGCGAGACATTTTTATTAATGTGAAAGATATTCAGGCTTTATTATTTAATGTATAACATGTATCATAGCAGGTCCCAGTTACTTGGTTGTTTGTTTAAGCCTGCATATAGGAGTACGGATAAAGCAAAAAGCAAGATCTGGAATGGAAATGCCTGTACACTGTGGTCAGCCTTCCCATCAATGGCCAGTTCATCAGCCATCAGTCTTAAGGTGACCATTTAGTGTAAGCCTTCTGTTCTTTCTGAGAGAGGTCTTGGCTGTAAGGTGTGCTCTCTCTGGAGAGAAAGAGTCAGAAAGCAAGAAATCACCCCCTAGGGGGGATGGCCATGCTGTAATTCCTTCTCCTTCACTCTCTTCCAGGGATTCTGAGCACACATGCACATGAGCCCAGTGTGAGTTTTAAGCCACTGGGTCCAGGACTCGAACTGTAGTTGACCACATGGGAGTCCAATGATGTAACCATTACACCATCTGCTTGGTCCCAAGCTTTCTGGTTTTTTTGTTGTTGTTTTTTGAGAGGTTTTTCACTATAGGGCGCGTGTGCTCGCCAGACAGACAGAAAGCAAGAAATCACCCCCCAGGGGGGATGGCCACGCCGCAATCCCTTCTCTTCCATTCTCCTCTCGGGATCTTGTGCACGCACACTCATGCGCCCGGCATGTTTTTTAAGCCACCGGGTCCGGGACGTGAACCGCGGTCAACTACGTGGGAGTCCAGCAACATAGCCATTATGCTAACTGCTGGTTCCCCCAAGCTTTCTGTTCTTAACACTGACTTCTCCAGCCTCACCCCTCAGGGTCTTCAGAAGTCATTTCTTCCCTGAATCTCTCTTCTCTTTCCCATATCAAAGAGAGTACACCAAGGAGAGTTGTGAGACTTCAGATTTGACGACGGTTGTTCCTTACCTACTATGTGCCACTCTCCGTACTTGGAAAGGCCAAAAGCTCTCTCCATCTCTGCCTTGACACAGAAATTTCATGATAGATACAGATCTTCAGAAGAAGAACTCTTCTTTCTGGAAACTGTCACCAGCAGACGAGCTTATTCTTGGTAGCATGTACAGTGCATGCACATGTGCACGGGCATGCATGCACATGTGCATACACACACGCACACCAGAATCTCAGTTATTCCCAAAACTGTTTTGGAGGAGAATTCAAAGTACAAATTGCCCAGGCAAAACTAGTCAGCATCCATTTTTCTCCCACTCCCAGGATATCCATCCAAAGAAAAGGAATTGAGGACCGAGAGCTAGAGAGAACGCGATGAAATCCTCCCAGACCCCACAGTTCAAGTCTCAGATCCAGTGGTCTGAAACTCACGTTGGGTGTGTGTGCATGTGTGCCCAAGATCCCAGGAACAGAATGGAGGAGAAGGGATTGTGATGTGGCTATCTCCCTTAGGGAGTGCATACACCCTAAGGCAAAAACTTCTTAAAAAAAAAAAAAGAAGAAGAAGAAGAAGGAAGGAAGGAGAAAATGGAAGCAGGTAAGAGGGCTGGAGCACATGCCCCGGTGGCCAGATAGAAAAACCAATCAGGACAGAAAACTCCCTGCCTGAGGTCATGTAGGCAGTTGGCTAGTGGGGTGTGTCTAGCTGATTAAGCCACATTTGGTACAGCCAATGAGATGAGAACAATGAGAGGGCCCAGCCAATGATTGATCGACATGGCCTAAATTAAAAAATTATAAACCTCACAGACTATAACTGCTGGGACATTTTGAGCTACTCTGTCTCTGTCCGCTCACACCCATGCTACCTCTCAGGAGTGTTCTTTCTCTGTCACTTAATGAACAGAGTGTGTTTCATTCAATTATTTGTCCAAAACACCAAGAACATGGATATCATCACAAAAGCCATCCTAGCACAATTTTATTTTTAGGGATTCTTAAGAACAGGAGCTGTAGGGCTAGCAGGTGGCATGATGGTTAAGGTGCTGAATTCCCACATGGCTGACCATAGTTCAAGTCCTGGACCCAGTGGCTTGCTTTCTTACTTTCCCTTTCTCTCTCTGTGTCTCTTAAACAATAATAATAATAATAACAACTAAAATCAAATAAATAAATAATTATTTTTCTATACTTGATTTACTTATTTATTTATTTATGTTTAATTTGACCAGAGAAGGACAGAGAGCAAGCGGGAAAATTCTCAAGCAAGTCACCAGGTCTGGGACTTGAACTGTAGTCAGCCCATGTGGGAGTCCAGTGCCCTTAACCATCATGCCACCTGCTGGCCTCAAATAAATAATTCTTTATAAAAAGATATTAAAAAAAAAGAAAGAAAGAAAAGAAAGAAAAAAGAACAGGAGCTGCTACAGATCAGCCAGAGAACTGGCTTAAGTTTTGCTGTCTCCAAGGTTTCTCCTCTAGTCCTGATGGCTTCCGAAGAGGAATGCCTAGGAAGTCATTCAGACAGCTCAGTTCACTCCTCATGTCACACTCCTGGGAACATAAAAGATAGGCCTGTCACAGCAGTAATTGTAGTAATACTCAGTGGTGCCGCGTTTTCATAGCTTGGCTGTGTTGGGAAAACTCAGGGTTTGTTTGCTAAGTAAACCTCTGCTGGAAGAGAAAGAGAAAATATGGGCCTTTCTGTAGTAACAACTATGGCTGCTTGCTCTTCCCTGTCAGCCCTGACCCTGCTGGGCTTACTCGGGGACAGTTCTCCGAACTGCGTGCTGCTGTACCAGGAAAGCTGCATGTTCCCTGTACAATCTTCTCACTTTGAAGAGGGGAAATCAAGATCCATAAAATATGAAATGATGAACCTCAGGTCACACAGCTCGCTTCTGAGCAGACTGGTAGTCCAAGCCCACTTATTCTCTTCTTGGGGCTATTTGTTATTACCAGAGGGAGGTTTACCATGAATTTCAAGCTGGTAAAGATTTGGTGTCCTGGGCCAGTCACGTGGGATAGTGGTTAAGGTGGCTGGACTCCCACATGACTGACCACCATGCGAGTTCTGGCAGCTGGCTCTCTTTCTCTCTCTGGTGAGCACATGTGCCTGAGAGTAAATTTTAAAACAATAATAATAAATAATTAAAAGAGAAAAAAAGATTCAGAGTCCTGGGCCAGCATGTCCTGGGCCAGTCCTGGCATGGTGGTTAAGGCAGCTGAATTTTACCTAGCCAACTGCATGATTCAAGTCTTGGACCCACACGCTTGAAAAACTGGCTGGGCATGGATGCATGCATGTCCAAAATCCCAAGAGGAGAATGGAGAAGGGGTAACAGTGTGGTCATACCTCCTGGGGGATGCTTCTGTCTGTCTGTATCTCTCTCTCTCTCTCTCTCTCTCTCTCTCCCTCTCTCCCTCCCTCCCTCCCTCCCTCCCTCTCTCTTTCTCTTTACAGCAAGCACATGTACCCTATAGCAAATTTTTAAAAATTAAATATTGAGCTTCCCTCACCTACATGGAATTCTCTCAAAACCCAAGGGGGGTCCTAGCCATGTGGTCATCTAGGCATACAGTTTTTGTATGCTCTTTGGAAGGATGGTAGTTAAACCACAATAAAGACCCCTATCTGGGTGACATTGGAGTTAAGGACCTATTAGCTTGGATTTAACTGGAATAACTTGTGAATGTGGCCCCTGCCATGTGGTTGTAGCGATGACATCCTGGAGTGTCCCTACCTATAGACTCCTCCGCATGGTGACATGATGGTCCTGTCATGATGCACAAACTGTCTACAGAGTCCAGTGTGGGAGGTGAGTAGTGGAGAGAAAAGGCAGGCAGTGGACAGAAGTCAGTCTATGCAATGTTCTTTGAAAACTTACAGCTCTTTTGAGAGAAACTGGATGGAGGTTTTCTCAAATGTGACAATAAACCTTAATGTTTACTCGATTTTCCTTAAAAACAAGTTGCATAAGTGAAACATTTTTTCCTTTAATTATCAGTAGTATGAAATAAATGTTGATCAACCATGCTAGAGAAGAGGTTAAATTACCCTCATATTCTCTATAGAAAATGGCATTATAAAATGTCATATGAATAGGGCAATCAAAGAAAATTCAGTCAGAAAAGAAATTTTTAAAAAGGATTATAAAGAAATGTCAGGAAGCCAATTTAAAAATATGTTATTTTTTTCTGATTCGTGAAGCTTGAGGTATTTGTCAACTTTTTTAAAAACATTTTGTAAAGGTTTCTTATTTGAGATAACTATCCCCATTCACACTAAATTCTGTATTTATAGTTTTACCCTCTTCTCCTTAAAAAGAGATCCAAAACTGTATAAGCCTCTAGCCCTACAAAACCTGAGTCTACTCCTGTTTATCCTTATTGCCGTATTTTATATTAACAGCATGTAATGAGTACCTCCTGTATATACCAAGAAGCTGTAATGTACTATCCTTTTTCATTTTATTTTATCCTCCCAGATAACTAATATCCATTTTATAGCCAGAAAATCTTTAATCAAAAGAAAGAAGGATCCCAAATATGATATTGTCACTTTCATGTGCTTCCCTTCTTGCTAGCTAAGGATCTCAGAGCACTTTCCAACCATCTCTCTCTCAATCTCATGTTACCAGAAAGGAAACTGAAGCCCACAGATGTATCCACATGAAGTTAGTTAATAGTGAACTTCTGTTATTTCCCTGACTTTCCAGATTAAGGGTATACCCATGACCCAGCTCACTGTATTTATAGGGTCTGTTCTCCTCTCCTACATCCCAGAGCACTAAGTCATTCCTCAAAGATAAGGCTAGCTAGGGATCGGCAGATGGTGTAGTGGCTACAATGCTGGACTCCCACGTAGTTGATGGTGGTTTGAGTCCAAGATCGGTGACTTAAAACGCACGCCGGGCATGTGTGCATGCAAGCCCAGATCCCAAGAGGAGAATGGAAGAGAAGCAATTGTGGCATGGCCATCCCCCCTGGGGGGTGATTTCTCACTTTCTGTCTCTGTCTCTCCAGTGAGCACATATGCCCTACAGCAAAAATCTCTCTAAAAACAAACAAACAAAAACAAAGATAAGGCTAGCTAATGTCATGTCTTTGAGCAATATCTATAGCTCTTTATGTATAAAATAAATATTTTTCTTTATTTTTTTTAATTAATTATGTACTACCTCCATATTAAGAAAGATAAACAGAGAGATCCCGTCTAACAGGGTCTCAATGACACTTACTCACACGCAGTTTCACCCAGTCTCAGGTTATGAGTACATGCCTGACATATGCAAGGAGGTTTCCAGAGGTGACCCCAGAACTTTCCCATGTGGGTCACCCTTGCAGATAAGAGCATTTTACTGCTCTGTCACCACCCAGCCCCAGACAAATTCCCCAACCCTTTAATCAGATGACACTCACAATCACCTAGCCTTTCTTGGTGATAATGCTCATAGTTCTAAAACTTAATATTGTGTTTGATATGTTATTAAGTTCAGTGTGCAAACTTAAGTCTCTGTTCAGAGCTGTGACTCTGCTTTTGCTGAAGGAGTCATCTTTTAATTATTATTTTTTTTAATTTTCTTTGTAGAGGTTTTTGCTATAGGGTGTGTGCGCTCACCAGAAAGACAGAGACAGAAAGAGAGACAGAAAGCAAGAAATCACCCCCCAGGGGGGATGGCCACACCGCAATCCCTTCTCCTCCATTCTCCTCTCAGGATCTTGGGCACGCACACACACGGGCCCGGTGTGAGTTTCAACTGCCGGATCCAGGACTTGAACCGAATGCAGTTGACTACATGGGAGTCCAGCGACATAGCCATTATGCTAACTGCTGGTCCTCATCTTTTAATTATTTTTAAGAAAGAGTTTTGCTATAGGGCACATGCACTCGCCAGAAAGACACAGAGAGACAGAAAGTGAAAAATCACTCCCCAGAGGGTATGGCCATGCCACAATCCCTTCTCCTCCATTCTCCTCTCAGGATCTTGGGCACGCACACACACATGCCTGGTGTGAGTTTTAAGTTGCTGGGTCCGGAACTTGAACCACGTTGGACTACATGGGAGTCCAACGATGTAACCGTTACACCATCTGCTGGTCCCTGAAGGAAGAGTCATCTTTATTTTCTTCCCCTTATGTATCTACTGATCCCAGTGCAATAACTGGCTTGGAAATTAGACCAAAAGCCTTGTTTAACTGCAAGTAATATAGGGTCTTGATTCTGGTGCATGGGGCTCTCTTAACACCGTATTTTCAGCCTGGGATTCATCTGGGCACTTCCGTGCATTATGGGGTATATATCTTAGCTCAGTTCTGTTTCAAGAGAACTAATCTTCCTGGATAATCGAATTACACAATGTAAGGTACTACTTCAAAGTATGCTGGCAACGAAACCCATGTAATGCTCTATCCATCCACAATAAAGCATGTACGTGCATACAAGGGAAAGATGCCTCCTACACAGGGTCTGGTCGCACTGTAACCCCCTTCATCCAGCCCTCCAGTCCTCCAGCCCATGGGCACTTGGGCACTCCCATGCATGCCTAGCGTGTTTCAGGCTGATCTACCTGGGCTGTGAACCACTGTTGCTATGTAGGGTCCATTTCAGTTTCTCTGTGTAGCACCAAGAGAAACCACTGTGCCAAGGAGCTGGCTCCTTCAGTTTGACCCGTATGGATACGGAGAGCTATGAGAGAGCAAACCAGCAGGCAGTCTGCTCCTGGAGATTCCTGTCTCCCAGTTCATGAAGAAGACTTAAGCCCAGTGTTTGCCATCCTCTCTCCTCCCTGTTCGCTCCTCACTGCCCCCTACTGACAAAGGAAGAAAAGACAACACTGTTAAATGTGAGGAGGCTGGCGACTGTTCATCCTTGGTGCCGGGTGAGGAATTCTAGAAGGTAGCTTACACTCTGCAGAGATTCCTAAATGTTTCCAAGAAACTATTTTTTTTTCTTTATCTTTTTAAGAGAGTTTTTTGTTGTTGTTGGGTTTTTTTGTTTTTTTGTTTTGTTTTGTTTTGTTTTTTTTGCTATAGGGCTCGTGCATTCGCCATAGAGACAGAGAAACAAAAAGTGAGAAATCTCCACCCAACGGGGATGGTCAAGCCACAGTCCTCTGTCTTCCAGTCTCCTCTTGAGATTTTGGGCATGCACGTGCATACACCCAGCATGGTTTAAGCCAGCGGGTCCAGGACTTGAACTGCAGTCGACTATGTGCTAGTCCAGCTATGTAACCATTATGCCATCTGCTGGTCCCCCAAGAAAGTGTTTCTAGGAAGCTCCATGTTTTGGTGAGATGGCTTCAGCTGCAGGGGGGAAAGAGGCAGATGAATGTCCATCAGGTATCTAGCCTGCACCAGGAAAGTACTAGCACATTCACAACAGCCATTTTCATTCATCTTCACAGCACGTAGGTCTCATTGCCCCCATCTGAGATGAGAATGCTGACAGATAAAGCAGCTAAGGAACTTGTCTAAGAGCACATTTCTTTTTTACATTTTTGTTTATTATTATTTTAATTTGCTATACACATGTGCTCACCAGAGATGAGAGAGAGAAAGCAAAAGTGAAAGAGCAAGGCGCCAGGTCCTAAGGTTCTAACCGTAGTCACGCATGTGGGAATCCAGTGCTTTAACTACTGCACCACCTGATGGCCCCAAGCATATAGTTTTTATGGGGTAGAAACAGAATTGGGATTCAGCTCTCTCTGGGGCTGAAGACAATGTTCGGTCACTACAGATCAAAATAAAGCTGTGCTATTTTTAACCATGCCACAGAACAAGTAAGAACCACGGAGAACCTGAATGGCTTGGACACTCTATTCCACATGCCCTGTGGTCTCACATGCACTTGGAAATCACGGGGTGCCAAGTCCGGCTTCATTTGGCATGCCTGGATCTTGGCGGGCACACATCAGCTTACTGAATGATTTGGGGCCCGGAATGCTTCCCACAGTGTGTTCTGTTTTTAATCAACTCTAATTGGTCTCCTACTCCCCTTTGGGAATTATAATACCCTTTGCCTCCAGGCATGCATCTCTCACATAGTTCAACAATTCCTCTAGCCTCAGGAAGACATCAAAGTAAATCTCATTGATCACCACCAATTGGTTCTCAGTGCTCCACAGCATGCTGCCAGCAGGCAGAGGAAGAAGTGGCTCTGGGGGGAAGATGGTGTCCTGAGATCCACTAGCCAGATCCCTCTCTAAGTATCTCCAAAAATAATCAACTGTGGCATCTCTGTCTTTCTCAGAGAATGAGTTATTTGGACAAAATTATACTGTGCTATTTAGTATTATGCCATTTTCATTTTCAGCCTGGATCAGGAAAATGGATAAAAAGCTGATTGAAAACACCAAGGTTCTCAACTTCGACACTGAAGACTTTCTGACATGAGTAATTCTTTCTCTCTTTTTAAAAAGGTTTTTGTCATAGGGCACATGTGCTTACAGGAGAGACAGAAAAACAGTGAGAAATCACCTCCCAGAGGGAATGGCTACAATGCATCCCTTCTGCAAGCACGCCCGGCATGCTTGTGTTTTCCCTTTCACATTTTCATGTTTATTAATATAGATTACATAAATTTTTTTAAAAGAGAGCAAACATTAAGAATGGCACAATGTTTTATTAGTACAGTAATGATAGACATATCAGAGGTATTTAAATATGTATAGATTAAATAATGACAGTAAAACACCACTGATTCAGATAAAACACATATAATAACCAAATTAATGTTACCAGTTCTAACTTGTGATTATAGTTGCATTACCCTTATGTAAATCACTCTATGGTATTTAGAAATAGTTTACTCTTTTTTTAAATTTTTTTTTAAGAGAGATTTTTGCTATAAGGGCATGCGCCCTTGCTGGAGAGACAAAGAGACAGAAAATGAGAAATCACTCTCCCTGCCGGGAGGAATAGACACACTACAATCCCTTCTCTTCCATTCTCCTCTTGGGATTTTGGGCACGCACACACATGCACCCAGCATGAGTTTCAAGTCGCCGGTTAGGGACTCGAACCACAGTCCACCACATGGGGGTCCAGTGATATAACCATCACCCCATCTGCTGGGCCCCCAACAGTTTGCTCTTTTAACCAGACACAAATATGCTTTGCAATATTCCACTTTGATCAAAATGTCACATTTTTCATGAGGAAAAAAGATGTATTGCAACCTATTTTTTAAATTACTTTGTCAGATCCATGAAGATTTTCTCCAGCATGCTTTTAAAGCTGCTGGATCCAGGACTCGATCCATGGTCAGCCATGTGAAGATCCAGCACTGTAAACACCACCTGCTGGACCTAACCTGGTTCATTTTTTTAAAGAAGTATTTTATTTAACTTTATCATTATTAATATTATTAATTCCATTTTGATCAGAGAGAGACAGAAAGAGAGAGGGGGGAAAATGACAAAGCGAATCACCAGGTCTGGGACTTGAACTGTGGTCAGCCATGTGGGAGTCCAGTGCCTTTAGTCATCATACCACCTACCTACCCCAACCTGGCCATTCTTTAAGGAGAGAAAAGACGCAGGTTCCATGCCATGTAGAATAGGTAGCATCATTAGGACACTAAGCATTGCAGGATGTTTAATCAGTAGCATCTCCTCCAACAACAATCACAAAAATTATCTCTAGATATTTCTTAATGTCACAGTGGGGCAAAATCACCTCTGATAGCCACAGGAATCAAGTGTGAAAACTGTGTATTGATATTATCCCAAAATCAGACTCAAGGTAGGTCCAAGATCTTCTACTTCCCATCAGCTGTGTTCTTCATGCATCCCTCCCCTCAACATTTAACATATGAAAATATCTTTGGTCATAGGGACCTTGGGATCATCCTAATACATTTATGGCCCAAGTAATGGGGAAGGTAGTCTTCCTTAACACAGTTCTATCAGTCGAATCTTACAAAGACCAAGCACTTGTAACAGAAGTCCACCTTTCACTGGATTGAAAAGGTTTTCTCTGTACACCCAACCACTTGACAAATACAACAGAACACTAGATTATGACACACCAGACATTACCCACACATCAGACTGAACACACCCTATTCACACGTTACTGTACATGGAAATGCTGTCCCTGGGCTATTTATATTACTAAATAACAGCATGATGAGCAAGACATTGAAGACAAATAAAAAGGTGGTTCTCAAATGAGGTTTGAAGAGATGGCGGGCTGAGTTAGCAGGTCATTATAAACACTAGCTTAACTTGAGATATTTCATCTGACTTGTGAGTCACACCAAATAAAACTGTGTACGTAAAACTCATTTTCACAGCCCTTGTTCAAATGGCCTGAACACGACATAAAGAAAAGATGCAAAGAGCCATATGAAGAATTGAGATTGGGTTGACCGAGCAAAGAATAAGAGACATTAGTTTAGGGGCTAGGAGGTGGAGTAGTGGTTAAGGTGGCTGGATTCTCACATGGCTCACCATGGTTCGAGTCCTTGACCTGGTGGCTTGAAACTAACACCAGCGTATGTGCATGTGTGCCCAAATCCTGAGGGGAGGATGGAGGAGAAAAGAATGTAGGGTGGTCATCCCCATTCTCACTCTCCCTTTTTGTCTCCTCTCTGACAAGCACACACACACCCCATGACAAAAACCTAAAAAACAAAACAAAACAAACAAACAAAAAAACATTAGTTTCTCCAGGGGAACCTGAGCTTTACAACTAAGGGATAAATTCATCACAGGCTGAATTCAAAGACTATTGATTCGACCCCTGGGGAAAGCTGATAGGACCTGAAATATTATAAACTCTCAATGAAGACTTCCCCCTCCTCCTGCCTTCCTCACCATCATCTTTCCTGTTATTAGGCTGCAATGTGTCACTATCATCATTATTAAGAGACATTGACAGAAACTAGTTTTTATGGAAAAGGCCTCATGGTCTCAAATCCCCAGGAATATTCAGAACACAGATCTGCCTTAGGGGCGCTAGCTGCATTAAGGAGAAGTGTATCTTCTCCAAGTAAGGTCATTTGCATATGCCCTCCTACAAGAATTTACCTACGGGGATAAGCCGGTATTGCCACGGAATTCCCATGGTCTTCTGGTTAGCTAACTTACGTGATTGCAGCAAGAGATGCCAAGAGTCCTAACACCAGGGAAGGTAAAGGGTGGCAAGTCTAGGATGACGTATCAGTGATGCCCTGAATAAAAAGTCAGGAACAGGAACTCGAGTAAGGTGGACAATTCTGCTGAATTCCTGCATAAGAACCAAAGGCTCTGCTCCTGGCTGAGGCCAGCATACAGCAAGGTGATAGAATTATGGAAGTATACCCACAGGTATAGCCAACTCAGTGTAGGTTCTGTATCTTCCAGGAAGATCAAGAAAGCAAAATTTTCTATACCCTTCCTGTAATGCCTAATTACGCCATGATAAGTGGGCTGACTTTGAGTCAGCATGGAAAAGTTATCTAAACAAGAAATTGGTCTCACAAGAGGATTACAGTTTGCTACTTGAGATCATCCATGCTGAAGGAAAGAAATGAGGGTATATGGAAGAGTATGCACAGTTACTAAAGGAAGGAATGTCTATCTCCTATGAAAGGCTCCTTTTTGGGCCAACAGGTGGTGTGGTGGTTAAGATACTAGGCTCCAACATGGCCAACCGTGGTTTGAGTCCTGTACCTGGTGGCTTGCTTTCTCACTTTCCCCCTCTCTCTGGTGAGTGCACATGCCTAATAGCAAATTTTAAATATAATTAAAATAATATGACAAATAAAATTAAATGATCTTTTCAGACATGTTTGGCATAAGGCACATGTGTTTGCCAGAGAAAGAAACAGAGACAGAGACAGAGGTGGTGAGAAGGAAAGTGAGAACTCTCGGCCCTTGAAGGATAGCTATGCTGCAATCCCTTCTCCTCCATTCTCCTCCTGGGATCTTGGACACGTACACACATGCTTCTGGCATTATTTTCAAGTCACTGGGCCCAGGACTAGAATCACAGTCGGCCATCTGGGAGTCCAGCAATATAACCACTATGCCATCTGCTGGGCCAATAAATAATTCTTTGAAAAATAATGAAAGAAAGGCTCCTTCTCCAGAATACTGGTAGAACTGGAGGACTGGATTCTCTTTGCTAGTCATTATGGCTATTTTTCAGGTATGGTGTGCCCATAATATTAAGAACTCTATCCAACAAATTTAATTTCTTAAAGTGTCTGGCTAGTGCTACATCTAATAAATATATGACCTAAAAAAAATTATAACTCATATCTTTTCCCCCAACACTCCTCTCACCAACGGAGAGAATCATGGAATAAAATAATTTTGCCCTAAAGACTATCTAATCTTGTGTTTTTCCTGAAAGGTCAGAAATTGCCTACTGAGAGTAGATGACCTGAATTTAGATGCCGTAGAATAGCATTAAATATCACTGAATCACACAGAGAAAAATGTCCATTCTCAGTAAACTGTTTATTCTTCTTTGGGGAAATATCTGTTACAGTCTCAGTCATTAGTATATTCCAATACCTCTCCAATATTTGCTAATTGTTTCAGAAACCAGGGCAAGCTTGCAGCTCAGAGATTTCACCAGCAGCGGGATCTAGCTGGACTTCAATGACATTGTGTTGTTTACATTACATTTATGTTTGTGGTGACTTTCTCTTCAGGCTAAGGGCTATCACTATGCTATGGCTATAGGTAAAGTTCCACCTTAAATACAGTTCAAGTGAATAAATTTACTGCAAAAAAAAAAATATGCGAATAGCATAGCTGATCTGGTAGGTTGGGAAAGTCATGACGTATTTTTCTATGTAAAAATGTGTCATGACTTTCCCAAAAACCCAATAAAAATGTGAAAATTATGAAAGTAATATGTAAACGATTAAAATTTAAGAAAAAATGATCTCATCCTTACTCTTTAAGATGCATCTGTGGGAGCTAGCAGGTGGCACAGTGGTTAAGGTATGAACTCCCATATAGAGGACCACGGTTCAAGTCCTGGACCAGGCAGCTTGAAACTCACTCCGGGCACATGTACGTACATGCCCAAAATCCCAAGAGGAGAACTGGGGAGAAGGGATTGTGGTGTGGCCATCCTTCCTGGCTGGTGATTTCTTACTTTCCCTTTCTATCTATCTCTAGTGAGCACACATGCCCTATAGCAAAAACCTTAAAAAAAAAAAAAAAATGCATCTTTGACCAAAGGGTTATGTGGTATGCCCAAGGTCACACAGTCAATTAGTAGCAGAGCTAGGGTTTGAACCCAGGTTCATGATGCTCTCAGTCTTCTCTTGTATTGTTCTGCAGCAAACGTCCCCAGGTCTGCCCTGCAGAACTGAGACACTCATCCCCCAGGTCAGAGGGAATACTGGTGATGACAGCTTTCCTAAGTGGCAGCCCTCTCTAGGAATTGCTTCCAGGTATAGGACGTCTCCAAGGTCATGTGATACTGTGAGATACACAGTTAGAAGCACAGGGCTAGCCCTGTAGCCTAGGGTTAAGGGAACCAGATACCAAATTGCCAAGCAGAGTTTGAATCCCAGCACCAGCAGCTTGAACACATGCCAGGCACATGTACGTGCATACCCAAAATCCAGACAAGATGGAAAAAAAGAAAGGACTGTGGTGTGACCACGCCCTATTGAGTGTGCTTTCTCTGTCTCTGGTAAGTTCATGTGTTCTCTAGCAATAAAAAGAAAAAAAGAAGAAGAAAAAGAATTATTTGGTCTTTATTCCCATTTCCTGGCACAGAGTTTCAAAAACTCTCTTGGGATCAGCAGATGGCATAATTGTTACATCACTGGGCTCCCATGTAGTCAATCATAGTTGGAATATCAGACCCAGCAGCTTAAAACTCATGCCAGGCACCTGTGCGTGCATGCTCAAGATCCCAAGAGGAGAATGGAGGAGAAGGGATTGCAGCATGGCCATCCCCAGGGCGGAGGAGAGGAGATTTCTTGCTTTTTGTCTCTGTGTCTCTCCAGTAAGCATATACACCCTATAGCAAAAATCTCTGTCTCTTAAAAATAAACAAAAACAAAGAAAACCTCTCATCATTTCCTGATAATCAGGGTGACAGGAGAATTTACCATTAGTCTTAGTTACCCATTTCTATGTGAGATGAGATATTCTAAGACTTAGAATCTCCAGAATGCTGAGAACACCTTTATATATTAATGAGATGACTGGTAACAGAGGGGCCTAGGTAGCTTCAGGGTGGGCACTCACTGCCTGAAAGACAAGAGTGGATTACAGAGTTAGAACCTCTAGCCCCATCTCCCACCTCTGAGGAAAGGAGTGGGGCTAGAAATTGATTAATCCTCATTCAACAATTTAACCAATAATTATTGGCCACATAATGGAAATTACTCCCCCAAAACAAACAAATGAACCTCTTATATTTTTAAAGAATTATTTATTTATTTTTATTTAACCAGTGAGGGAGAGAACATGAGAAAGCAGGCCTCCAGGTCTGGGCTTCAAACCACAATTGACCATGTAGGAGTCTAGTACCTTAACCACCATGTCACCTGTAGTCCCTCTCCCCACATAAAAATTTTAAATGATGGGGTATGAAGAGTTTCCAGGTTGCTGAACATGGCCACATGCTGGGAGGATGGGACACCCTAACCTCACAGGGCAGAAACTCCTATGATGGGACCCTTGCAGATTGCTCCCTATATACCTCCGCACCTAGTTTTTCATTTGTACCCTTTAGAACAAACTGGAAAAAGAAATTAAGTGCTGAGTTCTGTGAGCTGTCCCAGCAAATTATCAAACCCAAAAAGGAGGTTGTGGGACCCCCCTAAACTTACGGTTATTGGGTCAGACGTTCTAACAGTATAGAACTTGCCACTGGCATCTGAAATGGGAACAGTCTTGTGAGGTTGTAATTTGTAGGATCTGATGCAAATGTCAGGTAGTTATTGTCAGAACTGAACTGTAGCACACTTAGCATGTATGTGGGGAGTGAGAAAAGTAACTGTTGTTGGGGCCAGCCAGTGGCATGGTGGTTGGGGGCTTTGGACTTCCACATGGTCAACAGTGGCTCAAGTCCTGAACCTGGCAGCTCACTTTCTTGCTCTCTCTCTCTCTTACTCTGTCCCTTTCTGGTCAAATAAAATAAAATAAATAAATGAATAAAATTAAATAAAATAATTCTTAAAAAAAAAGAAAAGTAGTGGTTGTTGTAAAACAAAACCTCACACCTGTGGAATCAGAATTGTGTGAGTAGAAACAGATCAGAAGAGTCGGGTGCCATATTTGCAAGTGGGCCTTATTTAGTGGCTAGAAAATGGGATACAAGAGGAGGAAGACAGCCTCAACTACTCCCTTGCTGCAGGGTGAGAAGACTGTGGACACTGCCTTCAGTTACTCCATAATAAATTTTCAGCATGTACATCTTTTTCTCAGAATCGGTTTTCTGGGAACCTGTAAAACCTCAGGTTTCCTCTCTATTTCAAAGGAAAATATCAAATTACTTATCAGAATATCACACCATTAAAAAAGAACAGGGCAAAAGCAAGTAAATATTAATATTCTGATTAGCTGTGACCAGATTAGAATTTTATAACTTATTGCCAAAGGCGGCTATAAAATTTGCACAGCGAGAACCCAATTGGGGAACAATCGTAGGTAGCATATAGGAGTTGAAGGGAATGTTTTTGGTCAAAAATGAATCAGCAGCCCATAAATGAAAGCTTAAACTTCAACTATAATGTCAATTGTAGGGAACCAGCAGTTAGCGTAATGGCTATGTCGCTGGACTCCCAAGTAGTTGACCGCGGTTCGCGTCCCCGACCCAGTAACTTAGAACTCACACTGGGAGCGTGTGCGTGCGTGTCCAAGATCCCGAGAGAAGAATGGAGGAAAAGGGATTGCGGCGTGACCATCCCCCCTGGGGGGTGATTTCTCGCTTTCTGTCTCTATGTCTCTCTCTGTCTGTCTGGCGAGCGCACGGGCCCTATAGTGTAAACCTCTCAAAAAAAAATAATAATAATAAAATAAATAAATAAATAAAAAACCTATAATGTCAATCGTAGATTTAGCTCTAATTTTTGAAATGGCAGCTGCAAATATCAAGATTAGACATTTGACAGCTTAACCACAGACAGTAATTTATATCTAATATTATTTTGAAGAGTATAGTTTTAAAAGAACTCTGACATGATTTCAAGAATTAAAAAGGTAATGGGACAGGAAAATTTCTTCACCTAACAATTTAACACTTAATAAAGTCCTGCTAGGTATTTCAGGGACTATCACGAGTACAATACGAATCCTGTTCTCAAGGAATGGACAGTATGTGGAAGGTTGAGACTATCATCTTTTCAAATACGAATGCTGCCGCCTCGTTCTCTTCTCATCTTCTGAAATACTAACTAAATGCACGTTAGCCCTCCGCACTCTATTCCCTGCCTTTTACCTGCATTTGTGCTTATTTCAATCTTCTGACCTCTTGTGCTTCCTTCTGGATAGTTTCTTATGACACAATTTTCAATTCTTTCTTTAGTCAAATCTACTCTGCGGTTACACCCACCCATTAAGTTGTTAATTTTGGATAACAGATTTTTTTTTCTTTTTGAGAGGTTTTTGCTATAGGGCGCATGCGCTCGCTAGAGAGACAGAGAGATAGAAAGTGAGAAATCATCCCCCCCCCCAGGGGGGATGGCCACACCACAATCCCTTCTCCTCTTGGGATCTTGGGCACGCACGCACAAGGGCCCGGCGTGAGTTTAAGCCGCCAGGTCCGGGACTCGAACCACAGTCGACTACATGGGAGTCCACCAACATAGCCATTACGCTAACTGCTGGTCCCGATAACAGATTTTTCAGTCAAGACCTTCTGTCTGACTTCTTTTCAAATCTACTGTATCACTTTTTATAGATTACAGTTCACTGAGAAAATGTCGTTTGTTTGTTTTGAGAGGTTTTTGTCTTAGGGCATGTGCACTCATGAGAGAGAGAGAGACAGAGACAGATAAGTGAGAGGGAAAGTGAGAAATCATACCCCAAAGGGGGTGGCCATACCATAATCATTTCTCCTCCATTCTCCTCCCAGGATCTCAGGCACACAGGAGTCCAATGTGATTTTGAAACCACCAGGTCTGGGATTTGAACCATGGTCGGCCATGTGGGAGTCCAGAGATATAACTGCTATGCCATTTGCTGGCCTTCTAACTTCTTTTTTTTTAAATTATTTTTATTTATCTTTATTTATTTATTTTAATTTGACCAGAAAGAAACAGAGAAAAGGAGAGAGAGAAAGTGAGAAAACAAACCACCAGGTCCAGGACTTGAACCATGGTCAGCCATGTGGGTGTCCAGCAACCTCAGCCACCACACCACCTGACAGCCCCCTAACTTGGTTTTTATCTCTTTGACCATAGTAACCTTATGCTAATATTCTGTGTCTGGCCTTTCCAGTTTCGGAAACATTTAAATCATAAGTTATTTCTTGTTTACTCATAGTTCTCTCCCTTGATGTCTGGTTTACAAATTATTTATGTAATGAACGTAAAGACTAATATATTTTCTTCGACCAATGAAGATCCTTGCTACTAGCACGATCATTAGGAATCTGAGACTATCATTTTAAATCTTAACATATTCTGGGCAGGGGCCGGCAGGTGGAGTAGTCGTTGAGGTGCTGGACTCCCACACGGTCGACTGCGGTTCAAGTCCTGGACCTGGCAGCTTGCTGTCGCACTTTACCTCCCTCTTTCTTTCTCTGGTGAGTGTGCATGCCCTGTAGCAAACTGGAAACTAATAATAACAATAAATAAAGTTAAATAATTCTTTTTTTTAAAAAAAATATATTCTGGGCCATCCTGATAAATCAGAGTGGTTCTTTGTGAAGACTTTCTATAGAGCAGGTCTTGAGGTCTCAGCACAGAAGCTGAGGTGTTTACCAGGGTCCCCATTCTTGGCAAGTCCTGTATTCCAACTCTGGTTCTTCTGGATGGCCAAGGCTACCAAGTGCATAGCTCAATCTTTTCCACCCCACCTTGCAAAATATTAAATGCCTCTGAAGCAGAAGTACCAGAAGTTTGCTCTTCTGTCTGGGTTTCTCACCTCTGCTGACTTTAATCCATTAAACATTCATTATCTCATTAGCTCATTGATGCTTTTTAAAAAAACTATATATGTATTTTCTCCTTAATTTTTAATTATCTCAGCACAAGAGTTGGTGTGAATTACCTAATCTACCATTACTCAAGAGAGGGGTTCATGAAGGTTAGACATTGTTTAAGATCTCCTTTCTTCCAAAAATATACTGGACTTGTGGTTATCTCCTCATTCATAATACTACTTTGTAATTATTTGTTTCTATATCAACCCAAGCAATCACATGGCATGGATTATTTTCTTTTTTAAAGAAATATTTCATTTTTATTATCATTGTGATTTTTTAAATTTGCTACAGGGTACGCACACTCACTCAATAAAGAGAGACACAAAGGGAGAGAGAAAATAAAAAAGCAAGCCACCAGATCTGAGACTCAAACCACCATCAGCCATGTGGGAGTCCAGCCTCTTAAACACCACACCACCTGTTGGTCCTACGGCATGGATTCTTAAGCAATAGGCATATCTTCTGACATTTAAGTGTTTGTTGAAAGTATGTATGTGTTTGTCTAGGGAGTAAGTCTGCAATTTTCAAATTTTCAAATGTCTATATAGTTCCTCTCCATGTCAGATAAAGCAAGAACTATGTCACTGTTGAATACATGAACAACTATATTTATTTCCAAATATAGTGTAGATGACTTAGAGAGGTAAAACATCCCTGGTGCTATTTTGAAGGAGATAAATATACAATCTAGTTGGGTTACCAGAAAAGGCTTCTTCTGAAAAACAACATTTCAGTTGGTCCATCAAAGGTACTTATAGGGCCAACCTGGTGGCATAGTGGTAATGCAATTCTTTGTGATGCTGAACCCAGATAGGAAGGACTCAGGTTCGTATCCCAAGGTCTCCTTGGCCCATGAGATACATGTTCACATGCCTGTGATCCAGACTGACTGAAACTAGGGTGGTGTTGGGGGGTGAATCATGATGTGAAGACTTTGAGTGACTCCCCTCCTTGGAAAAAATAATAACTTTCTTTAAAAAAAGGTACTTATAATACTCACAAGTATGGATCAAGCATAAAAGATGTCCAAGACCAAGTTAGCATATGGAGGTAAGAATACTGTCTCTAGTCTAGAGGGATACATCACAATTAGAATTTCAAGTTTTCCCTTATTTAAGTAGAACATACTCTATTACTTTGACCTTTAAGACTTTCATCTCATGAGACAAAATCCAAGTGAGAAATTGGAAAATCAAAAAATTTTTAAAGTGAAACCTTTTGGAGTTGTTTATTCCCAGAAATTGTGTACAACTGTGTTTATTTACCTGGGGAAATTGTCTTTAGTTTTTGAAAGGGACCTGTGACAACCTTCTCTCCTTGAGGTGGAAAAAATATTAAAAGAGAATCACATTTTTGTAGTTTAAAGCAAAACAAAACACCATTTATGAATTGACAGAGGTACATAGGTGTAGCCGAACTATTCACACTTGCTGGGCCTTCAGATATTCCCCTAGAGTCCTGGAGTAATAACAATAGTGTATTCCCAGCTGGTCACCATAAAACAGAGTAGTCCATCAGACAAAGGAGGTAAGTGATGACTGCAGCATTATGGATCATTTTTATCCTAACATGCAACATTAGCATTAGGACGAAATCCAACAAGAAATTATCTGGCTAATAAATATTTTTTAAAGAACTATTTAGTTTTGTTCATTATTATTACTTCCTTTAGGACACATGCATCCATGAGAGAGAGAGAAAGTGAGAAAGCAAGCCACTAGGTCGAGGATTCAAACCATAGTTGGCTATGTTGGAATCCAGCGCCTTAACCACCAAGCTATCTATCTGCTGGTTCTGGATGATAAGACTTTGAATACCTCAATACCCATTACCTAATACTGCATCTGGCACAGGGAGGCATGTAATAAATGACTGAACAATAATAAGACAGTCATAATGTATCAAGAAAGCAGGTGATATTGCTGGGCAAATCTCCTAACACTAAAGGTTGAACACCATCAAGGCACGGAGGATGGTGACTCCAGGGGTTTAAGTCAAACAAAGTCAGTGGCAGCATCCAAAAGCAACTCTGGCCTCCTGGAGCCTGGCCAAGAAACCTATTTATGTTCACTGTAAATAAACATTTATATAAAATTTAAAACTTCCAACTGTGATCATGCAGAGCTCTAGTAGGTGGTGCAAACACAAGACCTTCCAGGAACAGAAAGTTTAAAGCTATAAATAATATATAAATACAAATAAGGCTAATGGGTGATCATACCAGGGAAGCATGGCATGGTCAAGGAGCTCTATGAAGGCAACAAGACTGAAGGAAAAGAATGGTATGTTGTGAAATTTAAACATCACTAAATATAAACGTTGGATAACAGAAAAAATCTGCTGTGGCAAAAACTAATTAAAGAAAAATTCAATCTATCTAACTATTCAAACTTAACATGTCTTAATAAAAAATAAATATAAAGTTCAAGTGAAACACTAGAAGAAAATCTAGTAATATGAATTGTTATATATACAGAAACATCTAAAAGAATATGTAGCTTCTTTGTGAAACTGTATTAGGCAATAGGATTTGATGTGGAGAAGTTTACTCCCTACAATTTATATCAATATATTACCTTTTTTTCTTTTCTTTTTTTTTTTTTTTTAGAGAGAGAGAGAGAGATTTTTGCTAGAGAGAGAGATTTGTGCTCACCAGAGATACAGAGCAAAACAAAGATAGAAAGCAAGAAATCACTCCCCAGGGGGGATGGCCATACCACAGTCCCTTCTCCTCCAATTCTTCTCTCAGGATTTTAGGCATGTACACACACACACACACACACACACAACTGGTGTTTTTAAGCCACTGGGTCCATTACTTGAACCACAGTTGACTACATGGGAGTCAAGCAATGTGACCAGTTTCTCCATTATGTTCCTCAGTTACATTCTTTAACTAAGCTTCTATTTCATAAGGAAAATGTTTAGCAGAGAAAGAAGAAGTGAACTGAAAGGGATACTATAGCCTGATGAGTACAATCTGGACTCAGACTATGCAAGGGTTCAAATCCTAACTCTGCTACTTGCAGGCTGCATGACCTTCAGCAAGTGTCTTGTCTTTTCTTCTGCCTGTAAAATGGAGATAACATTAGTACCTCTTTCACAGGATTTGTGAAGATTACATGGGAGATGCTTAGGTTATTTCCTGGCACATAGTAATGAGCTCAAGAATTTGAGGAGCTCATGGCAAAACTGCTCCTGGAATGTTAATACTCATTTCTCTTCCAATATATCATGATCTTAGCCTCTTTCTCACTTTGAAATTTTAGCTGTCATTTGGGACATATTTTTCCCTTTAGGATATATATTTATCTATGTATTTTAAATCATAATGTATATATTATAATCATAATATGTATATATTATTTAAAATACATAGTCAAGAAGAAAGAGGAATGTGCTTATTGTCTCTTCCTTATCTAGCTATTGTTAAAAGTTACCTGTACTATCTTCAGAGCTGCTGAGATTAATTTTGTCTTAGAGGGCTGGAGCAAAGATATTCTAGGGTCAGAAATATAGTGTACTGGGCTCACACTGAGAGGTGGGACCGCATGGTAAGAGATGTAAAGCTGTACTGTTTTGAGGGCATGGGTCGGGGAGGGGAACGGGTGAGGAGATAATTCATTACTGATCATTCATTGGAGAAAGAGATGTTCTC
>NW_006159539.1:5940740-5946391 GCF_000334495.1 Tupaia belangeri chinensis
GAAAGTTTCATCTGATACCGTAACTGTGAAATGGGATCCCGCCTTGAATCTGAAACCAGAGGCTAAAGCTGTCCATATGGCCCCCTGATGAGGATCAGAAAGCTCTCTGGAGCCTCTACAAAGGACACTTTTCTAAGCCTCCACATCTGCCACTTACAGTTTTTCTCCCCATCAAGTCAAGACCAGAATTCATGTCAACTGAAAGCCTCCAGACAGACTGTGGAGTCATCAGCTGATAAAATTCACCAAGCAGGTTTTCAATAGATCTAGGTTTCCAACAGAACGACCTTCGAAATCTACTAACCTCACAAAGGTTTCAACCTGCCAAGGCCATGGTCTAGATAAAGAGAAAGTCACTCTCGTGAAGTGACAGTGACGTAACATGCCGTGGGTGTAAAGCCAACATTGTTTGCCAAACATGTTCTATGGATTTCTAATATCCTGGGAAGTGCTAGAGGTTTTCTGTAGTTAAAGCAGAGAGCATAAAGTCTGCAATATCTAAGAAACTCACTACCTGGCCCTTTATAGCAAGGGTTTGCTGATTCCAGGTCTAGGTACTTGTTCTCTGTCTCCTGGCCAGATCTCCCATGCTGCAGGGACAGCTGCGGCCCTAACCACTTCTGCTTAGTCCCAGTGGATAACTACACTTGAGACAATCTATTCAGAATCTTTTCAGTGGTATTCCTTTCCCTTAAAGGGTTAACACACTTGGAGAGGATGCTTTTGCTGAGATTTCTTTCATTCAAATTCCAGCTTGACATCTCCAATCCTTCATCTTACGGTTTTTAAAATGGGGATAATAATCTCCCCTGCTTTGGGGCTGGACAGTGGCAGAGAGAAGGAAAGTGAGAAATCACCCTCCAGGGGGATGGTGGCATGGAAACCCCTTCTCCAACATTCTCCTTTCAGAATTTGGGGCATGCATGCACACGCACCTGGCGTGTTCCTTAGGCCACCAGGTCTGGATCTAGAACCCCAGAGTTGACCATGTCGGATTCAGTACCTTAACCAGCATGCCACATGCTGGACACATCTACGTCCTCTTTTGTATTCATTCTTCTATTCCTAGTATCTCTGATCTTGATCTCTCCCTTCTCTCACACCTATCTTTTCTCTAAAGAGAACCTGATCTGCAGATCTATGGCTTTGAAGAAATCTTCCTATATTCACTCAGTGGAAAAAGAAAAAAAAAAAAAAGAAAAAAAAAAGATCCTGGTACTAGCAGATGATGTAATGGTTATGTTGCTAGACTCCCATGTAGTAGACTGTGGTTCAAGTCTCAGACCTGGCAGCTTAAAACTCACACCAGGTGTGTGTGCATGTCTGCCCAAAATCCCAAGAGGAGAATGAAGGAAATGGGATTGTGGCATGGGCATCCCCCTTGGAGGGGGGAGGAGGTGATTTCTCGCTTTCTCGCTTTCTGTCTCTCTTCGTTTCTCTGGCAAGTACACAGCACCCTATAGCAAAAGTCTCCTAAAAAAAAAAAAAAAAAAAAAAAAAAAAAAAAAAAAAAGAAAAAAAAAAAAAAAAAAAAAACTGATCCCACAAACCCTCCTCTTCCTCAATGTCAAGCATGGCAAAAGAATACAAAGGTCACACCCAGTAGGATATGCTTCCATGCACCCATTTCTGAAACAAGAAGAGAAGCCAAGTGTGTTTGATTCATAGCTGCCTGTCCCACAATTGCAGATACAGCCTCTGGTAACTCAAACCAAGTTCCTTTCCCCATTGGCATGCTTGCCCAGCTCCCAGGGCTCAAAGAGACTCTGGCTCTCAAAAGACTGCTTCTAGTTTTAGAAACTAAACTGTGGAGTCAGTGTTGCCAGGTTACAGATTTCTGCTGCAGGCATGGGTCCCTCTGTTGGCTATTTGCCTCAGTGTATCATCAATGATGTCAAATTTCTGATTACACCCCAAAGCCACATGGGCCCCATCCCTCACCCACTGCCCTGCACTCAGTCAGATCCACAGTCTGAGGTCAGGAGATGGAAATTCCAACTGCTTTCAATTCCAGAGTGGGGATGGGACTTACTGACTCAACTCTTGTCATTTTGTTGTTGTTGTTACAGAGGTTTTTGCCTTAGGGCACGTGTGCTTGTCAGAGAGACAGAGACAGTAAAAGGGAAAGTGAGAAATCACTCCCCGGGGAGATGGCCACACTGCAATCCCTTTTCCTCCATTCTACTCCCAGGATCTTGGGTATGCACACACATGCGCCCAGCATGAGTTTCAAGTCACAGGGTCTGGGACTCGAACTGTGGTCAAAAGCGGTGTAACTGCTATGCCATCTGCTGGTCTCAACTCTGGTTGCTTTAATTCAGCTATGCTATCAGAGCTGCTTTGATGTAAGAACGTTTGAATGCTGCCCCTAAAATTATTTGTGGCTCCTCCCCATCCCCACCCTGCAAAAGTTAAAATCCAAATCAGTAATAAGACAAACTGAGTATCTTTTTTGTTTGTTTGTTTTTGGGTTTCTTTTAGGTTTTTGACATAGGGTGTATGCACTTAACATACAGAGAAAGACAGTGCCAGGGAAAGTGAGAAATCACCATCCGGGGGGATGGCCACACCACAATCCCTTCTCCTCCATTCTCCTCTTGGAATTTTGGGCATGCACATACAGGTGCCCAGTGTGATTTTCAAATCAGTGGGTCTAGGACTGGAACCACTGCTGACCATCTGGCAGTCCAGCGCCTTAACCACCACACTGCCTGCTAGCCCCAACAATCAAGCATCTTAAAAACAGATCCTCCCTCCCAATACCTAAACCTCAACTCAATCCCAACTCTTCCTTCTGGAGGTTAGGAATATGGAAAGGTTTAGGATGGGTTGAAATAAAGAGATAAGGTAAGAGAGGACTTCAGAGTCTCAAAATATCTTCCAACATGTAAAAATCCAAATGAATGGATGCTGAAAATATACAACTGATTGAATTGAAAGTTTTATCTTCCTTTATCTGAAGTTATTTCCCTCCCCCCACTGAATTAAGATGTGAAAGATTTTCGATCTAAATAAGTCTCCTCCCTCTACTTTAGGGAATTCATATTCCCCCAGTGTTGAGGTTTTGTTTTGTCAAGTACCTCAAAATAAAGAACAATGTATTTCCTAAGTCACTTAAACAACGTAGACCAGTGGAGAAACTTTGAGGTAACAAGATCTGTTCCACATTCATTACATTTTTTCTTTTAAAAGGAAGCTTTTTACTATAGGGTGTGTGCACTTGCCAGAGAGACAGAGAGCTAGAGAGAGAGAAAGTGAGGGGATGACCATGTGGTAATTCCTTCATTCTCTTCTTGGGGTTTTGGGTACATACACATGTGCCTGGCACGAGTTTCAAGCTGCTGGGTCTGGGACTTGAAGCACAGTCAGCCAGGTGGGAGTCCAGTACCTTAACCACTACACCACTTGTTGGCCCCCACATTCCTCCTTTAAGGACTTAGTTTTTGTCACCGGGCCTTGAGCACAGGACCTTCCCTTGATATTTGGTGCCCTCTTCTAAATGACAGAAGAACTGTGACATCTTCCCCACGGGTGGCAGGGAGTAAAGCCAGGCAACAGTGGAGAAAGCTGGCCCCAAAGTGGGCCTGCAATAACTGTTCATTTTCTCCAATATCTAATTCCAAGTAACTTAAGAAACTGAAAACAAGGTCTTAAAAAGCAAAACACCAAATAAAGGCCTCTCCCCACTTCCAGTTCAGTGTAGGCTTACATGCTACCATTACCCTGGCACTACCCAGTTCGACTGGCACAAAGTCATCCCTTAGGCACTGACAGATGCCATTTCTTGCCAACTTTGTCCTTTCCCATTTTGCACTTGTCCTTATGGGCTTTTTCTTTCTGATCCTACTGATGCTTGAAATTATGACAGATTTTAGTTTGTTTCTGTTGTGGTTGAGCAGGAATCTCCAATAAACTTAGAAAGCTTCAGACTTCTCTAAGGAAAAATCCTAGTGAGGTACATCAATTGATTGGTTGGTTGGTTGAATGATTGATATTTTATCTTTTTTATTCTTTAGAGAGAGATTTTCACTATAAGTTACCTGCGCTTGCCATAGAGACAGACAGAAAGTGAGTAATCAACCCCAGGAGGGATTGCCATGCCACAATCCTTCTCCTCCATTCTTCTCTTGGGATCTTGGGAACACATACACACAGGCACGCATGTGCGTGCACGCCCAGCATAAGTTTGAAGCCACTGGGTCAGGGAGAGTCCAGCTACGTAACCAGTATGTCATCTGCTAGCTCCCCTAGAGAGCTTTAAAAGATCTACAGTGAGGGCCGACAGGTAGCACAGTGCTTAAGGTGCTCCCACATGGCCGACCACAGTTTGAGTCCAGAACCTGGCAGCTTGCTTTCTCACTTTCCCTCTCTCTGTGTTTCTCTCTGATCAAATTTAAAAATAATAATAGTAAATAAAATTAAATAATTCTTTAAAAAAGTTTTTTAAGGGACCCGTAGTTATCATAATGGTTATGTCACTGGACTCCCATGTAGTCAACCGCGGTTCAAGTCCCGGACCCGGTGGCTTAAACTCACGCCGGGCACATATGCATGCCCAGGATCCCGAGAGGAGAGTGTAGGAGAAGGGATTGCAGCGTGGCCATCCCCCCTGGGGGGTGATTTTTCGCATTCTGTCTCTCAGTCTCTCTCTGTCTTTCTGGCGAGTGCACGTGCCCTATAGCAAAAAAAAAAAAAAAAAAATTTTTTTTAAAAAAGTCTACAGTGTTTGCTATCTAAAAGGAAATTCTTCTGTTGATCTGTCCAAACCCTGCTGTTTGAATCTGATGGGAAAGCTCAGTTTCCGCTCCATCTGGCTCTATGGATACAATAGATGGATATTCCCACAACCCTCCATGGAGAGTTCAACAATGGAAATTTTCAAACACATGTTTTGGAAGCAAAATTCCCAAGTGCTATGAATGAAACACATCAGTCATCATTTTTCCACCCCTCTGCTCTTTGCAGCACGGGGGCTGAAATCACCTGTTGTCTTGGAAATCATCCTTGGAGGATCGAGTCCAAGAGGAACACGGGAGTGGCCATCCTGCCAGGGCTTCTATTCCCTGAGCTCGATGCTAACCCGAGACAGGAAGCCCCACAACTTGGAGTCTCACTCACAATCTATAATAGATGATGTTCTTGGAGCCCGAGTAGAGAAAAGAAGTTAGCAATGCACACTTTGGCAAAGATGCAGATGTGGGATTTGGTTTGAGCAGCCCTAACATAAAATAATAAAATACAAATGCAAAGAGCAAAAATGTACCCCAATCATGGCACAGAGGGCGCCAAAGCTGACCGAATAATTATGCATTTTTCATGTTTCAATAAGGTACTTAATTGGCATTTTGCGGGATGCCGCTGGGCGAGTGTGCATAGTGTCAGAACTGGCGTGGAACCCACATCCTGCCTTCCTGGCAGTTTCCCATCATCCCCATTAGTTCAAACCACATGGAGAGAGGAGAGCAGGACAGAAGGAGACACCTTCCTTTTTCTCCAAGCGTATTGGAGTCCACCCAGGAAAAAAGCAAGGCAGGTTGATGAAAAGCATCGGCAAGTGTCCTCAGCCTCTCCACTGTGAGCTCAACTAGGAAAAATCATAAAAACCACAGCCATTCAGATGGCCGCTACTTGTTCACAAGTGCTTTCCGTTC
>NW_006159539.1:5946422-5948903 GCF_000334495.1 Tupaia belangeri chinensis
ATTTTCTTTGTCCTCACACAAAGTCCAGAGGAACCTATTGTCATTGTCCCCCTTTTTACAGATACATAAATGAAGGCTCAGAGCAGTGGCAGAATTGCCTAAGGATAAACAGCTGGTAAGTCCCAGAACTGAGGCTGGATCTAGTCCTTCCCACCTCCCCTTTCAGTCAGGCCTGTGGGAGTCAGTCTGATTTTCTTCCTCAAATTCTGATCCACTGGAATTCTGATCCATCCAGGAAGCATGTTCCTGTTATTCTAATGTTCTGGTTAATTGGAAACCAAGGTGGGTCTATGAACATAATTAAATCTTTCTGTGATGATTGAGAATCTTGCAGTGCCCTGGAGTGATCATTCTAAATATCAATTATACATCCCCACCAGTGGGGATACAGGAGATTGAGTTTAACCCGCAGCAACTTCCGGGCCAACTGTGGGAAATTCATTTTTCTGAACCCCTCATACACACTTGTTATTCTCTTCCTATCCTAGACAGCTAGAAGAAAAATAAATTTGGTTGTTGGAGTCTTTCAGTTGTTTGAATCACAGTTCATCACGGTTTACATATAATTGCTGAGAAGTTCAGAGGGTCACAATGTTGACTTGTTACACCTCATTACTGGATCAGAACCATACAGATAGCCAGATAATTCTTAGATTTATTTTGCAAATGTGTTTCGAGGTCCTCCCAGCCTTTATACCTCGACCCAGGTGTAATCTTAACTTGTATAAATCAAACAGAATGAGTCAAAAGACAGAAGTCGGGCCAGATGGTGGTGTGGGGGTTAAGGCAGCTAGATTCCACATGATTAAGTGGTTCAAGTCCCAGATCCGGCAGGTTGAAAAACATACTGGGCACATGCAAGCCCAAAATCCTGACAGGAGGCAGAAATTGACGAGAAGAGACTGCAGAGCAACCATGCCCTGGTGTGTGTGTATATGTGTGTGTGTGTGTGTATGTGTGTGTGTGATGGGATGCTTTCTCACTTTCCCCCCACCCCTATCTCTCTCCAACAAACACATGTGTCCTCTGCTCAATTTAAAAATAATAATAAAAGGAAATAAAAACATACTAAGTCAAATGGTTATTGAAGTTCCTTAGCTTCTTGAGTCTCAGTTTCCCTATCTGTACACCACTGGCTGGGTTTATGGTTCTTACACAGTTTATGGAAACTGGGTTCTTATACAGTTTCTATACAGATGATAGAAATCAGAGGTAAACAAGAAAGGGCTTCACAGTGGGGAAAACTGAACCTAAGTGCAAAACACTGACATTCTAAATTGGGAATAGGGCCATAGCCCCTTGAATTCATCATCCTGTGATACCCACCCTGGAGCTCAGGCTTCAAATCCTAGGGTAGAGGACCAGTGGATGGCGTAATGTTTACATCTCTGGACTCCCACATAGTCAACTGCGGTTCCAGTTCTGGACCCGGTGGCTTAAAACTCAAACACTGAGCACGTGTCTGTACATGCCAAAAATCCCGAGAGGAGAATGGAAGAGAAGGGCTTGCAGCATGGCCATCCCCATGGGGAGGTAGAGGTGATTTTTTGTTTTCTGTCTCTCCAGTGAGTACGTGCATGTACCCTATAGCAAAAATTTCGCTTAAAAAAAAAAATCCTGGTTGGAGACCCCTTAGGCCTCTGAACTAGGGCATCTCTGAAACCAGTGAAGCAAACACATCTCCCCAAGTCTGCAGAGCAGTGGTTCTTAATCTTAGCTGCACACTGAGTTCCTTTCCCTTGCCCCAGGGAGTTTTCAAAACTTTCAATGCCTAATTGGCTCCCTGGACCAATTAAATCTGAATCTCCAAGGGCAGGTCCCAGGCATAAGTCTTTTGTTAATATTCTCCAGTGATCCAATGTGGAGACCAGTTTGCAAACAAGGGTCTGGAGCAAGGATTCTCAATTAGAAATGAGGGAATCACCCCGAAGGAAGGCAGATCCCCAGACCCTGCCCCTGTAATTCAGAAGTCTTCTGGCCAGTGCCTGCTCGAGACATGCACTGTGAACAGGCACACAGGCCGTTCTGCTGCAGAACACCGTCAGGGAGACCAGAATGACACCCATTTAGCAGAAGAAGCTCAGGGGACTCTCCAGGCTGTTCTACATGCCCCCAGCAGGCCCCTGGCCTCATTCAGGGATATTTGTAACAGATTTCCTTTATTAGCTAGACAGGATTTTGCTCCGTCTTTCCCATCTCTAGCAAACCTGGATCATTTAGCAGGAGCTTTGGATTCCAGCAGGTTCAATAATTTAAGCAGAACAATCGTCAGCCTTGTCGCGTTTAATATTTAAAAGTCACAGCATCCCTTAGGTCAGCTTCAAGGTGAGTGCGGACTCCTGTTCTATTGCTGGTTAGCGATCCCGGCCACTGGCTGCCAGAGCGGACCGTGTGCGCACGGCTCCCAGGCCGGCCAGCCCTGGCGACCATCCAGTCAGCCAGGTTCTGCACCCACTTTGCCCCTGCCTACCTGAAGCGGGT
>NW_006159539.1:5949416-5956823 GCF_000334495.1 Tupaia belangeri chinensis
TTCCCTACGCATTTTCTTTGTCCTCACACAAAGTCCAGAGGAACCTATTGTCATTGTCCCCCTTTTTACAGATACATAAATGAAGGCTCAGAGCAGTGGCAGAATTGCCTAAGGATAAACAGCTGGTAAGTCCCAGAACTGAGGCTGGATCTAGTCCTTCCCACCTCCCCTTTCAGTCAGGCCTGTGGGAGTCAGTCTGATTTTCTTCCTCAAATTCTGATCCACTGGAATTCTGATCCATCCAGGAAGCATGTTCCTGTTATTCTAATGTTCTGGTTAATTGGAAACCAAGGTGGGTCTATGAACATAATTAAATCTTTCTGTGATGATTGAGAATCTTGCAGTGCCCTGGAGTGATCATTCTAAATATCAATTATACATCCCCACCAGTGGGGATACAGGAGATTGAGTTTAACCCGCAGCAACTTCCGGGCCAACTGTGGGAAATTCATTTTTCTGAACCCCTCATACACACTTGTTATTCTCTTCCTATCCTAGACAGCTAGAAGAAAAATAAATTTGGTTGTTGGAGTCTTTCAGTTGTTTGAATCACAGTTCATCACGGTTTACATATAATTGCTGAGAAGTTCAGAGGGTCACAATGTTGACTTGTTACACCTCATTACTGGATCAGAACCATACAGATAGCCAGATAATTCTTAGATTTATTTTGCAAATGTGTTTCGAGGTCCTCCCAGCCTTTATACCTCGACCCAGGTGTAATCTTAACTTGTATAAATCAAACAGAATGAGTCAAAAGACAGAAGTCGGGCCAGATGGTGGTGTGGGGGTTAAGGCAGCTAGATTCCACATGATTAAGTGGTTCAAGTCCCAGATCCGGCAGGTTGAAAAACATACTGGGCACATGCAAGCCCAAAATCCTGACAGGAGGCAGAAATTGACGAGAAGAGACTGCAGAGCAACCATGCCCTGGTGTGTGTGTATATGTGTGTGTGTGTGTGTATGTGTGTGTGTGATGGGATGCTTTCTCACTTTCCCCCCACCCCTATCTCTCTCCAACAAACACATGTGTCCTCTGCTCAATTTAAAAATAATAATAAAAGGAAATAAAAACATACTAAGTCAAATGGTTATTGAAGTTCCTTAGCTTCTTGAGTCTCAGTTTCCCTATCTGTACACCACTGGCTGGGTTTATGGTTCTTACACAGTTTATGGAAACTGGGTTCTTATACAGTTTCTATACAGATGATAGAAATCAGAGGTAAACAAGAAAGGGCTTCACAGTGGGGAAAACTGAACCTAAGTGCAAAACACTGACATTCTAAATTGGGAATAGGGCCATAGCCCCTTGAATTCATCATCCTGTGATACCCACCCTGGAGCTCAGGCTTCAAATCCTAGGGTAGAGGACCAGTGGATGGCGTAATGTTTACATCTCTGGACTCCCACATAGTCAACTGCGGTTCCAGTTCTGGACCCGGTGGCTTAAAACTCAAACACTGAGCACGTGTCTGTACATGCCAAAAATCCCGAGAGGAGAATGGAAGAGAAGGGCTTGCAGCATGGCCATCCCCATGGGGAGGTAGAGGTGATTTTTTGTTTTCTGTCTCTCCAGTGAGTACGTGCATGTACCCTATAGCAAAAATTTCGCTTAAAAAAAAAAATCCTGGTTGGAGACCCCTTAGGCCTCTGAACTAGGGCATCTCTGAAACCAGTGAAGCAAACACATCTCCCCAAGTCTGCAGAGCAGTGGTTCTTAATCTTAGCTGCACACTGAGTTCCTTTCCCTTGCCCCAGGGAGTTTTCAAAACTTTCAATGCCTAATTGGCTCCCTGGACCAATTAAATCTGAATCTCCAAGGGCAGGTCCCAGGCATAAGTCTTTTGTTAATATTCTCCAGTGATCCAATGTGGAGACCAGTTTGCAAACAAGGGTCTGGAGCAAGGATTCTCAATTAGAAATGAGGGAATCACCCCGAAGGAAGGCAGATCCCCAGACCCTGCCCCTGTAATTCAGAAGTCTTCTGGCCAGTGCCTGCTCGAGACATGCACTGTGAACAGGCACACAGGCCGTTCTGCTGCAGAACACCGTCAGGGAGACCAGAATGACACCCATTTAGCAGAAGAAGCTCAGGGGACTCTCCAGGCTGTTCTACATGCCCCCAGCAGGCCCCTGGCCTCATTCAGGGATATTTGTAACAGATTTCCTTTATTAGCTAGACAGGATTTTGCTCCGTCTTTCCCATCTCTAGCAAACCTGGATCATTTAGCAGGAGCTTTGGATTCCAGCAGGTTCAATAATTTAAGCAGAACAATCGTCAGCCTTGTCGCGTTTAATATTTAAAAGTCACAGCATCCCTTAGGTCAGCTTCAAGGTGAGTGCGGACTCCTGTTCTATTGCTGGTTAGCGATCCCGGCCACTGGCTGCCAGAGCGGACCGTGTGCGCACGGCTCCCAGGCCGGCCAGCCCTGGCGGCCATCCAGTCAGCCAGGTTCTGCACCCACTTTGCCCCTGCCTACCTGAAGCGTGTGCAGCAGGGCCTGCAGCCCGCTGACTTCTGGTTCGGCCATCCCCTCCTCGAGTCCTGGGGAACTGGCTGCCTGTGGCCAGCTCTGGGTTGGAGAGGCAGAGGCTGCCAAGCTGACCTCGCTGCCCACCTCAGGAGACTGCGCACGGAGGGCTCAGCTGCACATGCTGTGGAGTGTGAATTCACCGCGGTGCAACCCTAGACCTCTGCTCAGGCGCCAAGCCCCCCACTCCCACTGTGGGGATTAGAGGAGCCCCAGGGCTACAGAGGGCTGAGCATTTGGGCACAGGGTAGGGAGGGCACCCGCGTGAGTCACTCACCCACCTCCAGGCCCACACAGGAGCCCGGCGGCAGCGAAGCCACCCTGGACGGCTGACAGGCATTCCCAGCTGACCTGGTCAGACTCCCTCCAGAGGCTCGCTCAGCCCGCCCCGTCTGCCCCCCCCCACCCTTTTATTTTGGTCTGTTGCCGGCTCCCGGGTAACAGGAGACCCAGGAGTGCTTGCACAACTGTGGCAGTTCAGGGCAGAGAAGACCAGGGCCCCCTGAGGTCCCAGTCTTAGAGACAGGAGCTATGACTTAGAGGAAAACTAACTACTCTGGACATTTTCTATGGACCAGGTCCCTTTCATAATCTTACTTTTGCAGTAACCCTAGAGAGTAAAGTACAATTGTTACTACTCCATATTCAGTTCAGAAAGGAGAAAACTGAGGCTCTGAAATGTGAAGCCCCAAGAACACAGTTTAAGAATGTGTACCGGGGGCTGATAGGTGGCCTGGTGGTTAAGAGTGTAGGACTCTTACATGGCGAACCATAGTTTGAGTCCCAGACCTGGCAGCTGGCTTTCTCTCCCTCTGCCTCTCACTTTGTCCCTCTCTGGTCAGATTAAAATAAATAAATAAATAAATAGGTAAAGTTAAATAAAATAATTCTTAAAAAAAAAAGAATGTGCAACAGGCAAGCTGGCACCAAAAGCACAAGCACTAACCATTACACAACCCGACCTGCTGCCCCTGCAAATACTTTGGTCAAAGTAATGGGCTCGGAGAGAGCATATGCCTGGGTGAGTTTATTCCAGACCAATGTAGAATCCATTTCCCCATTTGATGTCTTCTGCTGGGAAAGTATGTGAAAGGTTTTTGTTGTTGTTTTCTTTTCTTTATTTTTTGGGGGGAGGGGGGGTGGTAGTTTGCTATAAGGTGTGTGCGCTCGCCAGAAAGACAGAGAGAGACAGAGAGACAGAAAGCAAGAAATCACCCACTGGGGGGATGGCCATGTCGCAATCCCTTCTCCTCCATTCTCCTCTCGGGATCTTGGGCACAGACATACATGCCCCAGGCGCGAGTTTAAGCCACCAGGTCCGGGACGCAAACCATGGTTGACTACATGGGAGTCCAGCAACATAGCCATTACACTAACTGCTGGTCTGGGAAGGGTTTTAATGACTGCACTCCCTCAGTGTCTCATGCACACTGACTTCTCAAAGTAATGTTAGGGTTCTGCAGAGCTTCATCTAGAAACTTGTTAGATTCCACCTCAGAATTCCTGAATTCAAATCTGCATTTTAACAAGACCCCCAAGGGATCTAAGCTGGTTAACAAAATGACCAGAGCATTAAAGTTTGAGAAGCCCTCATTTCAACTATATTAATTGCATTGCCAGATACAGCTCATGTGGTATATTCAACAAGTCTGGCAATTTTCAACCCAATAGCCAATACCCAGTGAGCTCAAAGCACAACTTTAATGTGTGAAATTGGAAAAGCTGAGCTCAGTGGGGTTGCCAACCTAGGACACAGCTAGACACAAGACAATTAGTCACTGAGGGAGACAGCTTCCAGCCAATACCCCCTGCAGAGTTTGGGGAGCTTTCCTGAGCAGCAGAGGCATCCAGCCCACCATTGCCAAGCTTAATATGGTGATGGCAGAACTAGTTCACCTTTCCTGATCCTACTAGACCTAAGTGTTCTAAAGTCCTGGGCCTGCCCAAACCTCACATTCCTGGGCTCCTGCCCTCCATCGAAGAACTCCCACTCTTGGCACCTTGAAATGTGAAGGCCTCCCATTCTGGGAACTGTATGGAAGAGCTCACCTTTGTAGAGCAGGGCAGGGGAGACCCAGTCCTACCCCTGTTCATCCCCAACATCGCTAAAGACAGGAGGGTAGAAATCAAGGACCCTCAAGGATCTCTCCTTCTGTGAGAGGATGGAGTTCTTTGGGACATGTGCTCTACGGTCCTTTAAGGACCAGATAGAGAGAAGACTGAACTGTCGCATCTGAAGAGAGATTTTTGCTATAGGGCATATGCAGTCTCCAGAAAAAGAGATAGAGAAAGTGAGAAATCATCCCCTGGGTGGGGGGGATGGCCACACCATGATCCCCTTTTCTCCATTCTCCTCTTGGGATTTTGGGCATGCACGCACACGCACCAGCCTGAGTTCCAAGTCACTAGGTTTGGGACCCGAACCATGGCTGGCCATGTGGGAGTCCTTAACCACTACACCACTTGCTGCACCACCACCACCACCACCACCCCCGCCATGTGATTATCTTAAAGGCAGATTACTTGACAGTCCTCAACTGAAATATAAAAGAAACGGGCCAGCTCTGTGGTACAACAGTAATGCAACCCTCCAGATAAGCAAGGTAAGCTGGATCCCACACAATGCCCGCTGTTTGACTCCCTGGCATGGCCTGCCTAACACATACCAGGCGCGTGAATGTGCACACATATGCTGGACTGAGGACCAGGAGAAAGAGGACCACAATGTAATCAGACTCTGTAGGGTATGCTCCTCTCCTCTCTCCCTCACATGTACACACACATGCTCTGTCATGAATGTAGGAAAAAAAACCTTTTTTTTTTAAGAGATGGAGGGCCCAAACATGCCATAGTGGTTATAGCGCTGGACTCCCACATGGCTGGCAGCAGTTCAAGTAGCAGACCTGGCGGAGTGAAACTCACACCAAGCACATGGACCTATGTGCCTAAAATCCCAGGCGGAGAAGGGACTGTGGCAATGTGGCATGGCCACCCCGCCCCAGGGTGTGATTTCTCACTCTCCCTTTCACTGTCTCTCTCTCTCTCTAGTGAGTGCATGTGCCCTAAGGCAAAAACCGTTTTAAAAAAAAATAAATGAGACAGAGGGAAAGAAAAGTAAAACCTACCTCTTAACATATATCTAAAGAATGAAAATAAAAATACCCTGTAGTGAAATGTAGTAAAAACGACCTCTGAGGAGAGAACTAAAGCAATTGCGGTCACGCTCCTTCATGTTAACATTGAAGTAAAATCGTCTCTATTTTTTTTCTTTTTTTAAGAGAGGTGTTTATTATAGGGTGCGCACGCTCACCAGAGAGGCAGAGACAGAAAGCAGGAAATCACCCTCCAAGGGGCACGGCTACCCTGCATCCCTTCTCCTTCATTCTTCTCTCAGGATCTTGGGCACACATCACACACATCCAGCGTGAGTTTTAAGCCACCATGTCCAGGACTCGAACCACAGTTGACAGCGTGGGAGTCCAGCAATATAACCATTAAGTTAGATGAAGTAAAAGCCCTGCACACAAAGCGATTGATCTTATTTGCTGAAGGACACCTTATCATGCCGAGAACCTGGTGTTCAGGAAATACCTCATGAAATGGGGTAAGGAGTGGGCTCCTTCTCTTTGGTGACACTCCTGCCCCATATATGCAGCCTGGCTGTCCTCCTCCTAATCCCTGGCACATCTGTATTGTCTAGATAGTCACGGACACTCGTGTGGACACTCATGGATGCCAGTAGGAATAAAGCCCTGCTTCTCAGGCCAGCAGATGGTGTATAGCAGTTGCGTTGCTGGACTCCCACATGGCTGACCACAGTTCAAGTCCCAGACACAGTGGCATGAAACTCACACTGAATCTGTGTGCATGTGTGTGTGCCTAAGATCCTGGGAGGAAAATAGAGGAGAAGGATTGTGGCATGGCCATGCCCCATGGGTGGAGATTTCTCACTTTCCCTCTCACTGTCTCTGTCTCTGACACCCACGCTCTTTCTCTCTCTTTCTCTCCCTGGTAAGTGCACGTGCCCTAAGGCAAAAACCTCTATTAAAAATAAATAAATAAAAATAAAATTTAAAAAATCCTGCTCCTCATCCTGGTTTTCTAACAAGACCAGAATGTAAATCAGCTCTCTATTACACCTTCAATCGCCTCCCTTCTTACACATCAACAGAGCCCTGTAGGGGTCCCAAGCAACTCTGCCCTGCTGCCTGGCAGAACCCTCGGTCACTTCCAAGCTTAGGGAAACCCTAGTGATGTCTCCCAACCTCCCTTCCAGGATTCCATCTTAACAAAAGCCTGGTTTCATGCATGGACTGATTGGTGCAGGTTGAAGTATAAATGGTGAGAAGCGTGCTCTTCCCTAGCTAACATTTTAATTATAGAAAGACTTTTTTTTTTAAGTTTTTTTGCCACAGAGTACATGTGCTAACCAGAGAGAGACAGAGAAAGAGAAAGTGAGAAATCACCCCAGGGGAGATGGCCATGCCTCAGTCCCTTCTCCATTCTCCTCCTGGGAGTTTGGGCATACACGCCAGGCATGATTTTCAAGCTTCCAGGTCTAGGACTCGAACTATGGTCAGCCACATTGGAGTCCAGCACCTTAACCACCATGTCACCTCCTGACCCCTAGTGTGACCTTTCTAAAAGGCAAGAGCTAAGACCCAAGCTTGGTGTCCTCTTGGACAATGTCGTATCTTACCCAGAGTTGACAGAATTGAGTGCAATCCCTAGAGCAGCACAGGGAGTAGGCCACTTTGGGAGACCAGAGAAAGGTTCTCCTACAGCTTCACATTATATATTTTTTAATTATTTTATTTAAATTTATTTTTTGTAATTATTATTTTTGTTTAATTTGACCAGAGATAGAAAGAGAGGG
>NW_006159539.1:5956854-5985100 GCF_000334495.1 Tupaia belangeri chinensis
GGTAAAGAGAGAGAAGGAGAATGTGAGAAAGCAAGTGCCAGGTCTAGGACTAGAACCATGGTAGGCCATGTGGGAGTCCAACGCCTTAACCACCATGCCACCTGGCAACCCTTATATCTTTTGAAGGAGGCTTTTAGGAAAGCCATGAAATAGAACCAAGCAGTAGCTCAGAGACAACTCTATCCTTTGGCTTCAAAGACAGACACATTTAATGTAATCCAGATTCCTGAGGCAATTCAGGAGTCCTCAAGACCACCCCCTTCAAGTTCCATGATTTGCTAGGAGGGATTCATGGAACTCAGAAGAGACATCATCACTGTTATAGTGTGTTACTGAGAAAGATACAGATCAAAACCAGGCAAGGAAGAGGCACACAGACAGAGTTCAAGAGAGACCAAGACAAGCTTCCACTTGCCTCTCCCAGAGGAGTTGCCCATGTCAATTATCCCAGCTACAGTCCATGCAGGGAAGCTCAGCAAATCTTGTTGAGCAGGGTTTCAGTGGGGTTAGCCATGTAGATATAACTAGCTAACCCCGATGAAGGGGGTGGCACTGGCACTAGTCACTGAGGTCAAGCTGATGGTATTGGGTCATCAGAAAAGTCATGACATGTTTTCTATGCAAAATTACATTGTGACTTTTTCTATGACTGATGTATGTCCCAAGGCTCCCACCGTAAACGACACTGTTAACAAAGACTATCCAGGATGGGTTCTGGCAGGTAGTGTGGTGGTTAAGGTACTGGACTCCCACATGGCCAACCATGGTTTTAATCCTGGATCTGATAGACTGCTTTATCACATTCTCCTTCTTCTTCTCTGCTCAAATTAAAAAATATAAGAATAAATAAAATTAAATAATTATTTAAAATAAAAGACTCTCTAGCATGGCTCAAGTGTCTCATATAAAACAAAAGACTTTCTTTTTCTTTTCTTTTTTTTTTGGAGAGGTTTTGTTTGTTTGTTTGTTTGTTTTGTTTTTGCTATAGGGCACGTGCACTCGCCAGACAGAGAGACAGACAGAGAGACAGAAAGCGAGAAAAAATCCCCCCCTCCACCGCAGGGGGCGGTGGCCACCCTGCAATCCCTTCTCCTCCACTCTCCTTTTGGGATTTTGGATACGCACGCACACGTGCCCGGCGTGAGTTTTAAGTCCCCGGGTCCAGGACGCAAATCACAGTCGACTACATGGGAGTCCAGCAACATAGCCATTATGCTAACTGCTGGTCCTGAACAAAAGACATTTTTACCAGGTAAGACATTCCAAAGATTTCGAGGTTACTTCCCAGGAGCTTGGAAAAGGACTCAACTTTCTTTGGCCAGGAGTAATCCTTTCCTGTATTTTATTGCCTCCTTATCCCATAACCTCAGGCCCAAGACTCTCATAAGATCTTGTGAATAAGATGGGGAAATAAGCACAGGCTTGTATAATTAGCAGGATTCAACAGCTAGTACAAAGACAGTATTCCAAGTGTGCTAATTAATAAATTGACACTGATGGAGAGGGTGTTTTCTAACAGCATCAAGAGTATTCAGTCCTCTGGCTCTCTCCTATTCAACATTTCTACTGATGCCTTAGAGGAAAATAAAGGCTGCATGCTTATCTAGTTTTCTGAAGACACGCAGTTGAGAAAGATGAAAATGTGTTCAGATGACATAGGTGGAATCCAAAACTATGGCAGCCTGGAGTGATGGGCCAGATCCTTTAGGACGAAGAGCAGTGGAACCAAGGGACACTCCCTCTTCTCGATCTTCACTGCCATTTATGCAAAAATCAGTTTGGGAAGCTTGGCTAAATAGCACTGAATGTGGATCAGGCTTAGGGAGTTATCTAGTGCTGACACCAATATGAGTTGTCAGACTGACCCCAAAACTCCAAATGTCTTTTCCATTTTTTCTTTTTTTTCATGATTTATTCAACTTTATTTATCATTATTATTATATTTTTTAATTTGCTACAGGGCACACATATGAGAGAGAAAGTTTCCAGGTCCAATACTCAAACCACAGTTGGCTATGTGGGAACCCAATGCCTTAACCACCAAACCATCTGCTAGCCCCCCACCAAGTGTCTTTTCAGTCTAATAAGGATCAATGCCAAATCCATTATATAGATAGATGTATGGTATAAATCTATTACCAAGATGGCAGTGAGGCTGGATGAGCTCCTATCTGCATATGGGCACAGTACAGTGTCTGGTGCCACCAATGACGATGTCATTATTAAGGATGTTACTAACACAAGTGTCATGACTGCCTCAAAGAAGAACCCCACCCTGCTCAGTCTCTGGAGGCACATATGGCTTTCACCCAGGCTGAAAGGATGTAAAGAAGGGCTGGATCCTGCTGGCTAGAACCGGAATCAGCAGAGGTTTGAAGGAGTCAGTCCTGGGATAGCACTGAACTGCCCTGAAAAGCTTGTTCAGGGGCTGTTTCCTAACACCTGAGAGTACCCGAGCAATGACCGAAAGACACTTAGTTAGAAGGTTCCAGGGGATTCCAGGACAGGATGGCTTTGACAGGCCCTTAGTTCAGCAAATTGATGAAGAGAGGATAAAGATCAGAAGTGCTCACATAGCCCAAGTCACATGGCCAGGAGGTGGCAAAGCTGACACTAACTCTCTGTTCTCATCAGCTCTCTCCCTACAGGTACACGAAATGATGTCAGCAGAATCTGGATAAAGAGCTGAAATCTTTTTTTCTTCTTAAGACGTTTTTGCCTTAGGGTACATGTGCTCACCTGAGAGAGAGAGAGACAGAGACAGTGAGAGGAAAAGTAAGAAATCAGCCCCCGGGGAAAATGGCCATACTACAATCTCTTCTCCTCCACTATCCTTCCAGGATCTTGGACACATACATATACACATGCACCCAGCTTGATTTTAAAGCCACTGGATCCGGGACTTGAACCACCATCGGCCATGTGGGCATCCAGCGACATAACCACTATGTCATCTGCTGGCCCCAACAGTTGAAATCTTAATAGATTGGTTTCAAACTCTTACAAACAAATTCATAACCTCAATAAAACCTTGTGATGGCATACATGGATTTTTGTGATGAAGTTTCAAGTTTAGAATTGAGTCAGTGTTAAGAAGACCCAGCCATGAGCCAGCAGGTAGCATGGGGGTTAAGGTGCTGGACTCCCATATATCCAACCACAACTTGAGTCCTGGATACAGCAACTTGAAACTCAGACTGGGCACACATACGTGCATGCCCCAAATCCTGAGAGGAGAAATACAGGAGAAGGGACTGTGGCATTGCCATCCCCCTAGGGATGATTTCTCACTTTCCCTCTCACTGTCTCTCTTTCTCTTGAAAGTGTACATGCCTTATGGCAAAAAATTTATTTAAAAAAAAGAAGAACAAGAAGACCCAGCCATGGTGGCACAGTGGTAGGGCAAAACTATGTGATGCTGAAAGCCACATGGAAGATGTAAGTTCGGTTCCTAGGTCACCCTATACATACCAAGTGCATGCACCTTCCTCTGATCCTGGCTGGCTGAAGAGCTGGGGGAGATCACAGAAAGAGACTCTATTGAGAATAGAGTCTTTTTCTAATGAAAGAATATTAAAGAAAGGAGGCAGGACCAGCAGGTGGCATCACAGTTCCATCACTGGACTCCCATAGAGTTGACCATGGTTCAAGTTCCAGACCTGGTGGCTTAAAACTCAAGCTAGGTGTGTGTGCATGCATGTCCAAAATCCAGAAAATGGAGGAGAAAGGATTGTGCTCTGTCCATCCTGCAAGGTGATTTCTTGCTTTCTCTCTCTCTGTCTCTCTTTCTCTCCCTGGTTAGCACATGTGCCCTATAGCAAAAATCTCTCAAATAATAAGAAGAAGAAAGAAAGAAAGAAAGGAAGGAAGGAAGGAAGGAAGGAAGGAAGGAAGGAAAAGAATAAGAGAGGAGGAAAATATTAAGGGAAACAATACCTGTGGCACCCAGACCTGGAAAAAACTAAGATGAAGGTTAACTACAAAATTATGGGGGACCAGCAGTTAGCGTAATAGCTATGTCGCTGGACTCCCATGTAGTCGACCGCGGTTCGAATCCCGGGCCCAGTGGCTTAAACTCACACCGGACACATGTGCGTGCGTGCTGAAGATCCCAAAAGGAGAATGGAGGAGAAGGGATTGCGGCATGGCCATCCCCTCTGGAGGGTGATTTCTCGCTTTCTGTCTCTCTGTCTCTGTCTGGCGAGCGCATGCGCCCTTATAGCAAAAACCTCTCCAAAAAAAAAAATTATGGAAGGCCCACATTAATTCATGTTTTCAGCCAAACTTCTTCCTAAACTGAGACTGAGATTGATTCTCACTCAAATAATAGCAAACATTCTTTCTCAGATACATTTTAAGCTGATGAGTAAGATTAACCCCTAGTCCACACATGTGACCAGCCTCTCTGTAATGATGATTCCTATAAAATGTTACTATCTTTAAGCTTTCCATTTCTTGCTCTGGATTTTCTTTTCTTTCTTTCTTTCTTTCTTTCTTTTTTTTTTTTTTTTTTGGAATGATTTATTTCTTTGTATTTATTCTTATTTTTTTAATTTGACCAGAGACAGTCAGAGAGAGAGAAAAGGAAAGTGAGAAAGCAAGCCAACAAATCAGGAACTTGTACCGTGGTTGGCCATGTGGGAGTCCAACGCCTCAACCACCACACCCCCTGCCAGCCCCTCTCTGGTTTTCTTCATTTTTGCTTGTCTTCTTTCTTTCCTACCCCTCTCAAGCACACATATGAACACAGACCCTGGGGCATACACAAATGGACACACATTCTGGTAACTTCTGCTGACCTGAACAAGGCTTGCTTGCCTGTGTGATATTCATGACATTTTTGGCATTAAAAAAAAAAAAACAAAAAAAAAAAACCAAAAACACATTATGACTTTCCCGACAACTTCACAGTTTAAAAAAAAAAAAAAAAAAAAAAAGGCAGTGATGGGCCAGCAGATGGCGTGGAAGTTAAGGTGGCTGGATCCCACTTGGCTGACTGCAGGGGTCCAGTTCTGCACCTGGTGGCTTGCAAAATATACCAGGTACATGTGCACATGCCAGAAACTCCAAGAGGAGAATGGAGAAGAGACTGCAGCATGGCAATCCCCCTGGGGGAATGACTTCTCACTTTCCATCTTTCTCTCTGTGTGTGTCTCTTTGGCAACTGCACATGCCCTATAGCAACAAGTTAAAAAAAGAATAAAACTGTTATGCTTCCAAAGGCTCAGAGCACTCACAGTGTGACTCATACTTTCTTCTTCACAGAGCTCCCATTCGTGATAGAAAGAATAAGGTATAGTCAGTTGCCTGTACTTTTTGTTTAAGTTTCTTGTCATAGAGCACGTGCGCTCACCAGAGAGAAACAGAGACAGTGAGGGGCGGGCAGCAAAATCAGGCCACGATCCCTTCTCCTCCATTCTCTTCTCGGAATTTTTGGCATGCACATATACATGCCTGGTGTGAATTTTAAACCACTGGGTCCAGGACTTGAACTGTAGTTGACCATATGGCAGACCAGTGCCTTAGCCACCACACCACTTGCTGGTCCCTAAAATTTTAGGATTCTATGCTGACAGGTTTTCTTTTTTTCCATTGCTTAAAGATGTCATTCTATTACCTTCTTGCTCCCGCTGTTTAAGGAATAAGTCCTATGTATCAATGTTCCCAGCATGTGATATGTCACTTTCTTCTGGCTATGTTCAATAATTTTTCTTTTTCTTTGACTTGTATTTACTATATAATAGTACATCTACTAAATGTGTCCCATTTCTTTACAAATAAACAAAGCTGAATTTACTCAGGATAAAATTAGGATGATCACCTGAACACACATCATTCAAGTTATTGTGCATGATGTATGTCCCCAAATGTGATTGTGTTTATCCTGCCCAGATTCGGTATGCCCCATGATCTATTGATTTGTGTTGTCCAGCAAATTTTGGACCTTTTTAAAAATTTTTTCTTCAAATATCACTTCTTCCCCATTTTCCTCTTCTCCTTGAATATACTTAAATATGCATTAAGTCAAGGCCAGCAGGTGGCATGGTGGTTAAGGCACTGGATTCCCACATAGCTGACCATGATTCAAGCCTCAGACCTGGTAGCTTGCTTTCTCACTTTCCCTCTTGCTCTCTCTCCTGTGAGTGTACATGCCTTATAGCAAATTTAGAAACAATAATAAATAAAATTAAATAATTCTTTTAAAAATGAATTAGGTCTTTTGATTTGCTATCTGATTACTAAAATTATTTACTTTAAGCCTTTCCTCCTCTGCTAGATTGGACAATTTATATTAATTTTCCAAATTCATGTACCTTCAAACTCCAATGTGATATTGGGCCCATTTTTTTTTCAGGTATTTAAAATTTTAGTTACACAATACTCATTGTATTCCTTTTTACTTTCCATTTGTTTCTACTATCCGTTTACTCATTATGACTATATTTTTCTTTAAGTTCTTGAACATCTATATATAAAATACATGCTTTTGAGTCCTAAGTCACTAATATGGATATCTCAAAGTTAGTTTCTATTAACTATTTTGTTTTTCTGAGTATGCCATACATTTTTCTATTTCTATACAAGCCTCATAATTTATTGATGGTAAAGCATTGCAAATGAGACATTACAGAGATCAGGTTCTGTTGTTAGAAGAAGACTTGGATACCCTGTCACCCATCTTTCTGCTTTTACAAATTACAGAAAGGAACCTACGATTTACCGACTGCACACAGTAAGTATAAATAATGGAGGCAGAACTGAAAGTACAAGCCAATCACCTGACTGAGCTCAGTATCTTCCTAACTTCCCCTTTTTAAAATACTTTCCCTAAATGTATTCCTTGGGGATATTATTTTATTTATTTCATTTTTTAGATATATTTTTGCTAGAGGGCACATGGGCTCACTGGAGAGACAGAGACAGAAAACAAGAAATCATCCCCAGGGAGGATGGTCATGCCACAGTCCCTTCTCCTCCATTCTCTTCTCAGGATCTTGGGCACTCATGTACATGTGCCCGGTCTGAGTTTGAAGTCATCAGGTCCAGGACTCAAACCACAGTCGACTACGTGAGAATCCAGTGACGTCACCATTACGCCATCTGCTGGTTCCTATCTTCTTCTTTTCAAGGAGAGCTGAGCCCTTTCCTGATTTCTTCACTGGAAGCGCTCTCATTCATTCTCCTAAACCTAGAGGTGCTACTGCAATCTCTGCTGATAATGGTATGAGATCTTTGAACACCTACTGTCTGCCAAGTACTATGTTTACACTAGCGTGTGTCAGCTACTGTGCAGGAATGTCCCTCACTTTAACTCACACTAAACCATGTCTTCTTCTGGCAGCTTACCCTAATACCACTCTGTCTACTGGCAGAACAAGATACTCCTTTTAAAGTCTCTAAAGCAGATACTTACGTATCGAATTACTGATAATAATATATTACAGTCATTCACTTGGGAACACTTCCGCCATTAGGCTCTAAGTATTTCAAGGGCCAATGAAGCCCTCTATGTCCGAAACACCCAGCATAGTGCCAGGCACAGACACTGGGTTCCAGTGGTCATCGGTAAAAGGGGAAAGCCCCTCCTTTGGGCTACCATACATGCCAGTATTCTTAGCCCTGTCAGCAAGTGGCAGCTAGGTCACAATACCCTTGGCCCTATGAGGCAGAGCACCACTCTACTCAGCATCCACTTGGGGCTTTGTTGCTATGGACTCCTGACAAAGTCCACTGGGCAAAGCCAAGACAACCCCCACCTCCCCTCTCAGTCTGGGCTCATTGGTGGCCAGACCTGTAGTGCTGACAGGTGTGGAATGTTCATCAGACCCGTGCAGCTGGGCCAGCCCAGAGGCTCGTGGCTTCTAGGCCCCAAAGCTGAAGTATCAGGTCACAAACAAGCCGGAACCAAGGGCTCCTCGGGTCAGAGTTGGTGGAGGACGAATAGAGTTATCAGCCATCAAGGCCTCTAGTCCAGATGCTTCCTTCTGCTTTAAGGAAGGCTGGGAGACTGCAAGCGAGGACTACAGGGACTAACCTGGACAAGGCATGCGTGTCTTTGCTGGGCAGGAGCTCTAAGGGCAAGGTCAGTCTCTAGGTTGTGAGATATTTGCTCAGTTACTCACTCCACAAGCATGTATTAATCAGTTCTACAGTAGGAAGTACGCATAATACCACAGCATACAAGTCAAGAGTTAAAGTCCCAGAAATCAGTCTATTTAGGTTCACATCTAGGTACAATTCTAGTTGTACAATTTTCCAAGTTTTATTTATTTTAAGACACCTTAGACAGGATCTCACATGTCACAATCCCTCCTACCGGCTTCTCAGCCAGCCAAAACCATACACACCCCGTGGGAATGTCTAGTGTGTTCCAACCAATCTGGGATCCAAACCCAAGGCTTGCTCTATGGCTTCAGCATCAGGCAGCAGCATCCTCTGCCCCACACCACAGTGGCTGGGCCTCTAGTTGCATGGCTTTTAACATGTTACACAAATTATTTGTGCCTCGGTCTCCCAATACTAAAGCAGGGATAGCAATATGGAAGATTGTAAAGATTAAATGAGAAATGCATTTAAAATGTGTAGCCCGATGTCTGGCATGTCATAAGTGTTCAATAGGGGATCAGCTGGTAGTGTAGTGGTTAAGGCACTGGACATTCCCACATGGCTGCCCATGGTTTGAGTCCCGGATCTGGTGGCTTGCTTTCTCACTTTCCCTCTTTCTCTGTGTCTCTCTCTGGTCAAATTAAAATGAATGAATGAATTAAAAAATAATGTGTTCAACAAATGTTAGGAGCTACTATCATCAATCTCAAGAAGGTATCAGAGAGATTAAGATTTGCTCTCGAAGAGCTCTTAAGAGTGATGGGTAAAATCAGTCTGTTCATTGGGACCAGCAGATGGTGTACTGATTGCATCGCTGGATTCCCATGCAATGGACTGCGGTTCAAGTCCTGGACCCGGCAGCTTAAAATTCATGCTGGGTACGTGTGTGTACGCATGCACACTCAAAATTCTGAGAGGAGAAGGGTGGGGAAGGGAGTGCAGTGTGGCCATCCCCCTTGGGGAGTGATTTCTCACTCTCTGGCTCTCTGTCTCTGTCTCTCCGAGGAACACATCCACTCGGTAGCAAAAAATCTCTCTTAAAAGAAAAAAGAAAATCAGTCTGCTCATAATCTTGGCCAGTGTAGTTTGATCCTGGCAATTGTAATATAGGATATCCAAGCATGAAGTAACATCTACCTGGAGAAGTTAGAGCATTTTCCCAATAATATTGTTCTCATACTTGATCTCTTAAGAATGCCAGGCTGAAGAGAGCCAAGGAACGTTCTATGTGGAAGCAGGAATATGTGAAAGGCATCCCTGGGTATGAATTTGGGACATGTGATAGTACACTCCTGATAAGGTTCTCGTGACATATAAATCAGTTTTATTATCCGTAATGTGGAATGGAAGCCCAGGGAAAGGCTATAGGCAGAGAAGGGACAAAGGTCAAGTTCATTTTCATGTTACAGTTTCTTTTCTCTCCATGGACATGTTCCCCCACCGCAGGCAGTGGAGGATATGACCAACCCAGTGCCCATGTCTCCCACCACGCCAGGCTGTGAATGACTGATAGAAAGATGCACTGCTTCACGAAAGAACCGACAGTTCACTAAGAGGGAACCAATGCCATCATCCAGGAGAGGAAGGAGGTATTTGGAGATTCAGGGAACCTCTCCAAGTCTCTTCTCACCTCTTTTCTGGTGGGTGTCTAGTTAAGTTCTTTACAATGGGATATTCTTTTTTTTTTTTTTTTGTAAGAATTTTTTTTTAATTTTAACTGTATTTTTTGCTTATTTATTTTAATTTGACCAGAGAGGGACAAAGAGTGAGAGAGAGAGAGAAAGAGAAAAAGCAAGCCACCAGGATGAGGACTTGAACTGTGGTTGGCCACATGGGAGTCTAGCATCCTTAACTACCACACCATCTGCCAGCCCCTGGAATATTCTTTTTTATTTTTTTAAAAACTTGTTTATTTAATTTTATTTATTATGTTTTAATTTGACCAGAGACAGAGAGAGGAAAAGTGAGAAAACAAGCTACCAGGTCTGGGATTGAAACTGTGGTCGATCATGTGAGTGTCCACTGCCTTAACCACCACACCACCTGCTGGCACCAACAGTGGGATTTTCTTTAACAGTTAAACACCTGTTTAACCACTTCTGATAGAGCTATCTTGGGAAACTCAGCACTTTGTCAACAGCTCTGAATTTTTCTTCTGGGGTACGATGACCAGTACTTGTGCTAAGCTCTCTGCCCTTGCAGCAGTTCAGAGCTGAAACACCATTCCTTACAGGTTGCCTGTCCAGTAAGTAGGGAGCAAGATCCAGAGACCAATAAAAGTCCTTTGTCCTCCTTAGTCTGTATCCCACACCTCATCCAACGGATCATTTTCTTTTCTCTACCCCATCTCCTTTTCCATATGAAGGAATGTTGACCTGATATATATAAATAATGGTGACCAGGTAAAATAGCTAAATGCAGTCAAGTAACTTCAGAGAAGCATTTGTAATTAATTTCTTCCATGCCCTTAAATCAACAAAAGACATCAACTCATTTTAAAACATTGTGGGGGGACTAGCAGGTGGCATGGTGGTTAAGGCGCTGGACTTCCCCATGTTCAGCCCCAATTCGAGCCCCAGACCTGGTGCCTTGTTTTCTTTCTGTCTGTCTCTCTCTCTATGAGCACACGTGCCCTGTAACAAATTTAAAAATAATAATAGTAATCAATAAAATTAAATAAATAATTATTTTAAAAAACAACTGTTAAACATCTGAAAATAAGTGAAGATAACTGAAGAAAAGGAGGATTGATTCTTGGTGTAACAGGGTATCATCCCAAGGCAACTTCCAAGCAGACATTATTTAATTCATTCAGGATACTCAAGAGTGGAGTTCATAAGAAATGGCGTAAAGATTTCCACCTCCTTTGTGCAGTCTCCCCTTTCATGGTGTGTGGAGCCTATAACCTATTGCTACCTGATAGAATATAGTACTGGTGATGGCATCGGGTGGTTATGAACATTATATAACATTACATGAACATACAGGTGGCATGGTAGTTAATGCACTGGACTCCCACATGGCCGACCATGGTTCAAGTCCCAGATCTGGTAGCTTGCTTTCTCACTTTTCCTCTCTCTTTGTTTCTTTCTGGTGAGTTTGCATGCCCTACAGTAAACTTTAAAAATAATAACAATAATTAATTAAATAATTAATTTTAAAAGACTCTATCTTGTTGGCAGACTCACTGTATAGACTCCCTGCTGGCTTGTTGAAATAAGCAGCCAAAATGGAAAAGCCCACATGGCAAAGAACTATCACTGGCCTCCAGGGAACAGTCATCAAAAAAGCAAGAGTTCTTCAATATAGAGCCATAAGCCAGACTCCAGCTCCCAGAGAGAAAAAGCAAGCCACCAGGATGAGGACTTGAACTGTGGTTGGCCACATGGGAGTCTAGCATCCTTAACTACCACACCATCTGCCAGCCCCTGGAATATTCTTTTTTATTTTTTTAAAAACTTGTTTATTTAATTTTATTTATTATGTTTTAATTTGACCAGAGACAGAGAGAGGAAAAGTGAGAAAACAAGCTACCAGGTCTGGGATTGAAACTGTGGTCGATCATGTGAGTGTCCACTGCCTTAACCACCACACCACCTGCTGGCACCAACAGTGGGATTTTCTTTAACAGTTAAACACCTGTTTAACCACTTCTGATAGAGCTATCTTGGGAAACTCAGCACTTTGTCAACAGCTCTGAATTTTTCTTCTGGGGTACGATGACCAGTACTTGTGCTAAGCTCTCTGCCCTTGCAGCAGTTCAGAGCTGAAACACCATTCCTTACAGGTTGCCTGTCCAGTAAGTAGGGAGCAAGATCCAGAGACCAATAAAAGTCCTTTGTCCTCCTTAGTCTGTATCCCACACCTCATCCAACGGATCATTTTCTTTTCTCTACCCCATCTCCTTTTCCATATGAAGGAATGTTGACCTGATATATATAAATAATGGTGACCAGGTAAAATAGCTAAATGCAGTCAAGTAACTTCAGAGAAGCATTTGTAATTAATTTCTTCCATGCCCTTAAATCAACAAAAGACATCAACTCATTTTAAAACATTGTGGGGGGACTAGCAGGTGGCATGGTGGTTAAGGCGCTGGACTTCCCCATGTTCAGCCCCAATTCGAGCCCCAGACCTGGTGCCTTGTTTTCTTTCTGTCTGTCTCTCTCTCTATGAGCACACGTGCCCTGTAACAAATTTAAAAATAATAATAGTAATCAATAAAATTAAATAAATAATTATTTTAAAAAACAACTGTTAAACATCTGAAAATAAGTGAAGATAACTGAAGAAAAGGAGGATTGATTCTTGGTGTAACAGGGTATCATCCCAAGGCAACTTCCAAGCAGACATTATTTAATTCATTCAGGATACTCAAGAGTGGAGTTCATAAGAAATGGCGTAAAGATTTCCACCTCCTTTGTGCAGTCTCCCCTTTCATGGTGTGTGGAGCCTATAACCTATTGCTACCTGATAGAATATAGTACTGGTGATGGCATCGGGTGGTTATGAACATTATATAACATTACATGAACATACAGGTGGCATGGTAGTTAATGCACTGGACTCCCACATGGCCGACCATGGTTCAAGTCCCAGATCTGGTAGCTTGCTTTCTCACTTTTCCTCTCTCTTTGTTTCTTTCTGGTGAGTTTGCATGCCCTACAGTAAACTTTAAAAATAATAACAATAATTAATTAAATAATTAATTTTAAAAGACTCTATCTTGTTGGCAGACTCACTGTATAGACTCCCTGCTGGCTTGTTGAAATAAGCAGCCAAAATGGAAAAGCCCACATGGCAAAGAACTATCACTGGCCTCCAGGGAACAGTCATCAAAAAAGCAAGAGTTCTTCAATATAGAGCCATAAGCCAGACTCCAGCTCCCAGACTCCAACCTCTCCACAGTGCTACAGCTGGAGAAGATTCAGCAGAAGCCTTATAGAGGAAGCCATGAACAGACCAGGGAGCCCAGCTGCTCTCCCTGCTGTCCTCCCTCCTCTCTCTCCTCTCTCTTCCACACAGGAATCCTGGGGAAATCATCCTCATGCCTTCGCATCACTCACACCCAAAAATAAGGGAACAGAAGAAAAAAACTGCAAAAATCTGATCAGGCTGCTTGAAACCAATTCTCATTACAGTGATTTACATGAATAGGAGCTCAAATCTGCATACCATTAAGTGTTTAAGATTAACTTGTGCAAGTTTTATTTGATTTCAGCCTTAAATTCTTCATAGAAGCTGAGCCTCCACAGTTTTCTCCCTCGAGCCACTGAGCTTTAAAACAAAAATTAAAAGAATTGCCACGTCCAAGGGATATCTTAAAATTCACAAATTTGCTTTGGGGAAAGGGGCCCAATTGCACTTGGGATTGTTCTTCCACACTGAAATGGCTGCTGGTACCAAGATCAATACTCACACAGAAGCTTCTTTGAATAGGAAATAGAATTTTAATAGTAAGCTCTGCAGAGCTCAGGGCAAGAGTTTGCATAATATTCGTAACCCCTGCCAGGTCTGACAGAATGGTGGTTTGGGGGCCCGTTTTCCACAAGTGCAAAGAATTTAATGTGCACTTTCAGATGGAAAGACACCCTGTGTCTGGGATTAAGCCACACCTGTCCAGTAGTCCAGGGTGCCAAAACCTGGAAGGGATGTGTTCATCAGCCAGCCCCTATAAAATCTAATAAGAGGACTTTGCATAAGGACTAAGCATGGCACAGCAGATCTCTTCACCCTGGAAAATGATCGAGAAAAACAGGTTTTATGAGCTGCGCTAGCACACCATGTCTCCGTGTGATTAATCCATCTCAGGAAAACGACTTTAAAAGCCAATTAAAGGCAACTTCACGGAGTTATTTTGCATTGTCTCTTTATTCTGTTTCTGGCGACAATTGTACCTGTCAGTACAGCTGTGAGGAACTATCAATTTTGGCAGCATGAATTTTCAGAGGGGGAAAAATGTTTAAAAAAGGAACCATTGGCCTGGGAGAGATCAGTTGCCCATCTCAGAAAACAAATCCCAGCAGTGGAGATGGAGACCTGGCAGGCTGTGTGGCTTCCAGCTCTGGGTGCTGGTCACCAGGTCCCTTCCCTTTCCTTTCTATGCCCTTCGGTTCCAGAACTCAGGGACACAAAAGCTACCCCTTCTATGCCCAGATCAAGCAAATGCAGTCCTGCCTAGGAGAGAATCTCTGATCACAAGAAGCAACAGCCAGAACAGAAGGAAAAAGGAGCAATGGCTCCTAAAAGGTAAGTCAAATTATTTTCCTGGTTTAAATCAGCAAGCGCTTAGAGGCAAAAGAGCAAATCCTTGTTTCTTTCCTGGCAATGACCTTACTACAGTGGGGCAGGTCATCGGGAAAGTCATGATGTGTTTCCTTATGTTTTTCTATGCAAAAATGTGTCATGACATTCCTGATACATCTTTATGTTTTTTTAATTTGCCATAGAAAACATGCACTCACCAGGATGAGAGAGAGAGAGAGACAGAGCGAGAAACCTATAAATCAGACTCCAGCTCCCTAATCCCAAGCATAACTGGGTTCCCATCCCTCAGGGAGCATGGCCACCCCACAATCTCATCTCCACCATTCTCCTTTTAGGATTTTGGGAAACATGCCTGGCATGTTTCTCAAGCCACCAGGTCTGGGACTTAAACTGCACAGTGGGCCATGTGGGATCCAGCCACGTTAACCACCACGCCACCAGCTGACCCCCACCTTACCTTCCTGTAATCAACTCTTTCATATCCCAGTAGGTAACCAAGCATATTAGTGGGGGCAGGGGGAAGAAAGAAGAAAAGAATATCCTGTAACCTTTCCACTTAATGCTTCTCCCAGACCAACAGGAACTGCCCAATGTAAATCAGTGAGTGAAGAGTTAAACTTAAAAAAAAAAAAGGCAGAGTTTTTTTACCCCACACCCAATCCTGATGTAGGGCCCTATTTCCCAAGGTGGGAACCAAAGTCCAAGACCCATGCTGTCACCAGAGGAAAGTAAACAGTCCCAGGCTTGGGGTGGGGGAAGCTTTGTTCCTTAAGTTACTACTACTTAATGGTGAGTGGCTAGGAGTGGCTCAGATGTCAGAAGGGAAAGGGCAGGATCAGCCCAAGGCTTAGGTTCTGTCACTCCTGTGTGGGTAGGGTTACAAGTGTGTGATGAGGCCTGTCGACCTCTGGTCAGGACACACACTTATCAGTTCACTCTCAAGACTGTGCCAAGCAGTCAGCCTCAGACAGAAGCAATGCTAGAAAATCAAGAGTCCCCTGAACTGCTTTTCTACGAAGAACAGGCATTTTCTAAATGAGAAACAATTCCACTAATGTCAGTCTGTTTCACCAGTGCCATTGTAACCCCATCGCCTTCCCTGCACAAGTTAACTGGTCCTTAAGAGGGCAAAATCTTGGGGCCAGCAGTTGGCGTAATGGCTATGTTGCTGGACTCCCATGTAGTCAACTACAGTTTGAGTCCCTGGACACGGTGGCTTAAATTCATGCCAGGGACGTGTGCATTCCCAAGATCCCAGGAGGAGAAGGGACTGTGGCATGGCCATCCCCCTTGGGGGGTGATTTCTTGCTTTCTGTCTCTGTCTTTCTGGTGAATGCATGCACCCTATAGCAAAAAAACTCTCAAAAAAAAAAAAAAAAAGGCAAAGTCTCTTTTTTTCTTCCTTTTTTTCGTAAAAGATTTTTGCTATCAGGTACATGCACTCACTGGATAGACAGAGAGAAAGAAATCACTCCCCCAGGGGCAATGTCCACACTACAATCCCTTTTCCTCTGTTCTCTTGGGATTTTGGGTGAGCACACATGCGCATGTGCCTGGTATGAGTTTCAAGCCGCTGGGTCCAGAACTTGATCCGCGGTTGACTGTGTGGGAGTCCAACACCTGAACCACTATGCCACCTGCTGGCCCTTAAGGCAATGTCTCAAGCCCAGCCTGTCTTTGCAGGCTCTTCCTAAAGCCTATAGCCCCAGAAAAGCTTCCCTGGGCTCATTTCCTCAATGCCTGGCCCAAAATTGCATCACAAACACCCCTCAGCCCAAACTTGTGTACACGCTGGCTCAAAGACACATGCTTCATCTTCTCTGTTTCTGCAAAGTTCCATCAGGAAGCAGCTACACTGCCAACTTCTTGACAAAGCACCCTAGAGGCCTCCTCCACAGATGAACCTGTTTCCCCTACTCAGCTTCAAAGTATATCTTGTCTCCACTATGGAATTTACTACAATCTCCCACCAGACTAAACCAAGCTTAGCCCCGGACCAGACCACATTCATCTGTCTAAGCCCAGTGCCTGACTTAGGGTCTGGGACACCAGAGACACTGAGGAAACACACCTAGAAAGGAAGCTAAGGAGGGAGGAAAGAGATTTGACTTTACACAAACCATAGCTGCATCCCTTAGGCTGCTAGAGATACAGGGAAAAGTGTTTGTTGTCTTGTTTTTTTTTTTTTAAAGAAAAGGAACCAGCATTTATTAAATGCATATATGTATCTAGCATTATCCTAAGCAGTTTATGAAAAGCACTTTTATTTCCCTCATTATACTTTATATATGAGAAAACGGAGGCTCAGAGCAGCTAAGTAACGTTCCCAAGGGCACACAACTAATAAGACTCAGAGCTGGAATTCTGAATGCTGGTCCACCTGACTATAAAACATGCACTCTTTCTCTTTCACAATTATGTCTTTTTTGACTCACAAAATAGGAGGATCCAAATAGATCAACAAGATAACCTAGTCTGAGGTAGAAGCAGCCCAGAGAGTTTAAGCCATCTGCTTCAGGTCACCCGGCTGATGGATGGTAGAACCAAGACTGTGTTTCTCCTAACACCCATTTCAGTACTTTTGGCATCACCCCCAGCCTCTCCAAAGAGCCCTATCTATGTGTGATACTGTCTTACCAAGTCAAGTTATTTTTAAAAAGAGAGAAAAATATTTGAGAAACAAGGTCAACATTTTTTTTTCTTCTCAGAGCAATTGTGGGTCCATGAATATACTCAGGAAACAGAAGGAGAGGGCAGCCCCCAAAATTGTAGAATGCCACCTACATTCCCTGGAAGAGGTCTGAGCTGGGGGTTGGGGGGCAGCTGGAAATACCACAGATGGGATGCATTTCTGTAAGCAGAGGTTTAATAACTCACAGTTCTGGTGACAGGTAAGTCCACAAGTATCACTACAGGCCAGAAGGCAGAACTGTTAGCAGAGGAGAGCTTGTCTCGTATCCATGAGTTTCTCTCGCCTATTCTGGTCTCATCCCCGTGGTTCAACGTGCACCACGACTCAATCACACAAGCCCTGCCCACAGCCCTGCCCGCTCGACCTTATCACATCAAAAGGCCCCATCTGGGACGTCATGAAGGAATTAAGTTTTCACTTAACACTTTTACAACACAATCATTCCCAACACTTGTTTTCTGGAGAACACCCAATGGCCACCCACTGACATACGAGTTTCAAAACGTGAACCTTGGGGAGACTATTATCCAAACCATACATTCCACCTCTGGCCCCCAAAGGTCATGTCTTTCTCTCCTGAAAAATCATTCCAAGGGTTCCAAAAGTCTCAGCTCAGGCCAGCACCAACTCCGGAGTCCACAGTTTCATCTGAGACTGAAAGCAAACTCTCAAGTCAAAACCAGTTGCATTCTCCCAAAAATACTACTGCAGAGTGGGCATGAGGTAGAAATTTCCTCTCCACCAGAAAAATAATAATAATAATAATAATAATAGGCCCTAAGCAAGTCTAAAACCCTACTGAGCAGACACTTGACCCTGACACCCCATGTGCCATCTCATAGACAAGCCTAAGCTGGGCCAACGAAGCATCTGCAGCCTTGTCTCCTCGGCCTGTTGGGCTCAACCCATAGTCCAGCTCTCTTCAGTTGGAGTATCCCATCTGCATTTCTTTCAGGCTACTGCCATACTCTGATACCTCCACTTCTAGGGCCTTAAGGATGGACCCGTCCCTCCTCTACAACTCCAGTGGGCATAGCCCTCCTGGAGGGTACTCTCTGCTCCACCTCCCCATCTCCACTTAGTATTGTTTCCGTAAAGACACTGTAGTCGGGATGGTTTCGTCTGGCTCCCTGACCTCCTCTCTTATCATGTGTGAAGGTCACAGGGTAAACAATTTATGTTAGCAGATGTACCGTGCTTGTGTGCTAGGTATATAATTATGACTTGTCTGTGTTATGTCACTGAATGTGACAAGCGTGTGTGACTGTTTGGCTTTGGGAATAAGCCACTATTGTGGCGTCTAAGGAAGGACCCACCAAATGTCAGCTGCATTTGTTCACAAACCTGGCGTGCCCACAACGGTAACTGTACCATCTTATTAAATATGATCTAAATCAAGAAAATATGAGTGTGATAAGATTTTATTTCTATGGAAACTACATTGGATACCTAAGGAAATTATAGCAAAGCAATAAACCTTAAAAATTGCTGTCCAATTAGGCATGGATGAAACAACCATAAATGATTGGGGAAACATAATATCTAGAAGGATTCTGAGCTCCTAATGCCTTCGAAGTGTTTTAGGTTTTGATTTCACTTTAAAGCAACTAAGTCTAGAAATTATAGATAATGCATTATGCATGAGGTTTATGTAAAAAAAAAAAATACAGCTCCAATCAGCAAAAGGCTACATCAAAATGTCGATAGAACTGTGTATACTTAAGTTAAAATAAAAGGGCCAAATTATGTGTTATTTTATTATCAACTCATTCAATTGATCTCCCAATCGCTGCATCTTTAAAGATGAGCCTTCTTTAGCTCTGGTTGTCTCATAAGATTTTTTTTTTTTGCAAGGTCAGATGAGAATGATGAATAAGGAAAGTGTCTTGTAAACAAGAGAAGGCTAGAAACAGCCTTAAAAAGGATTTTGTTTTACTGTTTTGTTGTACTTGGTACAATATTCTAAGCATAGTAGAGGATCCATGAATTATAAAAGGGTGTTTTTCAGCAATGTCAGTTTTTCCCAAGGACCTTTCCACACCTGCAATAGCCTTCTGGATGTGAAATACCCCCTAATTCTCTGCTGGAGGAATTTGCATTAAGGGACTGCTGGCAGCTGCTACACATGAGAGTTGTCTTAATGCAGACGTATTGGTTTTTGTTTTTATTTTTCTCTCACTCTCATTCCCTATAATAATCCAATGTACTCATTTCTGATTGACAAGTATCTTTCCTTCCTGTGGTGATTCAGGACCTAACCTCTAGGGCACCAGAGTCACCTGCAGATTAGAAGAGAGGGAGAAAAACTTCCAGAATTGAGGCAGGCACATATCATGTCTGCCCCTCTCCACTGGTTCTGACGCAGCTAAACCAGGATGCAAGTGGTTGAAAAATGTAGACACAGGCCAGGCTGCTGCTTACCAGCAAAAACTGCTAGCCCTCTTGGCCTCAGAGGGCTACTTTCAAAGGTGTCTGATCACTGAAAAAAGGAAGTGTCATCCTCTAAGCAGTCCAAATGGGACTTGGCAATGTTTTAAGACACAAATGGCGTCTGAATGGACAACCCATGGGCAACATGTAGGTCAGTTCAAATAGAACACTGTACCCAGGGTTGGATGTTGGCACACTGGAAAATGCCATGCTGGGTGACTCTGATTCACATGGGAAGGTTCTAGGTTCACATCCAGAGACATCCCTGAGTACCACACACATGTGTATGTGATTCAGGGCTGGCTGGGGGTGGATCATGGTATTAAGGTTTTGCTGAGGATTTGCTGTCTCTTTCTCAGAAGAAGCAAAAAATATTGCACCCAACTTACTGAGACAAAATACTGACTCCTCTACCCAGGTCAGAGGCACTGTTGCCTTGAGTGGTCAGTTTTGCATGTATTAGCTCTGCCTCTCCATACTGGCCTGGTACACTCAAAAATCTGATAAGCAAGGGGCTATTAGGTAGTGGTGGTTAAGCTGTTGTACTCTCACATGGCCAGCCATGGTTTAAGTCCCGGACTTGATGGCTTGCTTTCTCACTTTCTCTCTCTCTGTCTCTGGTTAAATTTTAAAATAACCCTAATAAATAAAATTAAATAATTCTAAAAAAAAAAAAAAAACAGATGGGGAAAAATAAAAAAGTAGCTGTTTCCATGTGTAATTTATCTTATCGGCCTCCCAGGCCCTTGGTAACAAAGAGGGGACAGGATCTAAATTCTAGCATTCATAGTGCTCCTGGGCTGAGCTGGCCTCTACTTAGCACTTGCTATTTTTCTGCATCCTTCAAGTCTTGGCCACACCTCCCATTTGCCCCTGGCCTCTGCTCCCTCCTTTCTTCACTTCTTACCAAGATGAAATCCAAGGAGGTCCAGTGGGTGCCAACACAATTACTTTCCATAACTCTCACTATTCCCAGTACAGATGGCAATTTCTGGGTTCCATCTGCGGCACCGAGTAACCTATGGCAGGGCAAGAAGACTCTAGGCATGCTGTGTGTGAGAGTTTCCAGGGTCAGGCAGGAAAATATGAGAGTAATGTCCTCCCAGACTCCCAAACATAAAATGCAGCAAATTTACCGCCCTCAGAACTCCCCTTCCTATATGAACACACACCCCACTGGGATGATCCAAACACAGGATCAATCCCTACTGGTCTCGCTCTCTTCCTTCCATTATCCTTCTAGCTAGAAAGACGCACAAGCCTTCTTCCTCCCTGGCCAGGACCCCTATTACATGCAATTTACTGCAGCACTGGCCCTTTCTTGTAGAAACTGCCAGGAGTATAACACCAGGATAGAGCCTATTTTCTGGATTCTAAAAATCCAACAGAAATCTAATTTGATAGCTGGAGCTGAGCAAGGGCTTCTTTGTTTTCGGGGTTATCTGACTTCCTGTGAGGCTCTGAAACTTGTGGCTTCCAAGTTGGAAAGTTCTAGGACAGCAAAATTTGCAAGCTATGGAAATCTACATAAAAAGATTGCCAATAAATTATTCATATCATGGGATAACGAAGTGAAGTGAGACAATTTATTGTTGAGAGACTGGTAAAGCAATAATTGGCTGAAAATGATGAAGAAAGGAGCAACAGTGGAACACCATGCTTTGAAAGGAAGGCTTACACGAGAAGGAGCCCATTTCAAGTCCAGAGTCCTCCCTGAGTCTGCCAGGTGCGTGTCTGGTAGACAGGGTATAAAAGTCAAGATATGAGTAGGCTTCCTCTCTTGTTCTCCTCTCCATCTCCTCCCTGTGTCCCCACATGGTCTTCCTCCTGTGTTGTCTGCATACTCATATCGTAAAGTACACTGGTCATCTTGTAGGCCTACCCATCTCATTTTACCTAAATTTTATATAGATAGTTTTTTTGTTTGTTTTTAGTTTGTTTGTTTGTTTAATTTGCTAAAGGGCACGTGCACTCATCAGAGAGAACAGAGAAGGAATGTGAGGAAGCTCTCTCCATGGAGAATGGTCATGGTGCAATCCCTTCTCCTCCATTTCTTTTTTAGGGATTTTGGACATGCAACATATATGCACCCAGACTGTTTTTCAAGCTTCAAGATCCACACGCACTGCTGACCATGTGGGATCTAGCTGCCTTAAGCACCATGCCACTAGCTGGTCCCCTACTTTGCATCTGTTCTTTTGTACATTGCATCTTTTTTCTTTTTCCCAGAGAGAGAGATTTTCTCTACTGGATAAGTCGCTTGCTAGAGAGACAGAAAGTGAGAAATCACCCACCAGGGTAGATGGCCATGCCATAGTCCCTCTCCTCCATTCCTCTCTCAGAATTTGGGCACGCACACACATGTTCCAGAGTGAGTTTCAAATCACTGAGTCCAGGACTCAAACTGCAGTCGACTACATGGGAGTCCAGTGACATAACCATTACATCCCCATTTTTGTACATTGCATCTTTAAAGTCACTATCTTCACATACAGTTACAGTCTGAGATACTAGAGTGCTGTGGTCTGAATTTTTATGTCCACTCCAAATTTATATGTTGAAATCCTCAGACTCGAGGCAATGGTACTAGATGGTGGAGCCTTTGGGAGGCGATTAGTAGTGACAGTGGGACCCTCATGAATGAAGTTAATACCCTTAAGTGTCAAAGACGCCTCAGAAAACTGGCTGGCTTTCTCTTTCCACCACACTAGGACACGGCAAGAAGGCACCTTCTGTGAACCAAAAAGCAGGCCCTTGCCAGACATCAAATCTGTGGTACCTTAATCTTGGGCTTCCCAGCCTCCAGAACTGTGATAAATAAATTTCTGCTGTTTATACGCTACTCAATCTAAGGTATGTTGTTAGAGCATGCCAAATGCACTAAGATCTGGGGGTTGGGACTTCAACTTCTGAACTTAGGAGGAACACAATTCAGCCCGTAACAGTGTTTATGGAAAAATAAACGTCTACACAAAGATCTGTACTCGAATGCTCCCAGCAGCTTTATTTAGTCACCATCGACTGTGAACACACACGCATCCATCCGCTGGTGAATGGATGAGTAAATGATGCATTCACTCACACAGCGTGAAGAGATGGGCATGAAGACTTTCAAACTGAAAACATTTGGACAAAACACAGCTGCAGAAAGATGTCTTCTATGAGCTTCACTTTCATAATTAGAAAAGACATTTTTTTTTATCAAGAATTTAACTGTCAGGACTAGCAGTTGGCATAATGGTTATGTTGCTGGACTTCCATATAGCTGACCGTGTTTCGAGTCCCAGACCCCAGTGGCTTAAACCCACACCAGGTGCGTGTGAGTGTGTGCCCAAGATCCTAAAAGGAGAATGGAGAAGAGATTGCGGTGTGGCAATCCCCCTGGAGCATGATTTCGTGCTTTCTGTTTCTCTCTCTCTGTCTTTCTGGCAAGCACACCCGCCCTATAGCAAAAACCTCTCCTCTCATACCTTATGGTCTTAATGAGCTAGTATATAAATTCTTACCCTTGGCGTTTAGAAAGCCACTCCTTATTAAGTATTCCCACCTACATGTGAAATAAACCTTTTCTCCTCTTAGACTGTTTGTCAGTTAATTCACAGACCCCTAACCACTCAAACCTACTTGCTAGAGAAAACTTTCCCTTCAAGCAAAGAATATTTCTAAGCAACACAAAGAAAACAAACTTGTTGTATACACATCTCAAAAGCATTGCAGTAAGTGAAAGAACCAGGCAAAATCCCTCTATATTATTTAATATATGTAGCACTACCAAAAAAGCAAAACTAGAAAAAAAAATTGAATGGTTGTCAGGAGGTAGAGGGAGACGCCTATCTACAAAAGGGATATGAAAAAACATCGTAGCGTTGATACCAGCAGTTAGTGTAATGGACTACCATGTAGTCAACCAGGGTTCGAGGCCTGGACCCGGTGGCTTAAATTCATGCTCGATGCATACCCAAGATCCCAAGAGGAGAATGGAGGAGAAGGTATTGTGGCACAGTCATGCCCCCTGGGGGGTGATTTCTCCCTTTAAATGATGAGTGCATGCACCCTATAGCAAAAATCTCTCAAAAAAAAAAAAAAAAAGAAAGAAAGAAAAAAACCACTATAGAGTGACAGAGCTACTCCATACTACATATAATGTGACAGTGGGGACCTGAGAATATACACTGAGATATAATACTATAAAAGGATGGATTTTATTTTGTGGAAATCAGATCTCAATAACTTTTTTTTTTAAAAGGTTTTTCGCTACAGGGTGCGTGCGCTCGCCAGACAGACAGAGAGAGACAGAGACACAGAAAGCGAGAAATTACCCCCCAGGGGGGATGGTCACGCCACAATCCCTTCTCCTCCATTCTCCTCTTGGAATCTTGGGCACGCACGCACACACGCTTGGCATGAGTTTTAAGCCACCGGGTCCGGGACGTGAACTGCGGTCGACTACGTGGGAGTCCAGCAACATAGCCATTATGCTAACTGCTGGTTCCCAATAAAACTCATTTTTAAAAGTACTGTAACATTTTCCTTCTCTGTTAAAAAAAAAAAATTAGAGTTTGAAATATTGTATTTTCTTTTTTTAAAAAAGAATTCTTTCATTTTATTTATTATTATTTATTTATAATTTGACCAGAAAGAGAGAGGTAAAGTGAGAAAGCAAGCCACCAGCCAAGGGACTTGAACTGTGGTCAGCCATGTGGGGGTCCAGTACCCCAACCATCATACCACCTGCCGGCCCCATGTTGTATTTTCTTGCATACACATAAAGTTTGCATGGAAACTGAACAGCATAACAATAGATGCTTGAGAGTAGGGAAAGAAAGTGGGATCTGAGCTTATGGTTAAGCTCAGGATGAGGACAGACCTGTCACTGAATATCTACTTATTCTTTCTGGTTTTGAACTAAGAGAAAGTATTACCCATTCGAAAAATTAAATTAAAAATGAATTAGCCACTTTAATGAGCTAATGATGTAGGAAAACTTTGTAAACTCTAAAGCATGCAAAGATTATTTATTACTTGAAGAAAACCCCAAGATATACTGAAATAGGAGCAGTTTTTTAAAAAATAATTATTTCTTTGCCATTTAATATTTGTTAGGTCCACATTTCCCAAGATCCATTCTTCCATATGCTGCATGCTAAAAAGTATTCTGAGACAGGCAAGTTTGGGAGACCCTGTTTTCTGTACCAACTTCTGGAGTTTTCCAACCACATTAGCTTATTAAGAGTTCTCAGGCTTTCTACAATAAAGAAGCCTATTTCATTTCATTCCATCCAAACTTGGACTGGATCCATAGCTCAAGGGTTAAGGGACTCAAATCTGACATGGCCAACTGTGGTTTGAATCCTGGCCCAGGTGGTTTGAAAATCACACCAGGTACATGTTGTATGCATGCCCAAAATCATGATGGGAAGAAACGATGGAGGGAAAAAAAAATATGGCATGAGCATTCCTCACTGAGGTGTGCTTTTGTGCTCTGTCTCTGGCATCCCTCTGGGGAACAAACCAACAAACACTGTATCAATTGTATTTGACCATTCATTTAACCACGCAATGCCTTTTTTTCTCATGGCACATTTTTTTTTCTGGGCTATTTCATCTACAAAACACAGTTTGAGAAAAACAGCCCTAGACCTGTATGGTGCTCTTTTTTTTTCTTTTTTTCTTTTTAAGAATTATTTAATTTTATTTATTCATTATTTTAATTTGACCAGAGACACACAGAGAAAGAGAGAGAGAGGGGTGGGGGGAAGTGAGAAAGCAAGCCACCCAGTCCATGACTCGAACCGTGGTCATCCATGTGGGAGTGTCTAGTGCCTTAACCACCACAGTACCTGCTGGTCTCTGAACTGGTGATCTTGTAAGTGGGTAGCCCAGGCCAGGGTCTACAGTGATATGACAAGAAGACCACTTCTGCTGTGACACTATCTCCAAAACTTCATAACTCCAATCTAATCATAAGAAAAAATCCTAATTGAATGACATTTTATAAAACATTTATCTTTCTGAAACTCATGAAAAACAAAGAAAGAATGAAAAACTGTCCTACACAAGAGGGGCTGGGGAGAACTGCCAAACAAGTTCTGACATTCCGTCTGAAATTTAGTTAACAGCATTTGTGTGGTTTTTCCAAACAACATCTTTAATTCAGTTTAGATTCCACCTACTCAGTGTTATTGTCAACCCCGCAGGTTAAAGGCTCAGCCCCAAAAGACAGCCACTGCTCAGACACCAGCCACAAATAGGGTGCTCAGAATACCCACATCTCTGCAAATCTACAGGTTCCCATTACCCATTCCCAGGTTTGGTAATTCACTAGAATACCAAAGAGAGAGCTTAGCAAAGTCTTTACTTCCCATGATCAGTTTTCTTTCTTTATAAATTTTTTAAAAATTTTACCAGAGGGCACTTGCCATAGAAAGAAAAAAGGAAAAAGTACACCCCATGGGGTATGGTCATGCCACAATCTCTTCTTCTCCTTTTCTCCCTCCTTTTGAGATTTCTGGCATGCAAGCATACTGGCCCAGCATGTTTCTCAAGCCACCAGGATCAAGACTTAAACCATGAAGTCAGCCATTTTAGATCTGGCTGCCTTAACCAGGCCACAGAGCCAGCCCACCATTGTCCACTTTGAATTAAGCATATAACTCAGGAATGTCCGAATGCTAGAGATGATTAGGGGGAATGGCACGGAGCTTTCATAGCCTCGTAGCCTCACTAGGTGAGCCGCCCACTGGGTGCATCCACGTTTTCCACCACCTGGACAGTCACCTACTCTGGTTGTTCAAGGAATTTCATTGATACTTTATTACATGAACATGAGTGATTAAATCACTGGTTATTGGTGACTGATGTCAATCTGTATTTCCCCTCTTCTCCCTGGAGGTGAAGAGTCAGGCAGAACTAATCACATGTTTGGTTACTGGGCAGCCAGGTTCCATACTGAAGCCTTCAAGATTTCTTCCCAGGGGCCAGCAGGTGACATGGTGGTTGGGGGCACTGGATTCCCACGTGGCCGACCGTGGTTCAAGTCCCAGACCAAGCGGCTCGTTTTGTCACTTTCCCTCTCTTTCTTTGTTTCACTCTCCCTCTCTGGTCGAATTAAAAATAAATAAAGTTAAATAAAATAATTATTTTTTTAAAAAAAAGGATTTCTCTGCCAGAGTCACATCAGTTACACAAACTCAGATATCATCAGAAAGGGACTTATTATGAATAATGAAGACATTTTAGGTGCTTAGAAAACTCCAAGGGTTTAAGAAACTCTGTGTCAGGAACCAGGGTCTACAGCCAAATGTATACACTTTTATTATATCGTAGAGAACAGCGCTGTCAGTTTTGTAGCTGTGACAAGTGTACCATGGTAATGTAAGATGCTAACATTAAGGGAAAGTGGGGAAGGAGCATATGGGAACTCTCTATATGATGCTATCTTTGCAACTCTCCTATAAATCTAAAATTATTCCCAAATAAAAAATTTTCTTTATGTATCTATATCTGCCCTCTATCCAAAGCTCACGTACAAAAGCAAGTAATATTGGGCCAACCCATGGCACAGTGGATAAAGGAGCCCCATGCCACATAGTTGACAACTGTTCAAATCCCAGATCTTGAAGTTTGAAAAATACCATGGGCATGTGTGTGTGTATGCCTGAAATCCCAAAATGAGGGAGAAATAGAGAAGAGATAATGTCAATGTGACCACACCACACTGGGGGTTGTTCTCTCTTCTTTTCTCTGTCTTTGTCTCTCTCTCTCCTTGACAAGTGCATGTGCTTTCTGGCAATTAGGGAAAAAGAAGGAGGAGGAGGAGGAAAAGAAAAGGAAGAGAAAAGCAATATATATATATTCACTTGACTGCATGTGGCAAATTCCATACATTCAAAAAATACACCTTTACCTCTGCAGAGTCCCACCTTCTAGAATCATCACTACATCAAGAACTGGAGCTTTCTTCCCTTTCTGCTACTCTTAATGGGCTGAAGCCCAATGCTCTAAAGTGGAAACCAGCAACTATGGCCTGTGGACAAATCTGGCCAAGAGCTTGTGCTTTTTTAGTGGAACAACAGGGTCCCCTGCTCTTTCATTAACGTACCATCTAAGGCTGCTTTCATTCCACAATGTCAGAGTCAAGTAATTTCAAGAGACATCAAATGGCCTGCAAAGCCTACCTAATTTTTAAATAAAAAGTTTAGGAGAGAGGATGGCAGGTGGTGTTGTGGCTAAGGGCACTGGACTCCCAAAAGAACACATCAGGTTTCAACGAAAAAAAACCTGGTGGGTGGGTGGCTTTTTCTCTCTCTCCCGCCCTGCCCACCCATCTCTGGTCAAATTAAAACAAATAAATTAAGTAAAATAAAATAATTCTTAAAAAAGTAAAAGGTTTAAGAGGATATTGTTTTAGACTAAGCTCCTGCTCTTGGTTCCAACAGACCAGACTAAAATGGACTCGCCCAGGCAAAAATGTCACATCAAAAAGCTAAAAATTTTTTGAAAGATTTTCATTTAATTTATTATTATTAATATTTTTAATTTGCTATAGGGCATGTATGCTCACCATATATATATAGAGAAAGCAAGCTACCAGGTCTAGGACTACAGCTATAGTTAGCCACGCTGAGTCCAACACCTTAACCACCGGGCCACCTGCTGGCCCCAGCAACTGAAATTTTTTTTCTCAAAGAATTATTTTATTTAACTTTGTTTATTTATCCATTCATTTAAATTTTGATCACAGAGGGAAAG
>NW_006159539.1:5985135-6009007 GCF_000334495.1 Tupaia belangeri chinensis
GTCCAGGACTCAAACCACAGTCAGCCATGTGGGAGTCCAGCATCCTTAACCACCATGCCACTTGCTAGACTCAGCAACTAAAATTTTAAGGAAGCTGATAGATCACTCAAACAGGTCAAATAGGCCTTATTCCTGAAAACAGTAGATTCTAGTCTACCTGTACCCGTAACATACAGAAATAAAATTTAAGTATATCTTAAAACCTTCTTAGAAATGTGTACCTAAAATAGCTCAAGTTGCTATCTAAACTCATCAGACTTTTTAGTTTTATGAACACCCTTATTACACAATACCTTCCTCCTTTATGTTCCAGACTCACTGTCTCCACACTTGGCTTAAAACTAAGCCAAGTGATTCCAAGCGACAAGCTCCCCTTGTCATAGAATTTAGCCAATCACTGTAGTACAAGAGTGCTTGCTACCTCCCACTCACATTCACAACCTTTACTTTTTTAAAAAATTATTTTCCAATGAGTACATGAGCTCACCAGAGAGAGACAGAGATAAAGGAGGAGAAAGCACTCCCCAATGGGGCAAAGCCACACTGCAACCACTTCTCTTCCATTTCTCCATCCTGGTGGGATTTGGGGCATGTACACACATGCCCCCCAGTATATTTTCAAACCACAGGGCTGAGATTTGAACTGCAGTCAGCCATGTGGGATCCAGCACCTTTAACCACAGCCTAGCTTTTGCCTTTAAAATCATCCTATAATCTGTAACATATTGGCACATTTTGTACAGGGTACCTTAGATTTCATGGTGCCCAGGCAATAGCCCAAATAAAATATTAATACTTTACTTTATTTCTATTTGCTCGGCCTTCTGTTTGTTAGGTTGGCATTTCCTTTACAGAAAAGTTGCAAACCTATGCTCTAAACCTGGTATCCTACCTCCCCAAGCAGGCACTGCTCTAAGGAAATGGATTTCTATCTTCTCTGGCTGTAGAAAAGAGAATGTTGCCCAAGGAAGATATGTCTTTCCCTCTCATACACACATACGCACACAGAGAGAGAGAGAGAGAGTACTCCATCAAGATAAGAAATCAGGACCCAGACAGAGGTAAGGCAACTGCATGGTTCCAGATTCACATTCAGAGACCTTCTAGAACAGGCCGGTTCATGTATGCTGGCTGAGGCAGGGGGTGGATGGTGGTGTGAAGACCCTATTGGGAGTACTAGCTCTCTCTCTCTAACGAGATATATCTCTATATTTATACAGATAGATATAAATAGAGATATATATAGATAGATATATATATATGTATATCTTGCACATGGAAGAAAGAAATAGGCTTTTAAAAACCTTAGCAAATCAGTTTGATTTTCCTGAGCACCCACTTAGCATCTCAGGAGGTTTCTGAGCTGTAAGAGAGCTCTCACCAGTGGTCACAGTTTGAAAACACCTTAATGAAGCAAGCTCTTAAAGGTACCCCCGCAGAGGGTCTGCTTTCTTGCAGAGCTGCCAGGCCAGCACAGTCAGGTGCTTCTTGTCTTTAATGCAGGTACTTGTCAGAGGTACAGTTTTTATTTGTTTTCCTGTGCCTCCACGAAGTCTGCTTCTCATTCTTTTTTATTTTTTTCTGTGCGGTTTTCCTCGAAAAGTCAGCATTTCCACTCATCTTCAGCTGCTGTCTGAGCAGAGACAAAGCACAAAATAACTTATGGCAAAAAGCTCGCTCAGAAAAAAAGTGTAGCTTGTTCCGTGAATCCCTGAAGTTCATGTAATAACTGAAAAAGAGTAGGTGTTCGGTAAAGGTTTGTTTGTTGAATTAGATCGAATTGTGATGAATTACTGGATCACTTTGCATGCCTAATGTAACCCACATGGCTCCTTTCATCAGATCCATGACCCGTGTGGCTACTTTTCTGTTCTCCTAGTTAACACTTTAATCGCTGACTCTAGTCTGTACAGATATGAAGGTTGGTGCCCAAATTTACCACAAGTGTCCACCTCTGGGGTATCATTTTGTGAGCTCCAACATACATTTTTTTTTTTTCCTTTTCTGCCTATACAACCCATGGTTCACACTTTTGCCCAGCCCTCTCCAAGGCCAGCTCTGCTTCATGAAAGTATTAAAGGAACTGTGTTTAGCAGGCCATGAATAATCCCATTTCCGGCCTAACAGGAACACTCAGGAGGGCTAACAGTGGAAGTCAAGGAGAGGCACTTAATTTGAGAAGTGGCTTAAGCTGTTCCTGTGGACACAGGACATGTGCACACCCCAGAGAGTGACAGTGAGAGGAAAAGTGAGAAATCAGTCCCCATGGGGAATGGACACACTACAATCCCTTCTCCATCCTCTTCCTGGGGTTTTGGGCACATGTGCACATGTGCTGAGTGATTTTCAAGCTGTCAAGTCCAGGACTAGAACTGCTGTTGACCATGTGGGAGTCCAGCATCTTAATCACCATGCTACCTGCTGCCCCAGTTTAAATTCATTTTAATTCTGTTTACCAGTCATTATCTACTCTTACTTTTGTTCTGAAAAGCATGCATTTTTTAAGAGATTTTTTATAGGGTGTGTGCACCTCTCTCTGGAGAGACAGAGAGAGACAGAGAGACAGAAAGTGAGAAATCTCCCCCTCTCAGGGAGGATGGCCATGCCGCAATCCCTTCTCCTCCATTCTCCTCTCAGGATTTTGGACACACACACACACACATATGCACCTGGAGTGAGTTTTAAGCTGCCTGGTCTAGGATTCAAACCACAGCTGACTACATGGGAGTCCGGCGACATAACCATTATGCCATCTGCTGGTCCCAAGTCATGCATTTCTTACAGAGCTAGGATATTTCTCCCACCTATAAGGGCTTTTATGCAAACCTCTGCCAGGTCAGAGGGCCATATCACCTTGACCTAAGTATTTTCAACGCTTATAGTAGCGGCATCCATTTGAATTAAATTGATTGCCCACTTTTCTAAAGCGTGTCTAAAATTGATATGAAGTTCTACTTTTGTAATGCCTAAGAACATCTCTGATTTCTTTTGAGCATTTTGTACTACCTATTATACTCAGAAATATATGCAATTAGAGCCCTCAAACACTCACTAGGCCATTCTCGGCTTCTTGAGAAAAATTATCATTCAAAAGTTTAACATTTGTTGAGTATCAGCAGTAAACAAGCAAACAGATCCTGCCATCCAAGAGTTCATAGTCCTTGTGGGGAAAGACAGACAAACCAGTAAATGGGATAATGGGCAATAAGAGCCATAAAGGAGCCCAATATGGACAGTGTACCCTGAAGGTATGTGTAAAGGGAGCCTAACCCTGCCAGGGGTGGGAAGGAGAAAGAAAAGCAAGTCAGAGAAGCCTAAGTGAGGCCTTGGCTGCATCTCACAATGGACAAGGTTACTGTCCAAAGGCATGTTTTAATGGACAGTGAACAAACTGATTCTGAACCCAGTTATAGATTTGTGATGTAACCCCCAAACCTTCTTCATGGCACTGTTCCAGGAATTCATGATGCAAAGGATCATCACAGCCAGCCAGTAGCCTGTGTTATTTTAAATGGACCGAGGTACATTCTAACTGGAAGCAAATAGCCTAAGTAATTTCTTTTCTTTTCTTTTTTTTAAGAATTATTTAATTTTGGGACCAACTGATGGCATAATGATTATGTTGCTAGACTCCCATGTAGTTGGCCACTGTTCAAGTCCTGGATCCGGCGGCTTAAAATTCATGCCAGGTACGTGTATGTGCATGCCCAAAATGCTGAGAAGAGAATGGAGGAAAAGGGACTGCAGTGTGGCCATCCCCCAGGGCTGATTTCTCATTTTCTGTCTCTCTGTGTCTCTTTGGCGAGCACACGTGCCCTAAAGCAAAAATATCTTTTTTTTTTAATAAAGAATTAATTAATTTTATTTGTTATTATTATTTTAAATTTACTACAGGGCACGTGTTCCCACCAGAGATAGAAAGAGAGAGAGAGAAAATAAGCCACCAGAGGGACCAGCAGTTAGCGTGATGGCTATGTCGCTGAACTCCCAAGTAGCTGACTGCATTTTGAGTCCCGGACCTGGTGGCTTAAACTCATGCTGGGCGTGTGTGCGTGCGTGCCCAAGATCCTGAGAGGAGAATGGAGGAGAGGGGATTGCAGCGTCTGTTTTTCTGTCTCTCTGTCTCTCTCTGTCTGTCTGGCGAGCGCATGCGCCCTATAGTGAAAACCTCTCCAAAAAAACTTCTCCAAAAAAAAAACAAAAAAAAAAAAGAAAGAAGTTACCAGGTTTGGGACTTGAATCACAGCCAGCCATGTGGGAGTCCAGTGCCTTAACTACCACGCTATCCGCTGGCTCCAAGTGATTCATTTTCAAGAATAACTTAATAAAATTTGCTTCACCAGTTTGCAGATGTGACAAACCCAAAAAGTACACATTCTCAGAAAGTTTCTGAACAAAGGAAACCCAAAAACAACAGGTTGCCCTTGAGAAATAACTTCTCAAGATGGTAACTGGTCACCAGCCCTTTGCTCCCCCTTACTTCCTGGTTCTTCTCCCTCCCAAGACATTTGGCACGACTTTGAAATGAGCCTGTCCTGACCCTGTACCTTTCCATCAGACAAGAGAGGGAAGGGGACAATAAATATCTAATAAGGAAATAATAAAACTTCGGTGACATCCTGGAAGATTGTACACCCCACAGTACTCAGTCAATGTGGACCTGAGGGAGGGACTTGTGCACTAGGGAATAAATCCCTTCTTGTAACCTTGCTGGGTGCATCTGCCCATCAGACTCCTGATCGTGCAAGATGGCCATTAAAGTCTTGCTTCCTGGTACCTCATGTCATCAAGTCTATTCTTGGGCATTGGATGGACGAGTGCATTTCTCACAGTAGCAAACAACTCGTCACCTCCCTTCTTCTTGTCTTTTTCTTTGTTACATAAACTAGCCCTTTTGGTAGCCATTTCGGTGGACTTCCTGGATCATCAGAATCTGTGTCACCCAAGCAAGCCAGCCTCAGGCCTATGGCTCACATGAATTTCTTTCACCTCGCCTACTGTGCCTCAGCCTCCCTGTTTGGGTTGACGAGGGTGAGGGCAGGACAAAGAAGGCTTTGAGCTGTATCTGGAGGGCACGGATTTAGCCCAAAAGGAGAAGGAAGACATTCCAGAAGGAGGCTACCATTGGCGCTGGCATATGCAAGAACCCACTGGACAGAGCAATCTGCAAGGAATGTAATGCGATCATTTCCTACCATCCATTAAATTTAGAATATATGCAATCCTATGTAGAGCCGAAGTCACTGCAGATTAGCCAGGATGGCTAAAAATGGGCACCCTGGAGCCAGCAGGTGGTGGTGGTTGACACTCTGGACTCCCACATGGCCGTCCATGGTTGGAGTGGACCTGGACACGGCAGTGTGCTTTCTTACTTTCTCTCTCTCTCTGATGAGTGTACATGACCTATAGCAAATTAAATAATAATAATATTAAATAATTCTTTTAAAATAAAAAAGGATACCACGTGTCTTGATAAGAAAGGTGCACTTTATCCTAAGACACAGGATGAAAATAATTCCTATAGATTTATAGGTTTTACTGTTGACCTTATTCCAAAATACTTTTTTTAAATTAGTAGATACATCAGTCAGTTTAGGCTAAGATATATACAATAACAAATGAACCACACTATTAGTGGCATTCTAAAACATTATGCTTTCTCTCATGCTTGTGTTCATGTCTGTAGTCTGCCACCCTCAGCTTTACTCCACTATCTGCTCCTACTGGGACAAAGGTGGAGGGAGCAAGCAAGTCTAGGATATGTAGCTGAAGAAATTAGGAGTCTGCCAAAGTCATATGAAGACCATTTTAAACAAAAAATAATCTGGAATGACAGCAGAAAGAACCACTATCTAAACTTTTTAAAAAATAATTATTTATTATCATTATTATTAAATTTGCTACAAGACACATGCACTCACCAGAGAGAAAGAGGAAGTGAGAAAGCGAACCACCAGGTCCAGGACTTGAACCATTGTCAGCCATGAGGGTTTCCAGTGCCTTAGCCACCACACTACCTTCTGGTCTCACCACTATCTAAACTTACAGAGAACCTCCTGAAAATTCAGCTGGCATTGTCCCCCTCCCAGGAGTTTTCCTGTCTGAAAAAGATGAACTCTTCACACCAGGAAGTATGAATTTTGAACTGTTCCCAACAGGGGAGCCTTCTGCCAGGAAGATAGATCATCCATTCCCATTAACCTCAATCAGCCCAATAAACATTGCACTGTCTTCCATTAAAGCCCTAAACCCTCCCTTTTGTTAAGGTGATATACAGACTTTTCCTTAAGACTCTTCCCTGAGTTTTCCACTCCTAGGAGCTCTGGGTACATATGTGAAAGCAAACCTTGTCTTCTCCTGTTACACGGTATTTTCTCAGTTAATTTGTCAGGCTCTCAACAATTCTGACCTAATTTCGAAAGGAAAACTTTTCTTTAGAACACATTTTTGTAACAGAAAGAAAAGAAGGATGTTAAAACCACGTAATGGCTCTTAAAGCTTCTGCCAAATGGTTGCAACCTATCACTTCTGCTTTTCATTGGCCACAGCATGTTATGTGGCCAAGCACCATGCCAAATGGCTGGGTAATTTAAGTTCTCCTACACGCTGGGCCTGTCTTCCAAAATGGAGGACTGGGGCTGGCAGGTGGCAAAGTGATTGAGGCGCTGGATTCCCACATGGCTGACCAAGCCTTGAGTCCCAAACCTGGCTGCTTACTTTCTGACTCTCCTTTTCTCTCTTGCTGGTCAAAATTGAAGAAGAATGATAATAATTTTTTAATTAAAAATAAATAATTCTTAAAAAAAAAAAAAAGAAAAAAAGAAAATCAAAATGGAAGACTAAGGCCAACTAAGTAAAGCAAAAGGGTCTATTTGGGCCAAAGCAAGAATAATCACCTGGACACATGGTATTCAATTTACCCTGGCTAATGTGTGCCAAGGGCTTCCAGATTTCAGGGTGATTTTAAGACAAAAGCCGTACATGAGAGGGGGATAAAAAGAGATTCCAAGCTCTGGCAGTGATGAGTAAATAACTCCCCAGGGAAGTTGGGTAGGCTTAATGGCTTGTGGCAGAACAGTAACAAAATAGCTTTAAGTGATTCATTTTCAATAGCTTAACAAAAGCTGCTAAGCCAGCTTGTAGAGGGGACAGCTCTAGGAAGTACACATTCCTGAAAAATTCTTGAATGAACAAAACCCAGAAAACAATAAGTTGCCCTTAAGAGATGACTTCTCAAGATGGCGGCTGGTCACCAGCCCTTTGCTCCTTTTTACTTCCTGCTGCTTCTCCCTCCCCAGGACATTTGGAGAGCCTTTTTTTGTAGGCTTATCCTGAGCCTGAGCCTTAATACCTAAGGGAATCATCAAACTTAGGCAGCATCCAGGAAACTTGTTCACCCCACAGTCCTTAGCCAGTGAGGAACTGGGGGAGGGACCTGTGCACTAGGGAATAAATCCCTTGCCAAAGCCTTTCTGGGCATGCCTGCCCATCAGACACCCGATCTTGCAAGACCTCCATTAAAGTCATGTGCTTGTGTCTCCATGTCCATTCTTTGGCATTGGGTGGATGAGCTCGTTTCTTACCCTGTTCAGATATAGTGACATTCTTCAATCTTCCTCCCTGGGATAGGTTAACAAAGCCTCATGGTGAGGATGGAGATTGATGTTCTCTCCTTTGATGAGTCTGATCTGCAGATCCTTAATGGATTTTCAAAGCTAAGTCCTTTCCCATACTCTTGGAAAAGAACGGAATCCAAGATGATCAAAAAATAGGGACAGGTGACACTCCAATGCCAGTCACCTTCAGTGTGCCTGAGTTCAGGTTCCTCTGTTGCCTCTCGGTCCTATTCTAGAACAAATGGGCTCTTTAATTTTTGTTGTTGTTTCACACATCTGGTAAGAAAAGATTATGAATTTTTTTAAGAGAGATTTTTTTTGAAGAGGTTTTTTTTTTTTGCTATATGGCACGTGCACTCACCAGAGAGAGAGAGACAGAGAGATAGAAAGCTAGAAATCATCCCCCAGGGGGTATGGCCATGTCACAATCCCTTCTCCTCTATTCTCTTCTCGGGATCTTGGGCACGCACGCACACATGCCCGGCATGAGTTTTAAGCCGCCGGGTCCAGGACACGAACCACGGTCAACTCCATGAGAGTCCAGTAACATAGCCATTATGCTAACTGCTAGGCGCTTTGAGAGATATTTTTGCTATAGGGTGCATGTGCTCTCCAGAGAGACAGAAAGTGAGAACCCCCCCCCAGGGGGGATGGCTATGCCCCAATCCCTTCTCCTCCATTCTCCTCTCCGAATTTTGGGCACACACGCACGTGAGCCTGGCATGAGTTTTAAGCCGGTAAGTGGGAGACTGGAACTGCCATTGACTATGTGCGATAGAAACATTACAACCAGCGACATAACCATTACACCATCTGCTGGTCCCAATTATAAATACTTTAAACAAATTATTTTCTCTACCACCATAGCCAATATCAAAAACTCAACACACACACACACACACACACACAAAGCCAACATTTCCAGGTTTTCTTGGGGAAAAGAAATAAAAATGCCAACAACACGGAGCTGTTTCTATGCATCAGCAATCAGCTGAAGGTGAGCTTTAGCTAACTTAGCCATGTGGTAAGCCTGGCTCAGATTAAGCAGATGAGTTCACAAGCCTGAAGCAAGGGGTAACCACTGAAGAGATGAAGGAGGAAAGTGGCTGGATCCGCTCTGCTTTTTCAGTTTTAGCATTTGAAGTTAAAGGAAAACAAGGAATAAAGCCTAGACACCAGTCAGGAGGGGACTACAATGATGTCTAAGCCAGCACAAGAATGTAGCTTGTAAAAATAAAGTCAAGGGGACCAGCAGTTAATGGCTATGTCCCTGGACTCCCACGTAGTCAACTGTGGTTTGAGTCCCAGACCCCGTGGCTTAAACTCACGCCAGGCACATGTGTGTGCATGCCCAAGATCCTAAAAGGAGAATGGAGGAGAAGGGATTGCGGCGTGGCCATCTCCCCGTAGGGGTGATTTCCTGCTCTCTTTCTCTTTCTGGTGAGTGCACATGCCCTATAGCAAAAACCTCTCTAAAGGAAGGAAGGCAGACAGGAGGAGGGGGCAGGGAGGAAGGAAGGAAGGAAGGAAGGAAGGGCGAGCCCATGGTGTGGTGTTAAGGTGGCTGCACCCCACATGGTCAAATGTACAGTTCGAGTCCCAGACCCAGTGGCTTGGGAAACACACCAGATGCACATGCATGGGTGCCCAAAATCCTGAAAGGAGGGAGAAATGGAGAAGGGATTGTAGCATGATCTTTCCCCAAGAGGGCTACTTTCTCCCTTTTACTTTTTCTCTACTTTGTATTTCTTTGCAATGAGAGCACACACCCTAGGGGGAGCGGTAGAATGTAAAGTAGAATCTCTAGTCTTCACCTGTGAAACAGCCAGTTGGAGGCAATACCCAGCTAGAAGCAGCCAGCTGAAAGAGAACGAACTTCTGCCAGTTGCCTTGATGCAAGGAAGGCATCTTAAAACCAGGGACAAAACTGCCATTGAAAAGTTTGGGCTTGGGACCAGCAGGTGAAGTAATGGTTACATTGTTGAACTCCCACATAGTCGATCACAGTTTGAGTCCCAGACCCAGGGTCTTAAATTCACACTGGGGCAAGTGTGTGTATGGCCAAAATCCCAAGAGAAGAATGAAGGAGAAGGGACTGTGGCATGACTTCTTGCTTTCTGTCTTTCTGTCTCTTTAGCAAGCGCATGCCCTGTACCAAAAATCTCTCTCAAATAAATAACCTTAGGGAAAAAAAAAAGAAAAGAAAAGAATAGTTTGGGCTTAGGATCCAGCAGGTGGCATAGTTTTTAAGGCACTGGACTCCCACATGGCTGACAGTGGTTTGACTCCTGGACCTGGTGGCTTGCTTTCTTACCCTCTGCCTCTGCCTCTGTCTCTGTCTCTCTATCTCTCTCTGGTGAATGCGCTTGCCCTATAGCAAGTTAAAAAATAATAATTATTTTTTAAAAAAAGAAAAGCTTGTGTTTAAACAATATTTTTCTTCCCCCTTTTGTCCCCACCCTCTGCCACCCTTGCCACCTTGAAACAAAGACAATGTGCTTCTCAGGGAATGAAGCTAAGACCCCAAAGGGCACCTCTCTCGAAGCTGATGGGAAAGGAGATCTTTTAATAGATGTGGTTAAATAATCATTTCCCTCTCTGATTCTCTCCTTCCAGACCAGACCTGCCTCCTCTTCCTCCCCCAACCCATTATTGGCCTAAATTAAGTTTTCAAAAGGCTCTGTGCTGATTTTTGCTAAAGAGCATTGAATTCAATGAATCATAATTATTGATTTAATTAAAATAGTTGCTCTGTGAGAAGTGAAGCTTTTTTAATAACCAGCAAAGATGGAAGGGGCCCCATTCATTTCCAGTGTAGCTTTTCAAACAAATTGGGCTGCCTTTTTGAACAGGCCAACTCTAAGTGCGGCTTTGAAATGGATCCTCTAGCCATTCATACGGATAATTCAACCAGTAAAGAAGGTGCCTTTCTTATTGGCTGCCTTTCAGGATGGGAAAAGAGGAGGTGCAGTGAGCCCAGAGCTCCAGACTAGGCGATGAATAATTCATGACCTTTCTTCTGGGCCCGGTCTGTGTGCCTTTCTGCTTCCCTGTACTTATATGTGAAAGGAAATCTAGAGTGGGGACTGTCGTGCTGTGGATCTTCACACTCTCTCTTGATCTCTGAAGGTAGGAGCTGCCCAAGGAGGACCCAGCTCTGCCCTAGGTCTTTGCCACCCGGCAGGATCAGATATCAATAGGGATGAGCACTGAGTACTGCAAAGAAACAGGGACTGGGGACCCACAGGGCAGGTTCTACTCCTCTGTACATGGAAGCAGACCCTTTAAGAGGATGAAGGAGGCCCCCCTCCCTGCACTGCCCCCCTTCCACACTTGCCACGGCAGGCGGAGCACACATCACATCACTTCCATTAAGGAAGGAGAATAATGATGTATCCTTGGAGAAGGCATTAATGAGGTGATGACACATTTTTAATTAAATGCCTTATGTAGATTATTAATCCATTCCTCCAGGAAAAATAGACCGTGCCATGGTAGAAATGTGAGACAAGCCAGTGTGTATCTTCGTGTGTATGTGGGGACGGACGGACGGACACACACACACACACACACACACACACACACACACCCTTTCTCCAGATCATGATAAGGCCTATTAGCACCAACCACAGCCCTGAGATGGGAGCTAAAGCTTAGAGCCTGAATGCTCATGTCACAATCTCTGTTAACTCTGGGCCTTAGTAAAGGAGCAATCACTCGCTAACATTGTTCACGCATGGTGAGGACAGCTTTCTTCAGGACCATTGTGAAAGGTATAGGGATCACAGCAAGGGGATTTTTGCAACTGGAGAAAGAAGACTCAACTTCCAAGACAGCGTGGGTAGGTGGGGATTGACAGTCAGGGAACAGGGTGGGGCCAGTGGAAGGAACATGGTTTAGAGGAATTATGGCTAAGCCTACCTATCAGGATTCTTGCTGAAGACAGGCTGGGGTGATCAGTACCTGGAGGGGTAGTGAGAAAGAGGAACCTGATCAGATATGGAGGGTGGGAGAATTTTGCTAAACCAATTTAGCAGGGTTTTTTGTTAAAACAGGGTTTTGGGACCAGCAGGTGATGTAGTGGTTAAGACACTAGACTCCCACCTGGCAGACCACGGTTTAAGTTCTAGACCTGGCAGCTTGAAAATCATACTAGGTGCATGTGTGTGCATGCCCAAAATCCCAGGAGGAGAATGGATAAACAGAGACAAGGCCCGATCAGGAAGGGGAGGGCAGGGACCAGCAGGGACGCAAACCGCGGTCGACTACATGGGAATCCAATGACATAGCCATTACCAGCATGACCATCCCTCACGTGGTCATGGGGTGATTTCTCACTTTCCCTCTTACTGTCTCTCTCTGGCGAGCACACATGCCCTATGGCAAAACAAAAACAAAAACAAAGCAAACAAACCAAAAACTAAGTTTTACCATGGAGTGCTTAGATAGACTTGTAGACAGTTCTGGAGCCTGACTCAAGTTTGGCCAAGTGAAGAATCTTTGCTGGCCTCAAGCCTGCACTTGGAGTCAATGTTACAGAAAACAATTTTATATCACTTGTGGTTTTTGTTTGTTTTAAATTTTTTTAAAATAATTATTTTATTTAACTTTATTTACTTATTTATTTGACCAGAGAAGGACAGAGTAAGGGAAAGCGAGAAAGCAAGCTGCCAAGTCTGGAACTTGAACCATGGTCGGCCATGTGGGAGTACAACACCCTTAACCACCATGCCACCTGCTGGCCCCCATATCTCTTGTTAAAAATGAAAAGACTTCATTCATAAGAGACTATGCAATGGGGGGTTTACAGCAGGGAAGAGACCAGGCTGAACTCTGAACCTAGGACAGGGGAAGATTTATAGCCAAAAAGTATGTACGCATGGGGCATGGGGGGAAGGAGATGGGACTTTAGTAAGAGGAAGCATCAAGGCTAGACAGGCTTGCTGAAGACAGGCCAGGGTGACACAATTTTGAGAGTGGGAAGGAGAAATCTGATCTTATATCAAGGATAAGGAAGAGTCACTAACGGACTGTTCAGGGTTCTTGCTGAAACTGGCCTAAATGACGCAAAGACAAAGGATAAGCAAAAACAGGGTTCACAGGAACAACCCAAGTTTTGTCAAACAGGGTCTCTGTCATCAGAGGGCCTCATGAGCATGCCCTGGGTACCACATGCCCAGGCTCCAACAAGGAACCTAGTGGTAGAGGTGTACTACCAGCTGACGGTTTGAAGAAGGCCCTGGTGTGGAGGTGGGACACACACAGAATAGGCCATTTTCGCAGTCAGGAGGCCATCCAGCAGGAAGCGCTGATCTCCATAGCAATTGCCCTCCCCTTCCTGGGGGGATGCCCACGCTGCAATCCCTTCTCCTTCATTCTCCTCTTGGGATCTTGGGCACACACGCACACGCGCCCGGCGTGAGTTTCAAGCCACCGGGTCCAGGACGCAAACCGCGGTCGACTACATGGGAATCCAGTGACAAAGCCATTCCGCTAACTGCTGGTCCCTGCCCTCCCCTTCCTGATCGGGCCTTGTCTCTGTTTTTCTCAGTGACCTGAAGCAGCTCTTGCATTTGACTAAGGTCAGAGGCGCTTCCTCCACTGGGCTCCTAAAATATTATAACGACCTACTGGTATCAACACTGGCTGCCACCGCCATGCTCTTAGACTAAAAAAATAAAACAATGATGATATTAATGATAATAAAGCGTCCATTTGTTGAGCACTTACATGCCACACACCATCCTAAGTACAGATCATACATTGTCTTTATCAATCCTCACTGCAAGCTTTGTGAAATAGATATCATTATTATTCTTGCTATTGCTACCATAAATACAACTGTATTATGGATAAAATAGTATGTTCATGGGAGCCAGCAGGTGGTGTAGTGGTTAAGGCACTGGACTCCCACATGGCCGACGGCAGTTCGAGTCCTGGACCTGGTTTTCTCACTTCCTCCCTGGTTTTCTCACTTCTTGTTTTCTCACTTCCTCCCTCCCTCCCTCTCTCTCTCTCTCTGTCCCTCTCTGGTCAAATTAAAATTGATTAATTAATTTAATTAAATAGTTCTTTTAAAAGAAAATCGTATGTTCGAGGTCAGAAAATTACTAAATGCCAAAGACAGGATTTAAATTCTAGTCTGTTTAGTAATACCACACTGCTTGCTTCAGACTTTTTAGCCCTAAACTTATTGTTATAATTGCTCTCACACTGTAATTGAGGAAATCAAAGCACACAAAGTTAGCTTGCCAAATGCATCGCAGCATGAAGGAGGAAATAAAATTTGAGCCCAGACCACTGAGATCCAGGGTGCATGCATGTGTCCACTACACCAAGCAGCCAGCCAGCAAGCATCTAGCACTGCATTCATGCCAATGGGCACCAAATGTCCCGTTTGCTCCCAATTATCCCCACGATAGAAAAAAGACAATGGATCAAGTCAAGATTAGAATCTAGGTAGGAAAACAAGATAATTTTCCTGCAGAATCATTGTGAGGCCCAATCATGTTTTCGGAACAGGTTTCCACTTCTCTCCATCACCTGAACTTTATTCTGGGCCCTCTGCCTTCACCTCTCACTCCAAATCTCTTTGAAAAACAAAGAGATGGGGCCGGCAGGTAACATGGTGGTTAAGGGCTCTAGACTCCGACATGGCTGACTATGGTTCAAGTTCTGGACCTGGTGGCTTGCTTTCTAACTTTCTGCCTCTCTCGCTCTCTGTCACTCTGTCCCTCTCTGGTCAAATTTTAATTAATTAATTAACTAAATAATTAATTAATTAAAATAATTCTTAAAAAAAATACATACTGTTTTCTTACAAGTCACCACTTGCATGGGAACAAGAGTTCCAATAACGTAGCAGTATAAAATGCTTTTCTGCTCTGTAAGAGGCAAACTCTCATCTATATACTCACACTTCATGGGGAGAGAAACCAGGAAGGAGAGAGACAGCTCTCTCAACACTCTGAAGATAGAATTGGGGCCAAAGGAAATAAGCCAGGGCCAAGAGAAGGAGATGTTATGGAGATATTCACCTGCAGGGACTAGCAGTTAGCGTAATGGCTATGTTGCTGGACTCCCATGTAATCGACCGCGGCAGTTTGCATCTCAGACCTGGTGGCTTAAACTCACACCGGGTGTGTGTGTGAGTGCCCAAGATCCCGAAAGGAGAATGGAGGAGAAGGGATTGTGGAGTGGCCATCCCCCCAGGGGGGGTGATTTCTCGTTTTCTGTCTCTCTGTCTCTCTCTGTCTGCCTGGCGAGTGCATGTGCCCTATAGCAATAAATAAATAAATAAATAAATAAAGAGATATTCACCTTCGCATCACTGTAGGACCGAACCAAATGTACAGGTAGCAAATGGATAATTAGTGCGTATAGGAAACCATATGCAATGTCATTTCAAGAGCAAGTATTATTGTTTCCATAAAAAGAACTTACGTCCACAACTTTCAATGATCCCTGGCCTTGCCTCCCTTAGCCAATTTGTCAATGTGTGGGAAAGATACCTGCGAAATGATTCTCCATTAGAGTCATAAGACAGTAAAAATGTATGCCCCACAGAGATGGCATTAGCAGCATTTGCAATTGACAAGCCCGTTGAGGCCATGGCAGGCATTTCTAAGAGGTGTTTGAAAATGTACTTCACAAAGAAGCACTTCATGCTGCACTAAACCTGCCAGGCCACATCCTCCCAGGCAGCTTGCAAGATTGGTTATTATCTTACTTAGGTAATATATTTAGAATATTAACAATCAATGAGGCTTCCATTTTCCTTTACAAGGAAAAAAGAAATGAGCCACTGCCTATATTTCTTGACCTTGTATCCCTGAAGGAAACCCTTTAATGAAGGGGCAAAGGAATTCTTGTAAAATCACGTTGCATACATATTCTCAGTTTGCCTCCCTCTTCCTCTTATTTTTTCTACTACTTTTTAGATATTTAATAATATTTATTCTGTGACTTTGGTGGAGGGAGGTTTTTAAATTGCCTGGGAGTGAAAAATGTATCTCCGAAAGGAAGCAGAAAGACACAGGGTAAGGGACCAAAATTGGGTCCCTGAGTCAGGCCTCTCCTCCAGGTTCTTCTGAGAGCATGCGTTTGCGGGGTCCTTAAAGGGATACCTATGGCCCATGCTCAGGTTCAGAACAATTGGCCCAGCCAATCAAGTACACGATAATCAGGCTATCTGCCTCATCATTGAGAAATGTCACTGCCAGGACTGACTCCTATTGTGTCCTCTACTGGTGTGACCCTGGGTACGGTACTCAATAATGGTCCTTTCTCCCTCAAGGTCATTGTGAGGACAAAACAGAAAAATATCTGAAACATGCTTGCACAGTTGTTGGTACACAGTAGAGTACTGAACACTTTTTAGCTCCTGTGGAATCAACTGAAACATAATCTATCTGAACCCAAATGATGGTGGAATTCTGCGCACACACCCTTCCAAACATTGTTATAGATCTGAGAGCACTGATTGACATTCTAATTTAGGGACACAGAGCGAACCACACCCCTTGCCAAGGCAAAAAGAAAAAGAAAGAAAACTTAAATCCATAATTGTTTATGATGATAATTTCGCTTTTATAGACATGTTGTGAGCGCTCCTTTTCAGAGTCTGGTATTGATTGTTCCTGTATTGTTAACTCATAACCAGACCATATTTGAACACATAAAATTTAAGAGACATAATAAAGCATGAGCCTCGTTTCTCCTGGTTGAGTGGAATACTTAAGCACTTAGAAAGATCTGTGAAGTTATGCAACCAACTATTAAACCTGAACTGTGGTGGCTTGGAGGTCACTGAGCATTAGTTAAACTATTTTGCCCTGGTCAGATCACATTTGGACTAAACTGACAAGTTCTAGGACCATTATTAAGAGCATCACTGGGGCCAGCAGGAGGCGTGGTAGTTAAGGCACTGGACTTCTACATGGCAGACTACAGTTCAATTCCCGCACCTGGAGGCTTCCTTTCTTACTTTCCTACTCTCCTTTTCTATCTCTCTCTCTCTATCTCTCTCTCTCTCTATCTCTCTGGTCAAATTAAAAATCATGATAAATAAAATTAAATAAGTAATTCTTAAAAAAAAAAATAGAAAGGAAAGAAAAAGAAAAAAAGGCATCATTACCAAACTGGAGTCCATCCAAGTACATGGGCCCAATGTATTACACACACCTGTAACCAGAGCCCAAGAAGAATAAGAGAGGAATTAGGGAACTTAAACTGGGAAAAGAAGGCTCAGGGTACAAGATCTCCGAATAGTTAACATATCGTCACATGTGGGACCAGCAGATGGTGTAATGGTTACGTCACTGGACACCCACATAGCCAACCACAGTTTGAGTTCCAGACTCAGTAGCTTAAAACTCATGCCCAGCACATACATGTGTGCCCAGAATCCTGAGATGAGAATGAAGGAGAAGGGGTTGCAACATGGCCATTACACCTGGAAAGTGATTTCTTGCGTTCTGTCTCTCTGTCTCTCCAACAAGCACACATACCTAGAAGAAAAAAAAAAAGAAAAAAAGGTCACATACAAACTTGATTCTGTACTTTTGTAGTGTGACCCCAAACCAGGACATATGTAGGAGGAAAGAGAGAGATGGCATGGTGTATTAAATGCCCATGAGCTCCCAAGTGAGGATGCCTGAGGTGGAATCCTATTTCCACCATTTATAAGTGAGATGTCCTGAATCCAAATAGTCTCCTGAGGATAGGGGTATGAACGTAGGAAATACTGGAGTGGCTTGTGACTGTAAGACATTGCTGTCTTCAGGGTAAGGCCACAGTGGAAGCCTGGATTCAATTCCCAGTCTACTCTAAAAGAAGCCAGGCATGGGGCCCATGCTTGTATCCCCAGCTACTCAGGAAGCCAAGGCAGATAGATTGTAAACTCAAGGCTGGCCTGGGCAACTTAGCAGGACTCTCTCTGAAAGAGCTGGGCAGGGTGGTACACGCCTGGAGCCCCAGCTGGGATGATGAGGCAGCAAGATCAGGATATAGACCATGACTCTGTCTTTAAATAAATAATTAAATGGATGAGAAATGCTGATAGTAGTGGCATGATGAACAAGACTACCATCATCTGCTACTCTCTGAATGTCTATCCCTTCCAAAACTCATGCTAAAATTTAATTTGCATTATAACAGCTTTAAGAGGTGGAGCCTAATGAGAGGTGTTTAGGTCACCTCATGAATGGATTAAGGTCATTATAGAAAAGGCTTGCAGGAACAGGTTCTTCCTTCTACCTTCTGCCCTGTGAAGATGCAACAAGGCCTCACACATGTGTGTGCGTGCCCAAGATCCTGACAGGAGAATGCAGAAGGGACTGAGGTATGGCCATCCCCCTGGGGACTGATTTCTCGCTTTCTGTCTCTCTGTCTCTCTCTGTCCCTCCAGCAAGTGCACGTGCCCTATAGCAAAAATCTCTCAAAAAAAAGAGTATGATATAATGAATTCACATTTATTGACTGCCTTCTCAGTACCAAGGTCGGTGCTGGCCTCTTTTGTACATTACGTCATTCAATCTTCACATTGACTCTAAAGGGTAGTTATTTCTATCCCTAAAGTATAGATGAGAAACTTGAGAGTTAGAAAAGTTAAGGCATTTATTCAAGCCTCTACAGCTGGTCCATCGGACCCCAAAGCCTTGGCTAAAATCTCAGATTATTTAAGAACATGACCTAGATTACATTCAGATATAGGTCTGTCTGACTGCAAAATCCATGTGCTTCCTCAAAAGCCACAATGCTTCTTCTAAAAGACTCATCACTTTAAAAGGACCAAATTTCTGGACCAGCAGATGGTGTAACGGTTCCATCACTGGACTTCCATGGAGTCAACTATGGTTCAAGTCTGAGACCCAGCAGCTTAAAACTCACACTGGATGCATATGCGTGTATGCCCAAGATCCCCAGAGGAGAATGGAGGACAAGGGATTGCAGGGTGGCCATACCCCTGGGGGCGTGATTTCTCACTTTCTGTCTCTCTGTCTCTCCAGTGAGTGAATGTGCCCTATAGCAAAAATATCTCTCTAAAAAACAAGGATGAAATTTCAAATGCAGAAGGCTATATAAGATACTAATGATACGCTAATGGTTTAAAGAGGTTGAGGAAATAGCAAGGAAGATCACTGCAGATTATTTGAGTTCAGTGGCCTCAGACTGTCAGAATCACTGACTGAGAGATCTGAAGGCACTCAAGAGAAGGAAAGAGGTGCTCTATTCTCAAGCAGCCTGGGAGTTCAAGCAAAGCAAGTGGGGTAAGCTGGAAGGCTTTAAGCAACTAGCATTTGTCTTCCATTTATCATCATTACCCCACCTCTGAGCTATTGCCTAAGGGGGAGAATTTAAACCTCTCACCCTCTTCGTCTTGATAGAGTTACATTCTCCTGAGTGTTAAAAAAATACATTGACCTCCTAAGACCTGCATCTCCATCCTGAGACCTGGGTCTCTAAGTGTGCATGCAGTAATCAGCATGTGCATTTATCACCTAGGTTACAGCAGTTCACCCCTTAGGGGCAAAGTTAAAGCCCACCTCAGATGTAGATTGTCTCAGAGATAACCTAAAATGGGAGTCACTGAGACTGCCCAAAGAAGGCAGAGGGGGCGTAACAGCTCATTTTACAAGAGCTCTTCCAAAGTGGTTCTAAAAATCCTCAGACCAGTTGATATGCAAGAGCTGAGTAGATGAGGGCCCATTTATCCTTCATTCCCTGCCTTCTCCACTTTGACCTACTGTGGTTTAGTGCAAAAAGCATCCATCTTAAAGGGAAGTAATCTTGGCTTTAAACCTGGCTCAACCGCATGGACTTGTTCCTGTTTCTTAACCTACCTGGGCCTTGTTTTTCACGCCTCTAGAGGAGAAGAGCAAAAGCCACACTCAGAAAAGCACCTTGTAAAGTGGGCTGGTTCATAGTAGACAGTCGAAAGCAAAATAAAACAAATCTAAGTCTTCTTCTCCCTTCTCCCTCTTTATTTCATTCCAATAATAAAATCTAGATACAATCAGAGCAGAAAAAAGAGATTTCCACCCAAACCAAGCCAAAGAGAAGAGAAAGTACATTATGTAAGCCATATTCTTGTAGCAAGCAGCCCTTTTCCATATTAGTCAAAGCCCTGGGACTTTTTTATTTTATTTCAACACATATCTATCAGGCACTTAGGAGGTGATAGGCCTTGGGACACAAAGATAAATAAAGATATTATCCCTCTCTTCAAGGTGCTCAATAAAAACCAATACATGTTTGAGTCTCCATCATTTGATGGAACTCAGCATCAAAGCCTCCATGTACACGTTCCCCGAAGAACTAAATATGATCATCTTTTTACTAGTCATTGAAATCAAGCTAATTAGGTTTTTTTGTCTTTCAGTCAATACAGTATTTGCATATTCAAATGAGCCACACTGTCATAGAAGCCCAACTAATATAGCTAACTCAGTTGTTAATGAGTTAGCTGAAAGAACCCTCATGGGATTGGATTTAGTACTTGGGCAGACATGTAGGAAATTGCATCTGTACCCCCATTTGTGGGAAAGAATGGAGATCTGTGTTTTGTCCTAGAAAGACCTTCCATGTTCAGTCTGGTTGAAGCAGAATTCAATGATTATTTTAATCATAGGTCCTACTGAGAATTTGAGGAAATTATGTTCCCATGGCCCCCAAATGAGGGAAAGCCAATTAAAGCACATTTATTATTACATTCTAAATATGGGCCAGGTTGCATCCCTGGAAACCTGTTACCCTATTAGCTACACGTACTAGAATTTGCTGTCACATGGTCTCTCAGGAAAGTTAATCTGTCCCGGAAGTCTGGTGAACAACAGAGATCAACAACAGTCATATTAACAATTATAAGTGGCAAAGTCTGTGAGTTCTAAGACAAGGAGCAAAAGAAGCCAACAAAAGCAACTTCAGGTATTCATACAAGACCATTGCTCTAAGAAACAAGGAAGAAGAAGAGGGAAAAAAGAACAGGAAAAGAAAAGGATAAAGTGGAAGAAAAAAAGAATAGAACGTGGAAGAGAGACATATATGAGTTCCTACTGCATGTCAGACATTACTCTACTGCTTCATATATGTGATTTCATCTGTATTATCATGCCCATGTTATAAAAACCTCAACCCATAGATGTTAAGTAATTAATTTTCCCAAGGTCACATAAACTAGAAATCAGCTGGACTCCAACGTCTCCTCAATTTTCAGCTTCAGTTTGACCATTCAGGGCCAGAGCTCACTAAGGTTAGTTTTTTGTTTGTTTAGAATTACTTTATTTAATTAATTAATTTTAATTTGACCAGAGAGGAAGAGTGAGAGAGAGAGAAAGTGAGCAAGCAAGTCGCCAGGTCTAGGACTCGAACCGCAATTGGCCATGTGAGGGTCCAGCATCCTCAACTATCATGCCACCTGCCAGCCCCTAAAGGTAGTTTTTATACAACTTGCAATGTCTTTAATTTGTGTGTTGGATGAACTGATCCTCCAATAGTTCAACTGTTTTATATCCACCCCCATGTCAATTGTTCTTGAAAACCAGTAGAAGATGAAACAATCTTTTTGGGGATTCATCAGTGTGAAGGGAAAGGGGTTGTCAGGTTATCTGCAGAGGAACTTGAACTGTCTGGCCCCAAGGGCTGGATGTCAGGATGCAACTAGGCATGGCCTATGGCTTACAGCAGGAAGAGAAAGCTATAAAAACCCGAAACTTGGCCTCTGGTTGGTATTCATCCAGGTAACAAATATGCAACTGTTGAGTTGCTGGAAAAGTCATGGCGTATTTTTTCTGTTTACTCATGCAAAAATGTGTCAGGGCTTTTCTGACGACCCAATATGTTGTGCACTTTATAGGTGCCGGTGTAACAAGACAAATAATGCCTCGTGGAAGGTACAACCTGGTGGAAGTAGATGACAATATAATTACAGTGAGTGTTGAGTGCTACGAAGACGACAAAGCGGGATAAGGGGCTAGAAAGTCACTGGTGGGGTGGGTTGTAGGGCTACTGTAAACTATTTGAGATAGATCAAGGGAAAAAGACTGCAGGAAAGCAATAACTATAACAAGAGAATTTGCTTGTCATAAAGAAAATTCATCTGGAGCCAGCAGGTGGCATAGTAATGAAGACTCTGGACTTCCACATGGTCAACTGCAGTTCAAGTGCCAGATGTGGAGGCTTTGGAAACCATGATAAGCATGTGTGCATGCATACCCAAAACACCAAGAGGAGAACGGAGGAGAAGGGATTGTGGCATGGCTATTCTCCCTGGGGAGTGATATCTCACTTTCCCTCTTATGGTCTCTCTCTAGTGAGCAACACACCCTACGTATTTTTTCTGTTTACTCATGCAAAAATGTATCAGGACTTTTCTGACGACCCAATATGTTGCGCACTTTATAGGTGCTGGTGTAACAAGACAGATAATGCCTCATGGAAGGTACAACCTGGTGGAAGTAGAGGACAATGTAATTACAGTGAGTGTTGAGTGCTACGAAGATGACAAAGCGGGATAAGGGGCTAGAAAGTCACTGGTAAAGTGGGTTGTAGGGCTACTGTAAACTATTTGAGATAGATCAAGGGAAAAAGACTGCAGGAAAGCAATAACTATAACAAGAGAATTTGCTTGTCACAAAGAAATCAAGAAAATTCATCTGGAGCCAGCAGGTGGCATAGTAATGAAGACTCTGGACTCCCTCATGGTCAACAGCAGTTCAAGTGCCAGATGTGGAGGCTTTGTAAACCATGATGAGCATGTGTGCATGCATACCCAAAATACCAAGAGGAGAACGGAGGAGAAGGGATTGTGGCATGGCTATCCTCCCTGGGGAGTGATATCTCACTTTTCCCTCTTATGGTCTCTCTCTAGTGAGCAACATACCTTATGGTTAAAAAAAGAGAGAGAGAGAAGGAAAGAAAGACAGAGAGAAGGAAAGAAAGCAAGCTCATGTCTAGACATCACGAATAAAAGGGAAAATGTCTGGACATGAATTTGAGGCCCTACCTGTCTCTCTAACCTGGCTATGTAAGCACTAAACTTACTTCCTCTGGGTACACAGTTAAGCTATGCTTCCCAGGCCCTCTTACAGACAAGGAACTTCACTGTGGACTTTGTGTGATAGTCCCTATAATTGGGGAATGGAAAAACAGTACGGGAATACAAAAGATAAAATCAAAGACTGCCTCAGGGCTCAAAGAAGTCTTCATGGAGGAGATGATATTTGACTTGGGTCTTGCAGCTAAATAGGAGTTTTCTATCTGGAGAGGGAGAGGCAGAGCAATTTAGATAAATAGTACATACAACTGATCCAAAATCCGTGTCCCCAGTGCTGAACTGCATCATATATAGAGCTGATGTTTAATCTCCACATTGATCCTGCCAGCTAGAATGCAAGAGCTATCTTCCATTTATTTCGTATCCTTCAAGTTCTGCACACATGGTAAGAAGGAAGAGGAAAGTAGCTGAGGGAGGAAGGGTGACAGAGCACACAGGGCTACAGGCCGTGCACTCACCCTACGTTACCCAGACTAGTCTCTGCTAAGAGGAAACAGTTCACATTCCCTTGAGTTTTATCTACCTGCGTCTATGTTCATTTCACACCATCTGACAGCTGTTTTGGGCCATTTCACCGGCCATTGGAAGCATGATCAGGACTGCAATACAACTGTAAATAGAGCCCATTCCATAGTAAAGTTGGATTTTAATGCACAGTATGTTTTATTACTGCTACAACATTTCTTGTGTATCTTGAGTTGTCATAGATTTTTATTAAAAAGAGCAATTTTATTGCAAGTACATGAAGCCAAGAAAATAAAACCATCCCCTGCCCCACTAAAACAAATTTGGGTTAATATGCTGAAAGTGATCATGAAAAGCCCAGTTTGGTTCGTCTGGCTTAGATGATGTGTGCCCAGTTAGACCTTATCCATGCACCTCGCAGGAAGGAGTAGAAGGGAAACAGACCTAACCTGGGCCAGGGTGGACACCAAAGGAACAGCTTTTCTGAGACTTTATTTCATCTTGACCATAAAACTAAAGAATACATGACTGCAACTGTAAGTCAGCTAATACGTTGAGGACATGAGAGACTGTCGTATGGATACCATAATTTTATTTATTCTTCATCGACCTTATACCTATGTGAACCCTCCCAGATCGGCCTTTCACTGTGGAATTTCCTGCTCCTACAGATTGCCTTGAAAAATATCATTGGGGGACCAGCAGATGGTGCAGTGTTAACATCTCTGGTCTCCCC
>NW_006159539.1:6009426-6009785 GCF_000334495.1 Tupaia belangeri chinensis
CCCCAATTTCTCTCCTTTTATCCTGTATTTAGAGATAAAACTTTATTCTTTACAGTACAGTATGGTAGCTACTAGCCATATGTGACCATTGTAATTTAATTGCAAAAAATTGTTTGAAAACATTTATTTATTTACCTATTTATTTGTTGTGGTTTTCAAGCTGCCGGGTCCTGCACTTGAACTGCAGTCAGTCCTGTGGGAATCCAGCTGACCACACCACTACCTGCTGGCCCCCACCGCAAATTTTTTTTAATTAAAAACTCAGTTGCTCAGTTAATTAGGCACCTTTCAAGTAACTCAATGGCCTCATTTGGTTAATGGCTACTATACTGGCCAATGGCTATCATAATTGCCCATGT
>NW_006159539.1:6010365-6021922 GCF_000334495.1 Tupaia belangeri chinensis
TTGCGGCGTGACCATCCCCCCTGGAGGGTGATTTCTCGCTTTCTGTCTCTATGTCTCTCTCTGTCTGTCTGGCGAGCGCACGCGCCCTACAGTGAAAATCTCTCAAAAAAAAAAATGCATAATACGTAAAAACTATGCATGGATTTCAAACTGTTTCACACCAAAATAAACTTGTACCTAAATTCCATTTTTCTACAATTTTTTAAAACGTTTTTTAAAATTATTTACTTTATCATTATTATTTTTAAATTTGCTATAGGGCACATGCACTCACCAAGAGAGACAGAGAGAAAGTGGAAAAGCAAGTCACCAGGTCTGGGACTCAAACTGGGTCGGCCATGTGGGAGTTCAGCACTTTAACAACCATACCACATGCTGGTCCCAAGATATTTTTAGATTTTTTTGCCATAGGGTGAGTGCACTCACTGGAGAGAGGAAGAGAGAAAGGGAAGGTGAGAAATCACCCCCTAGGGGAGGAGGCCATGCTGCAATCCTTTATCCTCCATTCTCCCTCTAGGATCTTGGGTCTACATGTACATGCAGCCAGTGTGAGCTTCAAGCTTCAGGGTCTGTGACTCAATCTGCAGTTGGTCATATGAGAGTCCAGCACCTTAACCACTATGCCACCTACTGGCCCCTCCACAATACTTCTGAAGTTGAAATACCCCTGTACTTAACTCCTTTCTTACAAACAACTGGATGCCAAAAGACATAACTTCAAAGGAAGCTGTATGAGATTCTTCCCAACAACACCCAGGGGCCCTACAAAGACGAATGCGTGGGTTTGTGCAAGTCAGGTTATGAAGCTCTGCTCTTAGTTTACGCCCCATTGGGCTCCTTTTTCTCAGTTACCAGACCACATCTGGGCAGAGGAAGGAGCAGCTGACCCTCTCGGACCAACAAGTGAAAGTTCTTAAAAAAAAAAAAATTATTTTATTTATCTTTATTTTAATTTGATCTGAGAGGGATAGAGCATGAGAGAGAGAGAGAGAGAAAGCCACCAGGTCCAGGACGCAAACGCCGGTCAGTCATGTGGAAGTTCAGTACTCTGAACCACCATACCATCTGCCAACCCCAACAAGCAAAAGCTCTTTAAGTTCCTTGCTATGGTGCTAGTGTCTGATGTTACTGGTAATTGTCTTTGTGGGTGCTGGCTCTACTTGACATCCTAGAAAGACAGGCAAAGAGATGAAGAAAGTGTCCTCCAAGATGGAGTCACCCTAACAAAGCCAGGCTCCATTGATTCCAGCCCCACTCAGCAATCTCAGTATTGTCCAGCCAGGATGATCAACCACTCCCCCTGCTGATCCACAGGCTCCAGGCCTCCATTTGGATGTTCCTTCTCGGGCAGACAGCACTCTCTGGAAATAACCTGCTGGGCAGCCTGTGTACCTTGAGCCACCTGGACATGGCACGCTGGCACCTCACGTGGTTCCCGTCAGGCCTGTCCCTGGGTTGCAATATCCTTTAGTATTTGTTGCACCTCTCTAATTCATCTGTCCTGCATCTGCTTCCATTTGCCACACCTTGCACCATGTAGAAGATGCCCAGAGGACTAAACCAGCTAGCCAGGGCCCGTGGCAGCAGTCAGCCGCATAGTGGCCCAGAATATCCACTACTCACTGACCGTGCAACCTTAGGTGAGTCCACCCACTCCTCTCCAGTCTTCAATTTTTTTTTTTTTTTTGAGAGAGATTTTTTCACTATAGGGCGCGTGCGCTTGCCAGACAGACAGAGAGAGACATAGAGACAGAAAGCAAGAAATCACCCCCCAGGGGGGTGGTCACGCCGCAATCCCTTCTCCTCCATTCTCCTCTCGGGATCTTGGGCACGCACGCACATGTGCCTGGTGTGAGTTTAAGCCACCGGGTCGGGGACGCAAACCGCGGTCGACTACGTGGGAGTCCCGCGACATAGCCATTACGCTAACTGCTGGTTCCCCTCCAGTCTTCAATTTTTTTTTTTTTTTGAGAGCTTTTTGCCTTAGGGTGCATGCATTCACTAGAGAGAGACAGAGAGAGAGAAAGTGAGACGGAGAGTGAGAAATTATCCCCAAGAGGGTTGGCCATGCTGTAATCCCTTCTCCTCCATTCTCCTCCCAGGATCCTGGGCACACACACACATGCCTGACATGATTTTGAAGGCACTAGGTCCAGGATTCGAACCACAGTCGGCCATGTGGGAGACCAGTGACATAACTGCTATGCTATCTGCTGTCCCTAGTCTTCAATTATTTTTATCTATCAAGTGGGGACACTAATGAAATCTGGTCCGGTATGCTTTCCTTAGGCTTTGGTGAGTTAACCCAACCAGTAATCAAAACACTTAGTACAGTGTCTGGCTCCTGGTGTGTACTCAGTCATCACGAGCTACTTTTGTTAGCGTAGACTTCCTGCTCTGTCTGACTTGAAAATACTGATAGCCAGGCCCTGGAGATCAGGGACCTTCTGTCTCTTTAGCTCCCCTCAATTTCTACCATCCCCAGGAGGTTATGATGGTGACAACTGGATAGGAAAGAACCAAAAGCCCCGGATTAGGACCTCGAGAGAGCTGAAAGAGCAAAGGGAGTCAAAAGGAGGTGACAGAGGTGGCTGGGAGCTTTCTATCTATTTGCAAAGATCACTGAAGCTTGAAGACTCTCACCTTCATCCCGGGCCTGAATCTTAGCAGTTTCTTAATGGCCAGACCTGAGGGGCAATACTTTTAAAACTAGGACCTTTCTTTGAATGATCTCCTCATCATTATTCTATTAGCATATTAAGGAGTTCAGGCACTTTGGCTGTTCAGGGATGTTAAGGTGAAGTCATCTCTCCCAAGCAAATAGTTCTTCTTTATAATTTGAAGTTTGAGTAGACCTTAGGCATCACAAAATGGAATAGTTAAAAAACTCTGTGAAGAATGCATAATGAAATCTTCATACCCATGATCTGACCCATCATTTACCTCATATACTACCCTTAAGACAAGTTAAAAGACCCCAGTTGTCCAGAGTCAAGACCTGAAACACTTCACTGGAAACAAATCATGCCATGCACCTTGTAAGAGCCACTTCCACGTCTTTTTCTACAACCTGCTGACTCTCCTAGGAAGCTGGATCAGGGGGTCAGAGTGACAGAAGGGGCCTAAAGAAGTCCTGAGTGAATTAACAATAGCAAGCCAGGCCATATACAGAAGGTGGGAGTCTTCTTATCACACTCGACCCATTGGATTTCACTGCCCACCAGATTGCTTTATCCCCATGACAACTGGACTCACCAATGCCCCACCGCCCACTTTGAGCTGGTCATGACCTTGTTCCAAATGGACAGAGGAGGGGGTCAGTGTCTGGAGACATGACTTGAGCTTAAAACCGAAACTTTTTTTAAGAGAGAGATTTTTGCGATATGGTGCATGGGCTCACCGGAGAGACAGAGAGACAGGAAGTGAGAAATCATCCCCCAGGAACAATGGCCATACCTTAATCCCTTCTCCTCCATTCTCCTCTCGGGATCCTGGGGACACATGCACACGTGCCCAATGTGAATTTTAAGCCAGCAGGTCTGGGATTTGAACCACAGTAGGCTATGTGGGAGTCCAGCGATGTAACCATTACATCATCTTCTGGTCCCAAAACCCAAACTCTTTAGCCTGCATCTGAAGACATTCCAGTGATGGGACTCCAGCCTCCCTTTCCAGGCACATTCTGCTCAGCATCCTCTGTTCTAGCCTCTCTTCTCTCTGGTCCGCAGTCACCAGAGTCATGACCAAACACCAGCCATGCTTTTCTAGAACTCCAAACTGTGTCTTTGAGACCCCTCTGCTAGAATCTTCCTGGCAAACTGCATCTCCCTTCAGACCAAGTCCAAATGCCATCTTCTCTGTGATGCCATTCCAGTGCCTCTACGTCAGAATCCATTTTCCTGTACCACCTTTCTAACAGTTTTCATGCAACTTGGGGCTTTTCTAAAACTCATCTTTGAATGGTAAGTCCCTCAAACTTTTGATTAAGAAACTGAACTCTCCCCAAGAGAATGCTCATAACTGCATAATTTTAGGGTGCTCAAGGATTTCCTGAGCTTTTCTGTGAGCCAGTTACATTCTCCTATTTTTTCAGCCATTTACTATCACTAACATTTATACCAGACAGCATATTCTGAATAGTTGAATCTCTCCGAAGGCAAATATCCCTTAAATACAGCCACTACAAGAAGGGGGAAGTGTGAATTGTCAGATGACCTTGGCTCCAGGTGAGACAGGAAGTTTGTCCTGGGCCACATGTGTGTGGATAGCTCTTCCCTAATACCAGAAACTCTTTCAAAGGGACCTGTTTTCTGCTTTCTCTTTGAGGCATATCCCTGGCCTCCTGAACTGACAGAAATGGCCCTGTTGGGAGAGAGAGACAGCCATCAGAAGGGCAAGGGAGGGAACCAGCAGTTAGTGCAATGGCTATGTCGCTGGACTCCCACGTAGTTGACCGCGTGTTCGTGAGCCGGACCCAGTGGCTTAAAAAAACTCACGCCGGGCGCCTGCCTGTGCGTGCGTGCCCAAGATCCCGAGAGGAGAATGGAGGAGAAGGGATTGTGGCGTGACCATCCCCCCTGGGGGGTGATTTCTCGCTTTCTGTCTCTCTGTCTCTCTCTGTCTGGCGAGCGCACGCGCCCTATAGCGAAAATCTCTCAAAAAAAAGAAAAAAAAAAAAAAGAAGGGCAAGGGAAACTGTTCAACTCTCAGGCCCACTTACTTGTAAGTATAAAAGTTTTAAAGACTGCAAAAGGCGGGGCCATTCAGTGGTGTAGTGATCAGGGCACTGGACTCCCACACAGCCAAATATAGTTCAAGTTCTGGACCCGGTGACCTGAAACACACTGGGCATGTGTGCATGCGTGCCCAAAATCCCAAGAGGAGAATGGAGGAGAAGGGATTGTAGTGTGGCCATTCTCTCGGGGCGGGGAGGTGGGGTGATTCTTCACTTTCTTTCTCTTTGTCTCTGGTGAGCACACGTACCCTATAGCCAATAACAAAAAACTGCAGAGGGCTATTTAAAAAGGACCATGAGGGACCAGCAGTTAGCATAATGGCTATGTCGCTGAACTCTCACGTAGTCGACCACAGTTCAGGTCCTGGACCCTGGCAAGCGCACGAGCCCTATAACAAAAACCTCTTCAAACAGAGAAGAAAAGAAAAGAAAAGAAAAGAAAAGAAAAGAAAAGAAAAGAAAAGAAAAGAAAAGAAAAGAAAAGAAAAGAAAAGAAAAGAAAAGAAAAGAAAAGAAAAGAAAAGAAAAGAAAAGAAAAGAAAAGAAAAGAAAAGAAAAGAAAAGAAAAGAAAAGAAAAGAAAAGAAAAGAAAAGAAAAGAAAAGAAAAGAAAAGAAAAGAAAAGAAAAGAAAAGAAAAGAAAAGAAAAGAAAAAAAAAGAAAAGAAAAGAAAAAGAAAAAGGATGATGACTCTTTTGATGGAGACTGAGAATCACTGCATCCCTTCAGGGACCAGAGAGTCAACCATCTGGTTCAGGCACAGTAGAGCAAACACCAGACATTCCCTGTGCCCTATCTAGGTATGTGTCCTCCACACTGGGATGCAAGTACCACCTCTTTCTGACTCCCAACCTGCCCAATTTACTGTCTATCCATCTTTTAGGGTACCTGGCTTATTGGGCTGGAAAGCGAGAAGTGGCTGGCGGAGGCTGAGGAACTCCAGTCTGAGTCACCCTTCCACTAGGGCAGGGCTCCCTCAACACACCTAGGTGAGCATCGAACTCACACTCCAAGGGAAGATGCAATTTGCTCTGTTTCATATGCTTTGCCGATTGTGTTTATTGGCCCACTCATTATCTTTCTATGTCTTTTAACAGTCTCAGTCCTGGAAGAAAGCTGCAGAGGATGGTTCCAATGTGACTCTTCAGGGTGATGGAGATTACGAAGTTGCCCAGCCCTGGAGAGCGCCAGGCAGTGTAACAAGGTTCTAATGTAAAGCACAGAGCAATTAGCAGGGAGATTTACCTCCCTGTCTTAAAAGCATTTTTATTACTTAATCAATCACAAGCAATTTCTAAACAAGGCTGGGGTTTTACAAGGAGCCATAAATCTCTCCCATTTGCTTCCAGGAGAAAGAGTGGGGAAAAACAGACACGATATTCTAGAAGACATTTCTATCAATTAAAACCAAAACTGAACCAAAGTCACTTTAAGGGAAAAAAAAAACAAAAAGTGGACAGGAGGTAACTGCAGTCACAGAGGATCCAGGGAAGGAAAGAGTTAGATGGGGCAGGTGTTTAGTCCTGACCACAGGTCTAAGTTCAACCCGATTTCTCTCCCCACACATTATAAAAGAAGCTCCCAGATGTCACCAAGCAGACTTTCTGAATGTCATTTCATGGCAGAGGGCTGCCAAGCTATAGCTTTCTCTGGGCCTCAGTTTCCTCACTTCTACCTTGAGAGAATTTGGATGGAATTACATCCAAGCAATTCTTAGCCCTGACCACACTGTAGAATCACCAGGGAAGCATTTTTAAAACACCATTGCCAGGTTCCTTCCCAGACCAATTAAACCAGATTATCTGAGGCTGCACTGAATGGTCTTTAATCTCATCTTTTCCAGCTTGAACAACTAAGCAGAGAATCTTATTTTTAAAATGACATGTTTGAAGTCTTCACAGCAGTGGGCTCAGCAATTAATGACAGCAACATTGAGCTTGTGTTCACATTTTCCTGGCCTCCTGGACGGATTGAAATGGCCCTATGGGGAGAGAGACATTCATTCTATCCTTCATTCAACAGGCTTTTTTCTTGAGCTCTTCTAAATACCACGTTCTGGGCTAGGCTGGGCCTGCGGCCATGTCTCTCGGCCCCGTTCCTGCTGCTTCGGTGAGAAATGTACCATTAGCCCTCATTTAGACCAGAAAGTGGCTCTTGGACTCCTCAGGTAACAGGTGTGGAGGTCGGAAACTGCCATCCTCAATCTACTCCTTCCATGGCCCAAAGTCAGCTTCTTTGTAAGCAAAGATGATCATTCACATCCCAAGTCCTGACCCCACATATTCTGGCTTGATGTCTACATTTTCCCCTTAATTTGATCTAAGACTTCAGATTTGAAACACATTTTTGTTTGTTTCTTTTTTTTAGAGAGAGATTTTTGCTATAGGGCACATGTGCTCACCAGAGAGACAGAAAGAGAGAAATCACCCACCAGGGGAATGGCCACGCCACTATCTCTTCTCCATTTTCCTCTCGGGATTTTGGGCACGCACGTACACATGCCCAGTGTGAGTTTAAGCCAACCAGGACTCGAACCAAGATCAACTATGTCCAGTGACATAACCATTATGCCCTCTGCTGGTCCCAGGAGCCTGCTTCTCTTGAGCAGTGCCTCAGAGCAGGGTCACAGAGCCAGCCCTATACCGCTAGATTTTTAAGCATGGTAATAAATGAGGATACATGCACAATCCTGTTTTGATTACACCACACACACATACGTACATGTAAACACATACTTGGAATAAGTAATTTTGAGAATAAGGACTAAACAAACATACAATAGATGTTTTCATTCTTATTTGTACTTTCTCCTTTTCCCGGAGTGTACGTGTCTCTCTTATGTAGTGAATACCATGTGAGTGTCTGTGTGTTTACTGTGGCCTGTAATCCCCAGTTTTGCACTGATCGTTGAGTATTTACGAGTTCTTGGTCCTTCCCCAGCACTGTGGGTGGAAGAGTACTGTGAGCCATCTAAAAGGGAATAAAGGACAGAGCCTGGTTCAGTCTCCCAAGTGAGGGAGAAATAACAGAATAAACGGGCAATTACTTAAAGCACGTAGTGCTTGGGCTTGGGATGCAAACCAGTGATATCAGAAAACAGTGAGACTGGGGCCGGCAGGTGGTGTGGTGGTCAAGGCGCTGGACTTCCACACGGCCAACCGCAGTTCAAGTCCTAGGCCTATCAGCTTGCTTTCTCACTTCTCTCACTCGCTATCTCTCTCTGGTCAAATTAAAATAATAATAATTAATAAAATAATTAATAGTTGTTTTTTTTTTAAAGAAAAAAGTGAGACTGAAGACTCCTAGGTAAGCTTGAAGTACCATAAACTGTAGCAGTTCTTAAGCCCCTTTGGGAAAGGATGTCAGAATTACTTAGGAAACTTTTTGTAAAATACCTATACCTGGGCTTCTCTCATAGAGATTGTCTTTATTTACTTAATTTGAATTGTTAGAGGGAATATGTACTCACCAAAGAGAAACAGAGAGAGAGGGGAGGAAGAAAGCACTCCCCAATGGGGTATGGCCACACCCAAATCCCATCTCCACCATTACATCAGGAATCAGGGTGCATGCACACACACACACATACACATGCATGCCTGGCATGTTTTCAAGCCTGCAGGGCCAGGATTCGAACCATGATTGGTCATATAGGAACCAGTTCCCTTAACCACTAAGGTACTGGGCCATTCCTAGAGATTTAATTTAACAGATCTGGAAGGAGACCCAACCATCTGTATTTCTTAAAGCTCTCCAGTTAAGAATCACGGGTCTGATGTTTTACATGGTTATTTCTCTTCCGTTAAAATTGTAAGTGATGTGGGGTTGGCAAGTGGCGTGGTGGATAAGAGTGTTGAACTCCCACATAGCTGATCAGAGTTCAAGTCTTGGACCTTGCAGCTTGCTTTCTCACTTTCTTTCTTTCTTTTTCTTTCTCTCTCTTTCTCTTTCTCTTCCTCTGTCCCTCTCTGGTCAAATTAAACTAAATAAATAAAGCTAAATAAAATAATTCTAAAAAATATATAAGTGATAGGAAGAACCACAGAAAGTATCATGGAAGAACTGGTCATTGAGCAAAGCAGGACTGGAGGAGCCACCTCTGGTCTTCGCGGCAGACCAGCATGTTCACTAGCCCTGTCCTATGTGCAGGGTCTTCTGCTGGGCTCCCCACCATGGCCGACCCCAATGCACCCTAGACGTGGTCCTCTTGCAACCCAGCTCAGTACTTCCACTCCTCGGCTAGGAGCATTGCTCACAGCCATGCCCCTGCTCCTTCCTGCCCCCTGGGCCCAGCTTTGCCTCTACTCTCAGATTCCTCTCAGCCCTGCTGCCTTCTCACGTTCTCCTTCCCTAGGCAGCCCTCAGGATTCAGAGCCCTTCCCTGGCCCCCATGTTTGTTCCAGTCCTCAGTACCCCAGTGTCACCTCCCAAGATCAGAAAGAAAAATCGGAGAGTAGAGAGCAGGATGTTTCTTGGTTTCCAACGCAGCTGTGCTATTTGTGGCCTTCACAAGCCATGGAAGCAGGAAGTTCCAACCCCTATCATCCCACCCACTGACATGAGGTCAAAGACTCCCGGAGGTGGTGGCCACACAGATGAGGTACAGGGCTGTAGGCTGTGAGGCAGGCTCATCACCACTGCATCGTGAAGGGAGTGGGTGGTGGGATCGTGAGAAAGAGCGAGGGCTGGGAACCACCTAATGGTACAGGGAGGTACAAGGCATGGCTGGACAGGACGGAACGCTCACAAGCACTCCAAGGTGATGGGGAGGATGCAGGCAAGGAACTCAGAGTTTCTGCAGAATCTCGTGACCACTGTGGGGCAGTGCAGAGGGTAGAATGAAGGAAGATGAAAGCAGTTCCTGGAGGGGTGGTTTTCAGAAGGGCAGGTTTATAGATCGAACAAAGGCCTCCCTGAGCAAGTCATGCCTCACTTCACTTCCACAGACACCCCACCTGTATCCCATCTTTCACCTCTAGCACACAGCTATCCTAGCTCCCACGTGAAACCAGAAAATAGATGGGAGATGGAGTGAAGGTCCAGGTCCACGACAGCCCCTCAATTTTCTCTTCAAACTATCTTACAGGGGGGACCAGCAGTTAGCGTAATGGCTATGTTGCTGGACTCCCACGTCGTCAACCGCGGTTCACGTCCCGGACCCGGTGGCTTAAAACTCATGCTGGGCGCGTGTGCTTGCATGCCCAAGATCCCGAGAGGAGAATGGAGGAGAAGGGATTGTGGCGTGGCCATCCCCCCTGGGGGGTGATTTCTTGCTTTCTATCTCTCTATCTCTGTCTGGCAAGCGCACGCACCCTATAGCAAAAACCTCTAAAAAATTTAAAAAACAAAACAAAACAAAAAAAACTATCTTACAGGGCAAAATACATGGATGGCCTATTTGCCCCAAACCTAAAAGTAAGCCCAATTCCTCTACTACTTTCCAAGTGAGAAGCGAAAGCTCTTGTCTTCCCAACAGAATGCACTTAGCACTGTCCTTAGCTAGTTTCTGCTGCAGCAAGCCTAGGTAGATCAGAAATAAAGTGGCAGTCACTGCCCCAACAACTGCTGGATTCTACTTGGAAACATAGCCCAAACCATGAGCTGCATCAGTGACCCAACACCACGACTTCAGAGAGTCGCTTTTTAAGAGAGATTTTTGCTAGGGTGCATGCACTCACCAAAGGAACAGTAAGAAATCACCCCCAAGGGGGATGGTCACATTGCAATCCCTTGTCCTCCATTCTCCTTTCAGGATTTTGGGTACATGCACACAAACATATCCACCGTGAGTTTTAAACTGCTGGGTCCAGAACTTGAACTGCAGTTGACTATGTGGAAGTCCAGCCATATAATCACTATGCCATCTGCTGATCCCAAGCCACCTTTCTAATAGGGCTGCACTCAGTACCAGCTCTTGATTAACCACACAGGGAAGATAGGAGGGCCAGGGAAGGCCAAAGAGGAGAACAAATTCAAGATAATAAATAAAAACCGATCTGCAAATAATAGGCTAGGAGGATCATCTGTATTTAGATAATTGAGCTATGACCATAGGCAAGCCATTTATTCCACAAACTGTGTGTGTGTAAACCAGGATGTCGATTTATTCACTTACAGCTGGAAATAAACGCTCTGTCATGTGGCCCAGACATTCACATCCATCTGACAGAACATGCGTTTGCTCCACCAACGGCAGCTGCCAGAGAAGTCAAATGATCAAAAGGTTGCTTGGTAAGGGTGGAGTCAGTGCAAGAAGTGCTAGGATTTTTTTTTTTTTTCTTAAAATTCAGCAAACAAGTATTGAGCTTTCCATGTCAGGCACATGGTAGACAATGTAGACAGAACGACATGATGCCCAGCTCAGAAGGGTGGGTCAGTGACCACACAGAAGGGTGTTTAGATGGTCATTTAAAGGGATGGACACAAGGGAATAGCCAGTCGGCATACTGGCTATGTCCCTGGACTCCCATGTAGTTGACTGCGGGTCCAGTCCCGGATCCAGTGGCTTGAACTCACACTGGGAGTATGTGCGTGCGTGCCCAAGATCCCGAGAGGAGAATGGAGGAAAAGAGATTGGAGTGTGAGCATCCCCCCAGGGAGTGATTTCTCATTTTTTGTCTCTCTGTTTTTCTCTGTCTTTTGGGCAAGCACATGTGCCGTATAGCAAAAACCTCTCCAAATACATACATACAGAAAGAGAGAGAAAGACAGAAAGACAGACAGACAGACAAACAGACACTAGAGATTTGTGAAACTTTTGGATGCTGGGGGCCTGGAAAAGCCTCATCTTTTTTTTCTTTTTCTTTTTCTTTTTTTTTTTTTT
>NW_006159539.1:6022294-6050529 GCF_000334495.1 Tupaia belangeri chinensis
AGGACAAGTGGGGGAGGGCATGGAAGGGGACAAGGCTAGGCTATACCAGGCAACAGTAATGTCTGGAGGCTAAGAATCCAGATACTATTACAAAGTCAATGGCACCCAACTTCAGTTCCATCAGCCTTACCCGGGACACATTTTATTTATTTATTTTATTATTTATAATTATTTTTGTATTTTTTTAATCTGGTGAAGGCAAGTATGCTCACCAGAAAGAGACAGAGAGAAAGACCACCATGTCTAGGACTCAACCGTGGTCGGCCATGTGGGAGTCGAACACGCTAACCACCATTCCACCTGCTGGCCCCACTGGAGCACATTTTAAAGATGAGGAATATTCAGTGCCTACCCGCCCAGAATCTCAGAAGGGCCCAGCCATTTTTATTACTGAAAGACTACAGAGCTGATGTCAAGGTACAGCCATGGAAGAGATTCTTCATTTTTTTTTCTTAAAGAATTAATTTATTTCATTTTTTTGAAGTTGACCAGAGTGAGAGGAGAGTGATAAAGTAAGCCACCAGGTTTGGGACTTGAACCACAGTCAGCCATGTGAAGTTCAGCCGCCCTAACCATCATGCCACCGGCCACCCCAAGGGAAGAGACTCTAAATCAGGAAATGATGGCTACCTATTTTCAAACTCCTTATGGGTTTATAAAGATGCTATTTTATCCCCATTTTATAGATGTAGAAACTAATGATACAGAGAAGACAACATCAGCTGGTGAGGTTGGGGATGGACAGGTGGGACCAGGAGTGGGACGTCAGAGAAGGTTCACACGAGAAACAGAAGCCACAGGAGACAGGACTGACTGATTTCTCATCAAGTCGATGGTAAACATGTATTATGATAAAGCTATGCACGACTGTCAAAAGTTTTTCTGTCAAAATAAACTAGTACTTTAATTCTAGTTTATCCACAAACTTTTTGAAATTTGTGTATATGTGTGTGTATAGATAAATATATTTAAAAAAAAAAACTCATACAATTGTATGGGACCAGCAGTGAGCATAATGGCTGTCGCTGGACTCCCATGCAGTCAACCACGGTTCGCGTCCCGGACCCGGTGGTTTAAAACTCACGCCGGGTGCGTTTGCACACGTGCCCAAGATCCCGAGAGGAGAATGGAGGAGAAGGGACTGTGGTGTGGCCATCCCCCCCGGGGGTGATTTTCGCTTTCTGTTTCTCTGTCTTTCTCTGTCTGGTGAGCGCACATGCCCTATAGCAAAAAAAAAGAAAAAGAAAAAAAAAAAAAACAACCTCATACAATTGTAGAGGCCATCAGATCTGAATTCTATAGGCCAAGGCAACGGACTTGAAATGACATAAGAGCTGAGGTTGAACTCCTGAGTCTGAATCTCACAGAGCAGTGGGCTGAAAGCTCAGGCAGGTTTTCAGTGTTGTAGTCTTTTTGTTTGGTTTCATTTTGGTTTAGGTTTTTGCAATAGGGCACATGTGCTTGCCAGAGAAACAGAGAGAGAAAGTGAGAAATAACCCCCAGGATGATGGTCCATCCCCTCTCCTCCAGTCTTCTCCTGGGATTTTTGGGCACACATGCATATGTGCCCGAGGTGACTTTCAAGCCACCAGGTCTAGGACTTGAACCATGATCAGCCACATGGGAATCCAACACTTTAACTGCTATGTTACCTGCTGACCTCTGTTGTAGTCTTAGGAACTCCTTCTTAGGGACACCTCAGTCTTTGTTCCTCAGGCCTTCAACTGATTGTGTGAGACCCACTCACTGCATAGAGGGTAATGTACTTTACTCAAAGTCCACCAACTTACATGTTAATTACATCTCTAAAAAAAAATCTTCACATCAACGTCTAACGTAATGTTTGGTCAAACAACTGGACACTCTTCAACTATCATAGCTGAAATTCTAGCTTTAGCTGATTCATGCCCTCCGTTCTGGTTGAGAAAAGAATTTGCAAACAAGGAAAATTTCTCATGACAAACAAGGCTTCCAACTTCCACGGCCACCTCTCTCTCCTGAAGCAGGGGTGTTGATCTGCAGCCTAGAAGACAGCCTTTAACCTGGACAGAGGGACTGAACAGAGAGTCACCAAGTAGGACCAGGTCATGCGGTCTTTTAAAAAGGAAATGTAATCAATTGCATTTCTACCTCATTGGGGCTGAGTCCCCAGGGCTGAAACTACGATAGTCACAGATTTCTGCCATTTCAGTGCTTAATAAGAGCAAATGTTCTGGTGTACAGCTCACTAATTTAACAGCACTGAGCATTTTGATAAATGGCTCCTTTATATTTTTTTTTTCATAGACTTTTACATCAGACAACAAAAGACAGGAATGTGCTGCTTCATGGTGCAAAACTCACCAGCCAAGGAAAAGACTTCCTGCAGGTGTGGAGCAGCCGGAGCGAAGCTGCCTGCTACAGCCCTGCTCACTCACCCTGCTGTGCCCCGGAGCTTCCTCTCTGCCATGGGGGAAAGTGAGAGGCTGCTGCCTCCAGTCTTCTGGACTGAAAAGAAAGTACATTAATTTTTTTATTAGACTGATCTAAATCAGTGACTACACTCTCATCAAAACCCTGTCTTTTTTCATCCTTTTGAGAGCAGAAAATAAAAACATAAAGAAGTAAATGTCATGGAGACACTAAACTAATACATTGTTTCAAAGGATATTTAAACCAGAAGGGACCTTAAAACCTATTTATTTATATATATATATTGTGTGCTCACCAGAGAGAGAGAAAGCAAGAAATCACTCCCCCACCCCAGGGAGGATGAACACACCACAATCCCTTTTCTTCCATTCTTCTCTTTTTGGGTTCTTGGGCACACATGCACATGTGCCTGGTATGAGTTTTAAGCCACCAGAAGACTCAAACTGTGAGCAACTACATGAGATTCTCCATCTGCTGGTTCCCCCCCCCCAAACCACCTTTCTTTTTTAAAAGAGATTTTTGATATAGGGCACATGTCCTTGCCAGAGAGACAGAAAGTGAGAAATCACCCCTACCCCCTAGAAGGTATGGCCATGCCAATCCCTTCTCCTCTGTTTTCCTCTTGGGATTTTGGGCACGCATGCACACATGCACAGCATAAGTTTTAAGCAGCTGGGTCCAGGACTCAAACCTGGTAGACTATGTAGGAGTCCAGTGATATAACCATTATGCCATGTGCTAGTCCCAGTATTATTAATTCTCTAGTGATCAGGAATGAGAAGCAACTTGCCCAAAGACAGCACTCATTCTAAACCAGCCTCCAGATTCCAGTTCTTTCATAAGCTTCTCTATTTCTTCCATTCTTTCTTCTTTCCTCCTTTCCTTTTTAAAATTTAATCCATATTTTAAGTGCAAAGCATTTTAAACACACGGCATGTCAGTCATGGTTTTCAGCATCAACGACAGAGTCCACTTTGCTAGTTTAAGCAGAAAAAAGAACTATTGCAGCTACTGGCAGGTGCACAGTGGGATAAAGAAACAGACCAGAAGCTAAGTGTCCAGAAACAGCAGTCGAAAACAGTCTTAACTGCTGCTACCAAGCACTGAGTTAATTGAAATATCAAGGGCTTGCTATTTATCCCAAAGCTGCCCCAAGGCTACTCTCAAGCCAACTCTGAGGGAGGAACTCAACCTATAGCCTCTGGGAAATCACCTCTATGGTATCTAAAAACCTCATGCCAAAGCAGTCACCCACAGCCAGTCCTATTTTTCTCACACTGTTTGCTTTAGCAATGAAGGACCATAGTGTGGGCCAGTGGGTAGTGTAGTGGTTAAGGCACTGGACTCCCATGTGCCCAACCACAGTTCAAGACCTGGATCCAGTAGTCTGAAACTCAGGCCGAGCATGTGTGCAACAGTGCCCAAAGTCCTGAGAGGAGAATGGAGGAAAAGGGACTGAAGCATGGCCATCCCCCCAGGGGTGTTTTCTTGCTTTCTGTCTCTCTGGCAAGTGCACATGCCCCATAGCAAAAAATCTCTCAAAAAAAAAAAAAAAAAAAAGAAAGCCCACATGGCTGCATCCTGGCTGCGAGGGAGGCTAGGACCATGAGCTTCGAATGCTACACTCAGGTTATGGGATCTTGAAGGTTAAGTTACTGAATCAAGAGCTGGGTTCAGCTCCAGGTTAGAGGCTGTCCTCAATGCCCTATCTCCTATGTATCAATAATTCTCTGTCCTGGGACCAGCAAATAGTGTAATGGTTTTATCACCAGACTCCCATGTAGTCAACCATGGTTTGAGTCCTGGGCCTGGTGGCTTAAAACTCATGCTGGGCATGTGTACATGTGTGAACAAAGTCCCAAGAGGAGAATGGAGAAGGGATTGTGCCATGGCCATCCTCCCTGGGGGGTGGAGGGGGGTGGGGGGTGTGATTTCTTGCTTTCTGTCTCTCCCCCAAGCACAATCACCCTATAGCAAAAATCTCTCTCAAAAAAAAAAATTCTCTATCCTTATGTTTGTGAGCTGGTCATGGGTGTTCAGAATAAGATTTATACAATTCAGGTGCTTGGAGGGTTGAACTGGCTTAGGGCATACTTTTCCTTATTTCTTCACGGAAGTCAATTGAGCTTCTAGAAACACAAACACCATTGTTCCTGAGGCTGACCCTCCTCCAGTGTGCTCAGGAGCCCCCCCCAACATGCCAGGCCCAATTATGTGCTGTTGCTCCCACTGGAGCACCCACTGCTTTTCCATAAGCCACCCCACTCGCTGTGCCTGAAAAACACCTGCTCATCCACAAAAACACATCTCAGATGTTGTCTCCTCTGTGCAAACACCCTGGTGCACTAGGCCAGAGTGAATTATTCCCTACAGAACACTCTTTTCATACAAGAGATGAGTTATATCACCACCATCACAGCTCCCACCTGTTATGTGACTAATGACATTGCTCATCAGTCTCCCCCACCACACTGGGAACACCTAGAGGACAGAGCTCACACTTAGGTCATCAGGTGACCAGGAAATCAGCTTCTCTGTAACTTCAGACCTAGGGTCACCTATTCTACAACTTACAAAAAAGGAAGAAGAAAAATCTTACTTAGCAAAGAGACCCTGCATGTTGGAGTCTTGTATTTGCCTGGATAAGTAACTATGACTCTGCTATGGACTTTTAACTCTTCAACACAAATACTGCGGCCTGATATGAACCTCAGTATTTTAAGGGATAAATATGATGGCCTCTTTCAAATACCTGTTATCAGTATTCCTTCCAAATTACCTTTCTAAAGTGTTAACTGATAACCCCTGTTTTCCCTCCTCCAGCCACCTGAGGTCATGGTGATTTAGCTCCCTGGCACATTACAAGGCAAATCTTAGGGGCAGGTGGGTCTTGGCTCTTACTCAAGTGTAAAAAGAAGCCTTGTAATTTGTGAAGTTACTGACTGAAAGACACACCTCTCCTCTTTTCTAGCAATTCAGCTCTCCTAAACAGCAAAGTCTTACTTTTGAATTCTGAATCTGTTTTTTTCCCTACAATATGTAGACTACACACCAAGGAAGTCTACTGAGACAGTGATGAATGAATGAACAAAAAGTAAAAAGAGGAAAGCATTTGAAAAGCTGACATTTTATAATACATTTATTTTTTAATTTAAAAATAATTATTTAATTTTATATATTTATTATTATTCTTCATTTTGACCAGAGACAGGCAGAGAAGAGACAGAGAAGCAGAATGAGAAAGGAAGACACCAGATCCGGGACTCTAACCATGGTCACCCGTGTGGGAGTCCAGCAGCTTTACCACCATGCGACCTACCAGCCCTTTACAATACATTTAATTATGCGAGTTATAGATCTCTTGTGGGTTTTTTTTTTTTTCTGTTCAAAGTTGCTGCTCTTTTTAGTGGATTTCCCTAATCCTTCTTATTTTGTCCCCATTTTCCTGAGTTCTGCACACTCTGAATAATAGAAAGTAAATACCATGACAGCCCTCCAGTTTACAAGGGGAAGGAAGCCAACAATGCTGACATGAGGAAGTATGAATTCGACACAAGCAGCTATCCAACCCAACGACATTTTCGAGGACTCTGAATAAGGTAATTGTTGCATTAAGCAAATATGTCCAAGGGAAAAAAAAAAACACAGTAAAGGGAAAATTATAGAACTTTTTTTTTTTAAAGTTTTTTTTTTTGCCATAAGGCCTCTGTGCTCATCCAAGAGAGGGAAAGTGAGAAATCACTTCCAAGGGGTATGGCCATGCTGGAGTCTCTTCTCCTCCATTCTTCTCCTGGGATTTTGAGCACTCACGTACATGTGACCAGCATGGTTTTCAAGCTACCAGGTCCAGGATTCGAACCATGGTCAACCACATATGGGAGTCCAGTGCCTTAACCACCACACCACCTGCTGACCTGAGTGATAGAACATTTTAGCGGGAAGAGTCTGTTCACCCTGAGCTACTATGGAAGCAAAGTCCCCACAACTTGAATTGCCAGGGTTTAATTCCCCTGAGGAAGAGTCAAATGTTCATGGTTAATGTTTGTACTCTGGTTTCCCACACACCATAGCCCATTGGGAAAGCAAAGGTTGCAACAAAGTCACGCCAGCCCCAGTTAGGAAGGATTGTATCTCTGTAGCTCCTTTTCCTTTTATTCCTCTACTGATTTTCCTTGATCCCTCTTTTTCAAAGTTAAAACCTCCTTTTGCAGTCAATCCCTGCTCCTGTTTAACAGGTATTCTGCTAGACACTGAAATATACATAGGCACACACAATCACATACAAATACACAAACATGCACACAAAGACACTTGCATACACATAAAAACATAGGACCACATAATTGCACACGTAAGCTTATACACACAGAAAAAAAAAAGAAAAAGGGACCAGCAGTTAGTGTAATGGCTATGTCGCTGGACTCCCATGTAGTCAACTGCAGTGTTGTCAACCCAGTGGCTTAAACTCATGCCGGGCACGTGTGCATGTGTGCCCAAGACCCTGAGAGGAGAGAGGAGACGAGATTGTGGTGTGGCCACTCCCCCTGGAGGGGTGATTTCTTGCTTTCTGTCTCTCTGTCTCTCTCTGTCTTTCTGGCGAGCACACACGCCCTACAGCAAAAACTTCTCCCAAAAAAAAAAAGGAAAAGAAAAAGCTAACACACACACAGGAATGCATGCATACCCATACATGATCACTCACATGCCCTACACTTGAGCTCGTAAGCTTAGGAGGGCTGTCAGAATCCACCAAAATAATTGCTAACACAGAATTACATGCCAAGTAAAGTGGGAACGTGCCTGAGGAGTGGGGCTAGTTGGCTGAGAAAGGCAGAGAAGGCTTTGCAAAGGGCTCAGGTGCCGAGTTAAATCTGAAGGATGAGGAAGACAACGGACCAAGGAGGAGGATGAGTGCAAACAAGAGGGCTGAAAAGCCCAGGAGCCTGGCACATTCCGAGATTCCTGTCTCACGGGACTGCAGAGTAAAGCCAGTGGCTTCCTCCAGCTGTGGCTATAGCCTCGAATGCAGCCCTAGGTACTCTCCTTAGGCCTCTGTGGCTAAAGGAAGAGGAATTAAAATAGGGTTTCCTGGGGCCAACAGGTGGTGTGGTGGTTAAAGGTGCCGGACTCCCCACATGACTGACCGTGGTTTGAGTACCAGACCTAGCAGCTTAAATCATACCAGGCGCTTATGTGTGTGTGCCCAAAATCCTGTGAGGAGAATGAAGGAGAAGGGATGGTGGTATGGCCATCCCACTTTGTCAGGTGATTTCTCACTTTCCTTCTCACTGTCTCTGGATAGAGCAAACGTCTGATGGCAAAAACCTTAATAAAAACATACGGTTTCCTGGGACTGGCAGGCAGTGTGGTGGTTAAGAGCACTGGACTCCCACATGGCTGACAGCGGTTTGAGTCCCAAACCTGGCAGCTTCCTGTCTCACTTTCTCTCTCTCTCTTTTTACTCTGTCCCTCACTGGTCAAATTAAAATAAAGTTAAATAAAATCATTTTTAAAAAAACATGGTTTCCCTATACATTTGGAGAGCCAGAATCCTGGGAGCAGAAGATTATGTAAAATGAACATGTATTTTCACGCCAAGCCCTCCTTGGTCAAGACACAGCCCTCCCTCTGTGGTATCCCATGACTGGATGAGTGAATAAGTCAAGAACATCAGCAAATTGGTCCCTTGAAATAAATAAATAAATACACACTTGTGTGGGCCATTTTATTGTAAGCTTTGTGAGCACACAGACTAGACGGACTCCTATCTTTTTTTTTTCTTTTTTTTTTTTGAGACTTTTGCCATAGGGCACATGCGCTCACCAAAAAAAGACAGACAGAAAGCAAGAAATCACCCCCGAGGGGGGATAGCACCGCAATCCCTTCTCCTCCATTCTCCTCTCAGGATCTTGGGCATGCACGCACATGCACACAGCATGAGTTTAAGTCACCGGGTCCAGGACTCAAATTGCGACTACATAGGAGTCCAGTGACATGGCCATTATGCCAACTGCTGGTCCCTAGACTGCCTCCTCTTAAATCTAAGTCACACTTGAATCCTCTCTTCCTTATATCAGACACATACAACCTGGCACAAATTTGTGACAACAGACAAGCACCCCATATCCTTGTACTTCTCTCCTCCTAAAGAGCCTCCATCTTCGTCCAAGCCAGCTCTTGCCTGAATTAATGCAGTAGCTTTTACCTCTTCTCTTTGCTTCTAATCTTGCTCTTCTAATGTCCATTCTAGTCAGAGACTTTTTTTAAAGAGGTTTCTGCTATAGGGCACGTGCACTTGCCAGACAGAGAGAGACAAAGAGACAGAAAGTGAGAAATCCCACCCCAGGGGAATGGCCATGCCTCAATTTCTCCTCCTCCATTCTCTTCTCGGGATCTTGGGCACGCACGCACACATGCCCAGCGTGAGTTTTAAGCCACCGGGTCCAGGACGCAAACTGCAGTCGACTACATGGGAGTCCAACGATATAGCCATTACACTAACTGCTGGTCCCCCAAAGAGACTTTTTAAAAATGTAAGACAGATGCCACCCTCGCTTCAAACCACCCAATGGATTCCATTTTATAGGCAATGGCTGAGAGAATAGTTCCAGAGCCAAGTCCTGGGCTCAACTTGAGCTCAAATCTTTTTTTTTTTTTTTTTTTTTTTTAAGATTTATTTATTTATGGGACCAGCAGTTAGCATAATGGCTATGTTGCTGGACTCCCATGTAGTCAACCGCAGTTCAAGTCTCAGACCCAGTGGCTTAAACTCACTCCAGGCATGTGTACGTGCATGCCCAAGATTCTGAGAGGGAAATGGAGGAGAAGGGATTGAGGAGTGGCCATCCCCCCTGGGGGGTGATTTCTTGCTCTCTGTCTCTCTCTGTCTGTCTGGCAAGCGCATGTGCCCTATACCAAGAACCTCTCCAAAAAAAGAAGAAAAAAGAATGATTTATTTAAGGGTTGGCAGGTGGTGTGGTGGTTAAGGGCACTGGGCTGCAGTTCAAGTTCCGAACCTGGCGGCTTGCTTTCTCACTTTCTCACTCTTTCTCACTCTGTTCCTCTGTAGTCAAATTAAAATAAGTAAATAAATAAATAAAGCTAAATAAAATATATTTTAAATTATTTTATTTATAATTATTATTTTTTAATTCACCAGAGAGAAGCTGGGAGAGGAGGGACGCTGGTGAGAATGCAAGCTGCCATGTCTGGAACTTGAACTGCAGTCAGTCATGTGGGAATCCAGCTCCTTAATCACCACACCACCTGCTGGCCTCCTGAGTTCAAATCTTAATGTTCTTGTGCCTCAGTTTCCTGCTCTGGAAAATGGAGTTAATAATTGTACCTATCTTGAATCATTTTTGCAAAGATTAAATGAGTTACTCTATGTAGCAGTCACTGACTGTACGTTTTTGTTACAATAAAAATCTGATCTCTTTACCAGGGCCCCTTACTATTTCTCTGACTTTAGGTGGATCCACTTTGGCCCCCACTTTACTAGGTAATAGCCACACTAGACAACTTCTTCATCAAGGTCACTTCGAGCTCAAGGTGTCTGCCTTTGCTGTTCTCTCTTCCAAGCACCCTTTACCCCAGATGGTCACATGACTGGTTGCTTCTCATCATTGAGACACAAACAGAAAGGTCACCACCTAATCCCTACCAGGTTCCTTCTCTGTCATCTACAAAAACACACACATTCACAATTACCCTACTGGTTGTCTTCATCAAGTTTATCAGTTTCTGCATTTATTTTATGTATTTATTGGTCTTCTAATGTGTCATGCACCCCTGAGGATGAAAAGGTGTAGACCATGTCTGGCACATAGAAGGAACGGAGAACACATGTACTGGATGAATGAATGTATGAACTGACATGCTTAGCATTTTGCACACATTTATTGAACACACGAAGTCAGCTCTAACTACTCCTGGAAATGGAAACAAGCCGAAGTTCGGGAAACAGGCTCTGCCATGTGACAGATGTGAAACGCTCAGGCCATGTGATCCAATTAGCATTGCTCTTGAAAGGGCATTATTCTTGGATACGATTACACCATCTGTCCTGAAAGCGTTCATGATTCATGACCAGATAAGTACTGAACCCCATGTGGCAGGTCTCCTAAAGTGACTCTATCTTCTTGTCTGGGTCCTAGCCATGTGTGGGCAGTGTTGTGACATTTTCAAATGAAATATGGGCTCGAATGAAAAACACATAAAGTACTGAGATGACAGGGGCAGGGTAGAAATACTGCACTTTGCAAACTCTCAGGGTGTTACCAGTATGGAAAGGACAAATCTGAGTCTAGGAAAATGTGGAGAAATATCACCCACTGGAAAACTTTATTAAACTTTGGTTTTACCTCCCTGAAGAAATTGCTAAAGGCTCTATTGCACACAGTGAAACAAAGACCCAGAATATACACCGCCATGTAGAAAGTCCTAGAAGTATAGACTATGGTAGAAGTTGGAGAGAATTGGTGAGCCAAGGGAAACGACAAGTACCACCATTTAACACATAAGAAAAAGGGAATAATACCCATTGTTTTAGCCCAAGTGTTCACCATTTCCTACGCTTCTAGTGAAAGAAACTCCATGTTCCTTCCAGGAACCATTTGTTCTCAACTCTTGGCTGTTGCGGTTTGGGTAGAGCCCAGGCTCAGTTTGAAGGGTCAGGGCATGATTTGGGTTGAGCGACTCAATGTCCTGACCTCTGGCCACATGATTAGCTAAGAGGTAAACGTGACATACACCAAACGAAAAAGAGAAATTCTGAGATGTTCTGTTTTCTGAAACTATTGAGAAAGAGATGTTTTCTATCTGCAGAGATCGCTACCTTCCAAGGAACATTCCCCATCCAGCAGCAATTTTCGATCTCTTATAGAGATCTTGCCTAAAAATGAAGTTAATAAACACAAAGGTAGGCTGCGAAATGGAGAAAAGCGAATCCCAAAATGAAGCAGGTCTCTGGCCAGAACTAGCGCTAGATACTTCAATGACATGAGTCCCAGGCTTCTGAAACCCTATATCATAACTAGATTCTGTGGTATAATAAAAATAGATATTTGGTCTTTGTCCCAGTTCTTGGCACAGAGCTGCTAAAACTCTTGAAATTTGAGTGTCTTTTGTTATTCACAATGAACCCCTTCAATTCTACCTGACTTTATGCTAGGGCGTTCAAGTAGCCTGGAGCCCCCTCACTAGACTCAGAATGGGCCTGGTCACCAGAAAGACTAAGGGAGTCATCGGCTCCATTGACTTGGAAGGGGAAGGAGGGTAGAAACCAAACGCTTATACAACTACAGAACAATGAGATTCAGAGAGCTCTGGGCTGCTGCTAGAAGGGCAGCATGTCCAGGGAAAGCACAGAAACTGACCACCATCCCCGACGCCTTGCCCTATGCACCTTTCTATCTAAATGTTCCTGAGTTGTAACCGTCATAATAACCCAGTAATAGTAATCAAAGTGTTTTCCTGAGTTCTGAGTGTCCTTTTAGCAAATTACCAAACCCAAGGACGTTGAGGAACCTCCACATTTACAGTGGGTCAGTCAGAAGTACTGATGGTCTGTGGACCTTGCCATGGCATCTGAAGTGGGGCACGTCTTGTGAGGTTGAGCCTGTAGCCCATAGAATGTGCGTTACCTCAGGAAAGTTAGTGTCGGAACTGAAGAGAATTGGTGGGATTTTTCCGTCACTTGCGATCGAGTTCCAGTACAGTCAAGAATCCCAGAACGTATCAGTGACTTACTCAGGATCACACAGTTCACATGCAACAGAATTTGAAATTGAACCAGATCTGCGTGACCACCAAAACTCAGTATCTCATCTTTTTTTTTTTTTTCAACTTTGCTACAGGATGCATACACTCACCGGAGAGAGACAGAAACAGAGAAAGAGAAAAAGTGAGAAATCACGCCTCGGGAGGATGGTCATGCCCCAATTCTCTTCCATTCTCCCCTCAGGATTTTGGGCACACACACACACCACTTGACACACAGAATATGGATCTTTTACCTATACCAACAACCAATTCTCCAGCTCTCTGCCCCCAACTGGGTGTCCACTAATTCTCTTCAGTTCCAACACACACACACACCTGGCATGATTGTCAAGCTGATGGATCCAGGACTCTAACCTCATAGTCATGTAGGATCTAGCCACCTTAACTTCCACACCACCTGTTGTCCCCCCTCCCCAAGTCTTATCTTCTGAGCTGTTCTATTCCCCTGAAAAGAGCACCATATCCTTGAGGTAAGCTATGTCACTCAATTTCATGAAACCCTGAAACTCCAAGTTTCTTTTAAAAAAAATTATTCAATTTTATTGATTCATTAATTTATTTTAATTTGACCAGAGAGAGGGAAAGTGAGAAAGCAAGCTGTCAAGTCCAGGACTCAAACCATGGTCAGCCATGTGGGAATGACCAGCGCTTTAATCACCATGCTGCCTGCTAGTCCCTAAAATTCCAAGTTCCTGTCATATCACTGAAAACGTCTCCTCAGAGATGACTGTAGAGTCTTCTCACAAATTTCAAAACAGCAGAATCCTCCCATGACAGTAAACCTAGTCCCCATCTTGTCCTGACACTCTGGGCACCTTGCACAATGTCATCTGTGAGTGTGCATTCTAAATACAGCCCATGACATACTATTCAACTCTATTTCCTGAACAAAGTTCAACACAAGGCTTGAAGAAAATAACATCTCTCTAGCTTAGAGTCAAGCATTCAAGAAGGAACTCAATGAACTGTCTAAAATGCTAGCTGATCACTTTTTTTCATTTTCTAATTTCCTCTTATCTCACTAAAATAGATTATAATATCCCTCTGGCAAAAACCTTGTGTCTCCCTCAACCTCCAATACTATACCTTATGTATAAGAAAACATGCCAAGGGGCCAGCAGTTGGTAGAGTGGTTATGACACTGGACTCTCACATGGCTAACTGCAATTCGAGTCCCAGACCTGGCAGCCTGAAAATCACAATGGGCATGTGTGTGCATGCATGCCTGACATCCCAAGAGGAGAGTGAAGGGACTGCAGTGTGGTCATCTCCCCGGGGAGTGATTTCTCACTTTCTCTCTCTCTGGCTCTCTCTCCAGCACGTGTACATGCCCTATGGCAAAAACCTAAAAAAAGGAAAAAAAAAAAAAAAAAAGCCAATGGCTGACTAACTCAGGACCTTTTTCTTGTTCTGATTTGATTCCATTATATCTTCTGTCTTCTTCTAGATTCAATGCTTCTAAATCTGGTATTAGGAAGCCTCTTTCTGAGCCTTATTTAACTTTCCTAAGACACTTGTTTTTACAGATGTTTGTCACATGTGTTGGGCTGATTGGCTGTAAAACCTTACTTAATATCAGCTTGCCCCGCATTTAAAATAAAATGGCAGCTGGGAATAAGATGAGCTATGAGGGGGGAAGATGAGCATACACAGAACTAGAAATAGAGCAGGTTTGGGAATCTAGCAGAGAAGAGCATGTGTTGGGAGAAAGACATGGCCCTAGGAGAAGGATGTGTTGAAAGGAGAAGAACGTGGCCTTGGGCTGGCACATCTGAAATGTAATGGCACATCTGAATGAAAAAAAGGTGATACTTTTTTTGTTGTTGTGTTTTAAGAGAGATTTCTGCTATAGGGCACGTGCACTTGCCGAAGAGACAAAGAGACAGAAAGCAAGAAATCACCCCCAAGGGGGTTGGCCATGCTGCAATCCCTTCTCCTCCATTCTCCTCTCAGGATCTTGGGCATACACACACATGCCCAGTGTGAGTTTTAAGCCACTGGGTCTGGGACTCAAACTGTAGTTCACTATGTGGGAGTCCAGCAATGTAACCATTACACTATCTGCTGGTCCCAAGAAGGTGATACTTACAGCAAGGATTAAAGAGAGGTTAAAGAGAGCTCAGTATTGCAAAGGCTGAGTAAAGAGAAAGGCTTGATACCCAGAGCAGACAGGAAAGAGGGGGAGTTCTCATTTACCAGCAGCTTACATGGGCAACACCTATAAAATTAAATGGCATTAAATTTTGGAAGGCAGTCAAGCAGAACAGAGAACACAATCCAGTCACACTGGTCTTCCTGCCATGTGTCATGTGCTTTCTCCAGACCTTTGCAATGCTGACCTCCTGCCACAACTGTTCTACTCTCCATTCCCCATTTGCCTGGTTAGTTCTCAACATACTTCCAATTCTCCTCCAGGGAGGAAGTAAAAAACCTTAACACCATCTCACCTCCAGACTTACACTGTCACCTCCTATATGTCACAGAGTGAAGCATTTGGTTCTCTGTCACGGATCAGCCTTCCTAATATTATAGCTCACTTTCACTTTTAGAACGTATTTTCCCGCAGCCCTGGGAGGCCATGTCTTATCCATCCCACCCAATACATTCTATAAAATGAAGCTCAGAGTAGTTGAAAAACTCACAAGAGGACTAGACATGTGATGCTTAGGACATATTTCTAAACCAAGTTTTCTGGCACGAGTCTAGTGTCTTCCCCTGTCACCAGGGTGCACACAGGATTAGCTGGACAGTTTTATACATAACAGCTGATGGCTCTGTGTACGTACCCACATGATGGTTTTCGGTCATGATCATTTGGGGAAAATATTGAGTTTCCTAGCACTAGTGGGGTGTGTGTGTGTGTGTGTGTGTGATGGTAATTCTGAATAAAAAAAAATTACTTTTATTTCTTTCACCCGTGTACCAAATTACAGTAGGGGCATATGGCAGATTCTGAGATTAATGCTCTTAGACTGTTGAAGACAAGGAAAGACAAAACAGGAGACCCTAAAATGCTCCCTGTAGACCACTTAACGTCCCTACCATGACACACACAGGACATGCTCAGCCACTCTCCCCCAGAAACAGTGAGGAGGAGACATCCACTGATTCAGCAAGTACCCATTACATCCTACTGGGACTTGGATTCTGGGGAAACACAGTGAATGAAATAAGATGAGATTGTGTCTCAGAGTGTTCAAAGCCTTAGGGGGAAAATAAATGAAAAGGTCAAATATTTAAATTGCTGAGACACATGCTCTTGCCAGAGAGAAAGGAGGGGAGAGAGAAAGGAGGAGAGAGCATCCCCTAGTGGGGCGTGGTTATGCCATAATCTCTTATCCCCTCCGTATCCATCTTGTAGGGATCTGGGCATGAATGATACACATGCGCCTAGCATGTTCCTCAAGCCACTGGAGCCAGGACTTGTACTGTAGTTAGCCATGTGGGAGTCAGTTCCCTTAACCACTAGCTAACAGGATCAACCCCCCTGCAAAAGTACGATTCCTCTATTATGATTCTCTTCCCGCCCCCTTAATTCTTTATTACTACTATTATTATTTCAAATGCTTATTTTACAAGGTTTTTTTTTTTTTCAGCTTGTTCTATCATTTTTCTTGAGCTATTCATTTTTGTTTTGTCAGGTACCTCTTCCACTTGCTGGTTGGTTTTGTTTTTTGTTTTTTTTTTATTTTTCCAGAGGGTGTGTGTGTGCTTGGAGAGAGACAGAGAAAGAGAGACAGAAGGCAAGAAAGCACCTCGCATAAAGCATAGTCATGCCACGCTCCCTTCTCCTCCATCTCTCCCTGGTTTCAGGATTTGGAGCACATATGCATATTTGCTCAGCATGTTTCCATGTTCTGGGTCCAGAACTCAGACCGCATGGTTGGCTGAATGGGACCCAACTGCCTTGACCACCAGGCCACGTCTGGCCCAGTTCCATGATTATTATTTCTGTTGCTGTTAGCTTGTCTTCAACAAGAGTAATATCCCGTTTAGGATTTTAATGTGCTCTGGTTTCTAAATCATCCTAACAGAGCAGTTGGGAGTGTTAGAATCTTGGAGCTTCAACAGTCCTGGACCACTTTCATGCTGATCCCGTACCATTCACTGATTTTGGACCCCACACTCAGGTAAGGGGCAGACCTGGAGTTTTTGTCAACAAATTTAATGCTGGTGGGCAGAGCCTTAGCCTTCCCCAAGCCTAAGGGGCACTCTGAGGCTTTGGGCTTTATGTGGGGTGCTCACTTCTGGCTGACCCCTCCCTGTCCCCAGGGTCAGGTCTCTGATTGTGAAATAGGTAATAAAATCTCAGTCTCTAGAACCAAGAGCCTTTATCCAGTCTAAAACCACAGGCAGCTGGCAGCAGTAAAATCCTCCTCCCGTTCTCACTCTGACCACCCTCTGTGTTTATAGCACTGGAGGGCTTCCCTTTTCTTTCTTTCAAACTCAGTCACTTTTTGCTTGATTTTGTACAGAATATCTGTGTCTAGTAGCAAACTGTCACCATGTCGCTGGAAGCTCCAGAGGCTTAGAGACAGTAATAAAGAACTGAATTTCTGGGGCTAGCAGGTGGTGTGGTGGTTAGGGCACCAGACTCCCACATGGCTGACTGTGGTTTGGTGGCTTGCTTTCTTACTTTCTCTCTCTCCCACTGGTCAAGTTAAAAATAGTAATAATAATAACAAATTAAATTAAATAATTCTTAAAAATAAAAAAAAAGAACTCAGATTTCTTCCTGAGGAAAACAGATATCCTAGAGGGTTCCACAAGTGACCTCCTTCCCTCACAGTGCTGCTAACTGGATAATGTCTGCTCTTGAAACCAGAATCCGCCGGATGACCTGGAGAACAAGGTTGGTCCTGACTCTGCTTTAAATGCACCAGGACCCTGAACAGTTTACCAGGCTTCTTGGAAGCTCTGATTCCTTACCTGGTAGAGCAGCCTGTCCTCTATGCAACGTGACCAATGACAAGAGGGCTCAGATAAGCCTCTGAAAATAAGGAGGGAGGTCAGATAAAAAGAAAGCTATCCAGAGATAGGGAGTTTAGTGTCAACCAAGAAAAGTTGCTCCCATGGGTCCATTGGCTTCTCAGTGGCTGGAAAATCTGGTTTGCATAGCCTCTCTCTTCTCTACCCGTCCATAGTCCTCACCTTTCTTGGCTTAAACACACAATCAGCTGTTGATATTCTTCCTTGGTGGTAGAACAAAGACAACACCATCCGCCCACATGTTTGAGTTTTCAGTTTTGACAATTGGAACCGAATTGGAAGGATTATTTATTCCATTCTGCATTCCTCTCTCCACCCCCAAACACTTTCTCACTCTCTCCCTGCCAACCCATAGTGACAGTCCTGTTCTAGTCCTCCTGTTCTGCCTCCCTTTCTGGCCTCACTTCCCCACCCACTCCCTCAACACACAGGTGGAAATTAAAGGCCAGGTTTGGCAATGCTGGAAGTCATATCTTGAAACTGGGAAGAAGCTGAAATGAGCAAGCTGTGTCCACATAACAAGGCCCTGTGCCCGAGGCCCGACAAGCCACCCACGTCAGTTCTTTCTACTCTTGACAATGTGTTATGATTGCATAGCTGAGTCACCTATACCAAATGATAGTAATTCAGCTCAATCATGTCAAAATTAAAAAATGCACAGTCATCTGGCCACAAGCTGACTCATCTATGAGGGCCACACTTTAACACACTTTGGGCTGGTAAAAAAAAGAGGTCAGGGGTGGAGGGGTGGCACTAAATGGTTTAGGCCACAGCTCCATGACATTGCCTCTGCCCCATGATTTTGAAATAAGCATAGAAGTTGAAGGCAGAGAGTCGTGATATAGGTTCAGACAGGAATCCTTCTCCATCCTTTTCTCTCTATTCATTGCTAATGATCTCTAAATTGTAAAACAAACTTATTCCCAGAACCAGCAGGTGGTGTGATGGCTGGGGCACTGGACTCCCACATGGCAGATTGTGGTTCGAGTCCCGGACCTGGTGGCTTGCTTTCTTACCATCCCCCCCATCTCTCTCCCTCTGATGAATGCAAGTGCCCTATAGAAAATTAATAATAATGATAGCAACAATAATAAATAAAATTAAATATATATTATTTTATCATTTCTCTTCAATGTACCTTGAAAAAGACAAAAATAAAATAGTAGGGCTGGCCCCACAGCTCAGCACTTAAGTGTTGTACGTTGGGAGCCAGAGACCACATGGCCATCTGTGGTTTGAATCCAGCCCTAGTAGTTTGAAACACACACCTGGCACAGGGGTGTGAGTGCCCCAAGTCCTGGCAGAATAGACAAATAGAAGGAAAGGGATGACAAGGTGACCACACCCATCAGAGGTGCATATATATATACTCTCTCTCTAGTAAGTACCTGCACTTTCTTCCCATAAAAAAAAAAAAAGGGTGAAATTCACTGGTGACAACTGTGCAGTAAAACCTGCACTTCCATATACTGCTAGTTAAAGGATAAATTAGTACAATGGGGGAAAGCATTTTGGCTTTCAAGGTTATTTTAATTGTTCAAATCCTTAGATGCTCTTTTATTCATTTCTTTAATTGTCAAAGAGCACATGCTCTCACCAGAGAGAGACGAAGAAAAAGAGAGAGGGAGAAGTGGCCCCCCAAAGGCATGGTAACCCCATGATCCCTTCTCTTTTGCTCTCCCCTTCGGGAGTTTGGAGACGCACACACACGCCCTCAGGGTACATCTTAAGCCACCAGGTCCAGGATGTGAACCATGGATGGCAATGTGCAATCTGACTAGGCCATGAAGATAGCCAAGACTCTCTTATTTTATTTTATTTTATTTTATTTTATTTTATTTTATTTTATAGAGAGAGATTTTTGCTATAGGGCATGTACACTCACCAGAGAGACAGAGAGACAAAAGGTGAGAAATCAACCCCTACCCCCCGGATGGGGGGAAGAAGATGGCCACGCCACAATCCCTTCCCCTCCATTCTCCTCTTGGGATCTTGGGCACACATGAACACACAACCGGGGTGAGTTTCAAGCAACTGGGTCTCGGACTCCAACTGCGGTTGACTACATAGGGAGTCCAGCAACGTAACCACTATGTCATCTGCTGGTCCCCCAGGCCCTCTTCTATATAAATAAGTCTTCCTCTAAGTTTGGGTTCTAAGGAAATACTCAGAGATAAGCACAAGAATTAAAGCTACAAGGATGCTTGCTTTAGCATTATTTGTAATAGAAAAAAGGAGAGAGAGAGAGAGAGAAGGAAGAAGAAACAGAGAAGAGAGAGACAATTCAAATATTCTCTAATGAAATACAGTAATGGTTAAATAAATTATGGCTGTACATCCGATTTATTAGACTACAGCCATTAAAAATCATGCCTTTAAGGAAAATTTAATGACATGGGGAAATGTTTATGATATAACAGTATATGCAGAGTAGGCCATAAAACTTTATATACAATGTGAAATGTATTATGTTGAATCATATATAAAATTGCCTTTTTTATAGGTCAAAATGGTCAAATGTCATCAATTTCATAGGCTGCAAGTTAAAGAGGAAAAAAATACTTTGAGCTAAAAATACCAATATGTTCTGGTTTGCACTGTTAACTTTTGGTTTGTTGGAGTTTGGTTTTGTTTTGGTTCGGTTTGGTTTTTTTAAACTCTCTTTATTTCAATGCTTTGTACCAGGTTGCACTTAAAGAAGAAAGGTATAATTTAAAAAGAAAAGATGCAACTTCAAGAGACCACCCTCAGTAGAGTCCTTTTCAACTCAGTCCAGGGAAGTGATGTGCTAGAATCACCTTAAAATAGCTCACAAGCACATTTTTGGGTACTTTTCCCAAAATTTCCATTCTTTGTGATAGTCACATTACACCACATCAAGTTAGTAGTCTGACACAGGCCTTGGTGGAAGCATTTACACATAGAAATTGCCAAACACTACAAATCAGGGCCTTTTCCCCCCAAGAAACTAGCACATTCTCACTCCAGAGGTTTCATTGGTCCAGCACAGGACCTGCCCCCCCAAACCCCGGGATATCTCTAAATCCTGCTATGAGACCAAATAATTTTTGTTTTTAGGTTTTTGCTATAGGGTGCAAGTGCTCACCAAAAAGAAAGAAAGAGAGAGAGAGGGAAATGAGAAGTCATTTTCCCCAGGGGAATGGCCATGCCACAATCCCTTCTCCTTGATTCTCCTCCCGGGGTTTTCAGCACACACACACAAGTACCCGGTGTGATTTTCAAGCTGCCAGGTCTGGGACTTGAACTGCAGCGTACTACGTGGGAGTCCAGTGCCTTAACTACCACACTACCTTTTGGTCCCTAGCCAAACAATTCTTAATCTGACCCGAATGCTATAATTCCAAGTTCTGAGATCATGTTCAACAAGAGAATTACAATTTGAATGACTTCTCATGGGTCTTTCTCACTGGGATAGGTCCATGCAATGGTCAGGTCCTCAAGGGATACCTAGATAAAGTGGTTAGGCTCCTCTCCCCAGGAAGCTCCTTTGTTGGCTCTCAGCCTCTACCTATACCCACACTTACCATGTGCTTCTTTGTCTGAGCATGTCCACTTTTGTGTTTAATAATAAATGTTATTTTTAAAGAATTATTTTATTTAACTTTACTTATTTATTTATTTAAATTTGACTAGAGAGGGACAGAGTGAGTGAGCGAGATTTCATAGGCTGCAAGTTAAAGAGGAAAAAAATACTTTGAGCTAAAAATACCAATATGTTCTGGTTTGCACTGTTAACTTTTGGTTTGTTGGAGTTTGGTTTTGTTTTGGTTCGGTTTGGTTTTTTTAAACTCTCTTTATTTCAATGCTTTGTACCAGGTTGCACTTAAAGAAGAAAGGTATAATTTAAAAAGAAAAGATGCAACTTCAAGAGACCACCCTCAGTAGAGTCCTTTTCAACTCAGTCCAGGGAAGTGATGTGCTAGAATCACCTTAAAATAGCTCACAAGCACATTTTTGGGTACTTTTCCCAAAATTTCCATTCTTTGTGATAGTCACATTACACCACATCAAGTTAGTAGTCTGACACAGGCCTTGGTGGAAGCATTTACACATAGAAATTGCCAAACACTACAAATCAGGGCCTTTTCCCCCCAAGAAACTAGCACATTCTCACTCCAGAGGTTTCATTGGTCCAGCACAGGACCTGCCCCCCCAAACCCCGGGATATCTCTAAATCCTGCTATGAGACCAAATAATTTTTGTTTTTAGGTTTTTGCTATAGGGTGCAAGTGCTCACCAAAAAGAAAGAAAGAGAGAGAGAGGGAAATGAGAAGTCATTTTCCCCAGGGGAATGGCCATGCCACAATCCCTTCTCCTTGATTCTCCTCCCGGGGTTTTCAGCACACACACACAAGTACCCGGTGTGATTTTCAAGCTGCCAGGTCTGGGACTTGAACTGCAGCGTACTACGTGGGAGTCCAGTGCCTTAACTACCACACTACCTTTTGGTCCCTAGCCAAACAATTCTTAATCTGACCCGAATGCTATAATTCCAAGTTCTGAGATCATGTTCAACAAGAGAATTACAATTTGAATGACTTCTCATGGGTCTTTCTCACTGGGATAGGTCCATGCAATGGTCAGGTCCTCAAGGGATACCTAGATAAAGTGGTTAGGCTCCTCTCCCCAGGAAGCTCCTTTGTTGGCTCTCAGCCTCTACCTATACCCACACTTACCATGTGCTTCTTTGTCTGAGCATGTCCACTTTTGTGTTTAATAATAAATGTTATTTTTAAAGAATTATTTTATTTAACTTTACTTATTTATTTATTTAAATTTGACTAGAGAGGGACAGAGTGAGTGAGCGAGAGAGAGAGAAAGGGAGAAAGCAAGCCACCAGGTCTGGGACTTGAACTACAGTCGGCCATGTGGGAATCCAGCACCCTCAACCACCACGCCACTTGCCGGTCCAATAGTCAATATTATTAATGACTATCATCCCTGCTTGTCATTGTGCCAGGTGCGATGAGTGCTTCACATATCATTTAGTCCTCACTAGGTGCCCAGAAGCTACATTGCAGCGATACTGGCCATGAGTTCCGCACCCAACACCAATGAATTCCTTTTGTGCACTCAGTGACTTCCTCACCTTCTAAATAGAATGCTGAAACTCAATTTCCCAACCTCCTTTGCAGCCAGGGCACAGGCATGTGACCCAATCTCAGCAAATCAGATACATTTAAAAGAACTTCTGTGGGAATCTAGCAACCTAAAGCAACAAGCATCATACGAAAGCCACTGTGGAAAGGGTGGCATCAGGGATACCCACATCCAGTGGCAGGGATGCAGGGGACAGCGGAAGTGTCTAGCACCACCGTGGCAAGGTTAGCTGCAATGCCCTACTTAGCCACAGTGCCACGGTGTCTCCATGGATGTGATAGACTTCACTGCAGCCTGCATCCTTTCCGAACCCAATCTCTGGCCCTCCCAAGAAAGCTGGTCACTACCAAACACCCTCTAACAAATTCCTACTAGAATTAACCTTCAGAATGAGTTTCTGTGATTCTCAAGAACTTCAAGAACCCTTCCAGATTTGTAGATAAAATTATTACGACACTTAATATACCATTAATATCTCCCATTTTATAAATGAGGACATGAAGGCTCAGAGAAATGAGGTTGTTTGTTCAAGGTCACATTATTACCTGGATTAAACCTAGGTCCCTTTGACCCCAGAACCAAAGCTCTTAATTTAAAATACTGTCACAATCTACCCGGCTACTTTCTTCTAGGTTAGTATCATTGCTTCCATTTTAAAGAGACTTCCAAGCTTCTGAGAAGTTCAACTCTTTTCTCAAGGGCACACCAGCGGCTAGTGGAATGTGGAGCCAGGATTCAATCCCAGCGCCACCCACTTCACCACTCTTGCCTTTCCTGACAGATGCACCACGGAGCTGACTCAGCACTTCACCACCACATTATCTCCCATTCATCCCAATGCCCCCGGGCCAGTGGGTGATAGCCTTTCCCTGCATCACCTCCTTCCTCAGCCTCTCCTCTGACTTAGAGTGTCCCCTAATTCATTCCACTTTTCATCCAAATTCTACCACCTCTTCAAGACCGACAAATTAGGTAACACCTCCTCTGTGAGACCCAGTGCTCTGAACACCCATGAATGAACACGCCTACTGAAGTACACATTTGGAGAAGTCACCAAGCGCTGCCTGGTATGGTCACTAACTCCACCATGATGACAGCCCTTGGCAGGCAGAGACCTGCCTCACGTAGTGCTTATTTAGCACAGAGCCCAGAAGTGTGCACGCAGCAGGTGCTTGAGAAATACTGCTGCAGAAATGAACGCATGTCATAGCAGTCGACTGGCCCTAATGCGATCCATGTAAGTCATTACGACGGCTCATTTGGCTCTGCCCCACTTCTCTGGTAATGAAGATGTTTAAGGTGGAAATTGGTGGGATCTTTATCTCTCCACCAAGTATGCAACTGTATGGAAGTCAGCTACCATGCAAACCAGCTAAGTGATATCTAGTGATGTCCCCAATGAGTAGGGCTGAGAACTCCAGAACTGCTGGTGACAGGGTCAGGTCAAGTATGTCAAAGACCCCAACCCAGGTTCACAGCACTTCCACATACATATATCCTCTCACAAATAAAAGGCAATCCTGCCTGCCCTGCCTCTGCCTCTTCTCCTTCCCCGAAGGTACCCCTGGGCTCTTGTCTTGCCCTGTGCTGCATCCCTACTCTCCCAACTCCATACAATTCATTGATCACATTGTCCTACCTTCCCTCATGCTACTCCCCCCATACACACACACACCGTTATGAACTGCATGTTTGTGTATCCTCCAACTGCAAGTGTCAAAACCCTAATTCCCCAATGCCATGGTATTAGGAGATGGGGCTTTTGGGAGACATCATGAGAGTGGAGTCTCCATGATGGGATTGGTCTCTGTAGAGAAAGAGACATGGGAGAGCTTGCTTCCTCTCTCTACTCCACAGTATGTAAGAAATAAAAAGGGTGACCATCTGCAAACCGGGAAAAGGGCCTTCACCAGGACCCATGATGACACCATGATTTTGGACTTCCCAACCTCCCAAACTGTGAGAAATGAAGTTTTGTTATTTAAGTCGCCCAGTCTACAGGACTTCATTATGGACCTGAACTGTCTAAAATACACACATACACACCTGTCTAGACCTTTACCCAGCCTTAACGATGTACCTGCAGCAGGCAGACACCGTTCTTTGTCCCAATCCCCACCCACAGTTCTCTCCTCCCCGGGTACCTTCCAATGAGAGCTGGCCTACAACACAGTTCTGACCAGTAAGATGTAGTCATGGAGGGGCCAGCAGGTTGCATAGTGGTTATGGCACTAGACTCCCACATGGCCAACTGTGGTTTGAGTCCCAAGCCTGGTGGCTTGCTTTCTCACTTTCCCTCTCTCTCTCTCTGTCACTATCTGGTCTAATTTTAAAATAATAATACTAAATAAAATTAAATAATTCTTTGGGGGAAAAAAGATATAATCATGGGCCCAGCCACAGTGATACACACTGCTAGACGCTGTGCTCCATAGGCTGAGACCATGCAGGAGGCCCAGGTTGGTTTCTGGTTCTACCTAAAAGCCCAGTGCAGTGGATGCACCTGTAATTCCAAATGTGAAGCTGAAATAGGAGCATCAGGAGTTTGAGACTGGCCTGGGCATCAAAGAAGCCCTGTCTAAAAAAAAAAGGGGGGTGGGCTGGGCATTATGGTATAATCCCCGGTGGAGACTAAAGCAGAAGGACCTCAACACAACACAGTGAAACTCAGTCTTTTAAAAAAATGTATGTTTCATAATTTAAAAACATTCATAAATCAGATTAGAAGGGGTTCTCTTCCAGAGCCTTTTTTTTTTTTAGAGAGAGATTTTTATCTGTAGGGTGTGCTTGCCAGAGAGACAGAGAACGACAGAGACACATCCCCAAGTGGGATGGCCATGCTGCAATCCCTTTTCCTCTGTTCTTCTTTTAAGATTCTGGGCATGCACGCACACACACCTGTTGTGAGTTTTAAGCCACTGGTTCTGGGACTCGAACCACAGTTGACTATGTGGGAATTCAGTGATGTAACCACTACACCATCTGCTGGTCCCCCAGAACTTCTTTTAAAAGGCTCTTGGGGCTGGCAGGTGGCGTGGTGGTTAAGGGCACTGGACTCCCACATGACTGACCACGGTTCTAGTCCTGGACCCAGATGCTTGCTTTCTCTCTCTGTCTCACTCTATCCCTCTCTGGTCAAATTAAAAATGAAATAAATTAATCAAATAAATAAAGTTAAAATAAAAAATATTCTTTTCTCTCTCTTTTTTTTTAAAGGGTCTTGAAGAGAAGACCTTTGGCCCTTCATCCTTCTCTTTTCCTCTTCCTGCCCAGCATGTGGACCTGAGGCCTGGAGGGAAGCAGCTCTCTCATTAACTGTGAGGCACCAAGCACACCACCAAAGCCTTCACACTACAAATGGTGTGATAGGAAAGCTAGAAACAGACAGAGTCCCTGGGCCCCTGATGAGCTTTGTGCCTGCCTGGATCACCTACCCAAGACTTCTCATGGCATGAGGGATCTCATGAAGTCATTGTCAAAAGGCTTGCTGGGTTTTGGAGCTTATCACAGCATCATTTGATGCAATAGCTTCCCCGTGATCCCTAGATGAGAGAACCACAGAATAGTGTCACTTGTACCTCTTCCTCATGACGTCATTACACAGTGCCGTGACACAGTGATCAATTCCCTTCCTTATACTACCTCGCAATAGTGTCAAGTCTCCTGGGGTAGAGTCCGTCCTCATCATCAAGGTTCTGTGTCCCCCTATCGCCCCGCCCCAAGCCACCAGTACCTAGCCAAGTATGTTATCAACGCAGGAACCCTGCATGTCTGCTGGTCTGAGGTAATGCATTCCCTTTCTTTTGGGCTCAATCTTTTAGCCAATGTCTCCTAATTAAATGGAGGAACCTACCAGCCCTCTTGTCTCCATGTACGGAAGGAAGCCACATCTTCCAAGCAATCATCAGAATATCACGTATATTTTTCCCCTCCTGCAAATCCGTTATTTACATATTAAAGTGGTTATTAGAGGAGAGAATTCACTGATGCAAATTTGACATTCAGATGTCAGCCACTCCATAAATAAGGTCAACTGTGATGAGGACACATGTTAGTCTCCAATTAGAATCTCTTAATGTCTAAATAATGCTAATGCGAGGCATCTGTCAGCCACATCTAGACTCATAAACAAAGATACTGATGAGAGTCAGCCTAGGCCAATGTTTCTCCCAGTACCTCTTCACAGCGCTTAACTCCTAGGAAACAAGCCTTTTCTCTCTGGGAGTAGCTCCTGTTTGTTAGTAGGCAGAGTGGCCAAGTCTTGGCAGCACAAAATCCCCTAGATCTGTGGCCCTCTAGAGCCAAGAGCTGCTTAGAGTTGATCTGGCTGTGTCAACTGAGGAGCATGGAGGCAAGCAAAGCCTCAGGGTATACAGAACATGCTTTCTAGAAAAACTCATTTTATTCAGAATATATGGTACCAAAAAAGTACACTATTTTTTTGAGAAATTTTTACTATATGTGTGTGACCTGACCAGAGAGACAGAGAGTGCAAGTATAAAAGCAAGAAATCACCCTCAAAGAGGAATGGCCACCCTGCAGTCCCTTTTCCTCCAGTCTCCTCTTGGGATTTTGGGCATGCACACGCACACACCTGGGGTGAGTTTCAAGCTACCAAGTCTGGGACTTGAACCATGGTCAGCCATGTGGGAGTCCAGTGTTTTAACCACTATGACCCATGCTGGCCCAAAACATTATCCTTTTTTTTTTTCTTTTCTTTTCTTTTTTTTTTTTTTAGAGGTTTTTGCCTTACAGTGTATGCACTGCACTGGTCGGAGAGAGACAGTGAGGGGGAAAGTGGGAAATCCCCCTGGGGGGGGGGGGGTGGCCATGTCATAATCTCTTCTCCTCTATTCTCCTCCTGGGTTCTTGGGTACGCACCTATGTGCCCAGCATGAGTTACAAACCACCAGGTCCAGTACTCAAACCATAGTCAGCCATGTTTGAGTCCAGTGGCTTAACTTCTATGCCACCTGCTATTCCAAAAAGTTATACATTTTTTAATTTAATTATAATTTAAAGCATAATATTAGAACAGACATGAGTAGAGAATGTAAAATGCAAACACACCATTTTCAATTAAAATATTGTTAAGAAATTTCATGCTTGGGACCCATCACACTGGATCTTCCCAGTGAATAATACCTTAGATGGAAAAGCCTGGGAAGCACAAGCATGACCTCAACAACGAAGTGTAACTGGAGAGTTCAGGTGGCCAAGAACTACCTCTCCAAGAGGGAGTTTTACGATGAGCCCCACTGGGCTCACCTGGTGGCATGGTGGTTAAGGGTGCTGGACTCCCACATGACCGATTGCGGTTCAAGTCCCAGACCTGCTGGCTTGTTTTCTCACTTTCTCTCTCCCCCACTCTATCCCCCTACCCCCCTCCCTCCCACTGGTCAAATTTAAATAAATGAATAAACTAAATGAAGTACAATAAAGTAATTCTTCCAAAAAAAGATGAGTACCAGAAAGATGACTACCAGTCTTCTATTCTTTGGGTGTACATATGTAGACGTGAACTAGTGAGATTTGGGACCAGCAGGTAGCATGGTGGTTAGGATGCTAGACTCCCATATGGCTAACTGAGGTAAGTCCTAAACCTGGCAACTTGCTTTCTCACTTTCTCCCTCTCTCTCTCTGATGACTATAGCAAGCAAAATAATAATAATAATAATAATAATAATAATAAGTAAAACAAATAATTAAAAAAAGAAATTGTGAGATTTGTCTATATTAAAATCAGGACAGTCTTAGTCATTTACCTTCAATGTGTCCAATGCTAGGACATGAGTTCTCTGGATACAAAAAGGCATGGAAATGTGCAGTCTGGATGGAGATCCCCTGAATATATCATACACCCAGGGCCAGTACAGTGGAGGAAAACCCAGAGGAGAGGCATTTGACCCTAGCACAGAGTGGGTAGGGAA